>NC_080086.1:37336151-37664207 GCF_950005125.1 Chionomys nivalis
TTTTACTATCAGAAACCTCTATCATGCAAATATCTTTGTTGTCTATCAAACCCAAGGAAAAAAGGAAACGGAGATAAGTAAATGAGTGTATTTAAAAAAAAAAAAGATATCCTAAGTTACTTGAATCACATTCTAGGACATGACAAAGTGTCTAAAAACCAAGAATGAGAGTGACACGCTCTCTCATACAGATTCCCAACACACAGGTTATCAGAAGCACAGTTCCTTAGAATGTAGAGGAGACCTTTGAGGTCATCTTGTCTAAAACTCTTTTTCATAAATGGGTGAAAACTAGCCTGGGAGTACAAGTGAAAATTCTTTCATTATGAATATACAAATTTTTATTTATATTATATAAAAGTTATTAAGCTATTACAAATCTATTTTTCCATACAAAGCAGACGACAAACAACTCAAATTTGAAGATCCCTATCCTCCCTAAATAATTAAAGAATTTTAAAAAGTTATTAAAAAAATTTTCAGTCTTTGGAAGCCACTAAAGAGTTTACATTCTAGATCTTATGACTACAAAAAAGGGAACATAAAACTAGGTGGGACACGGAGAAGTAAGATGTTGTTAGGCTTGCCTCTAAGGCTAAACACAATTATCACCTTCATAAAAAAAGGAACATACCATTTCTTTGTACAAATAAACAACAACAACAAAAGGTGTGTGTGGGAGGAAGGGGTCAACCAAGGTTGAGGATGGTCACAGAGTTTTGGATAATATAACATGAGGTTTGGTTAAATTAATTTTCTATCTGCTGCCAATGGAGTTACTAAAGATACCAAAGTTAAACCAAGTTAGGTGTTATGGTTCATGCCTTTAAACCCAGCATTCAAGAGGCAGAGACAGGCAGATCTCCTTGAGTTTGAGCAAGGTTAGCCTGTTCTATATAGAATTCCAGGACAGCATTATTTTGAGATTATCTTTAAAAGTAAACAAATAAATAAACAAAATTCGGAGCATATACAGATAAAAGGACCTCAAAGATGTCTGATGAGAAGGATCAGTAGGTAAAAATATTTGTTGCTAAATATCTGACAGCCTGAATTTAATATAAAGGTGAGAGAGTTATCCTCTGACTTCCAATGATAACTACCTGCCCACACACACAGTAATAAAACACAAAAGCAAGAGCTCAAACAAATGGATTTTCTACTGAAAATAAGTCAGTTATAAACACATTTTTGGTTTGTTTGCTTGGGTCTCTGTTTATTGGAAAAACAAGATAAGAACAAAAAAATTACAATCCCATATTGCAATTACCAAGAAGGCATTTCAATAGTTAGTCTACATTACTTAGGTCTTTATATTAATCTCTAATTATCATCAACCTTCCTTAAAACAAAAACCAAAATCATACAGATTAACTTTATTTTCTATGTGAGTGTTTTGCCTGAATGTACATGTGTATGTATATGACTGCATGCAGCTCATAAGAGTGCATCAAATCTCCTGGAACCAGGGTTACAGGCAGCTGTGAACTACCATGTGAGAGCTAGGATTTGAACCCGAGTTTTCTGCAAGAGCAACAAGTGCTCTTGATTGCTGAGCCATCTCTCCAAAGCCCCCCCATCAACTCTTCTTAATATATTTTACTGCCTGGCTCGATGAAAATGCTTTACATTACACCTACATCTTGACTGTCTTTTTTAAAAAGGTGCTTTTCTTAGCATATATAAACTATGGGTCTCATGAGTTTGCAATATATATCCATAATGAATTTTGAACATGCCCTTACCATTCTTTCTTTCTTTTTCTCTTTTTTAAATTAGAACCATCACATACATTTATTTATTTATTTATTTATTTATTTATTTATTTATTTATTTATTTATTTATTATATAATCTGTGTGTATGCCTGCAGGCCAGAAGAGGGCACCAGACCTCATTACAGATGGTTGTGAGCCACCATGTGGTTGCTGGGAATTGAACTCAGGACCTTTGGAAGAGCAAACAATGCTCTTAACCGCCTGAGCCATATCTCCAGCCCCCATTCTTTCTTCTTCTCCTCTCTCTCTTACTGATCTTTTTTTGTAACCAACCTGATGTCTACTTTCTTTTTTATTTACTTTTAAACTTACTAGGAAGAGTTTCAAATTAGGGTTTATTTACAGGATAATCTTGCCTAGTACCACTAAAGAAAATACACCCCTGGCCATTAACGGAGTATACACCCTTAGGAAGAGATAGGGTCGGTCTTTCTTTTCTAGTTTTTAATACACATCAAAAAAGCTGTTAGGATTCTGCTGTTCCTTAGGAGGAAAAAAAGTTAAGCAGGGTAGTGGCAGCACATGGTTTTCATCTCAGGAGGCAGAGGCAGGCAGATCTCTAAGTTCGAGATCAGCCTGGACTACAGAACAAGTTCCAGGACAAAGAGAAACCCTGTCTTGAAAAACTAGAAAGTTAAAATTAAAACAAAACCCCAACATTATAATTGTGTATATGGGTCTATGTAGATGTTAGCTGTGTATACTCATGTCTATGTAGATGTTAGAGGACAATGCTGTGGAATAGTTTTCTCCCTCCACTTTTACCTGGGTTCTGGGGATGGAATTCATGTTAATAGGTGACAAATGTTTGCCCACTTAGCCATCGTATCAGCTTCCTGCTAATACTCTTAATGAAGAATTGAACAATGTAGGAATACTGGGTCTCAGTTTTGCCATTCTATACATAGGAGTTCTACCACTAACTATAACCAGTAAATCATGTTTTATTTTTTGTTGTTGATGGTTTTCTTAATACAAGATTTTGCTATGCAGCAGGGGCTAGCAATACAACAATCTTACTTCAGCCTTCTAAATGATGGAACAGCAGACATACACTATCATAACAACGACCATTGGTTTGTACAGCAAACCATTTTCCTTTTCAGATAATATCTTCAAGATCCAAGACAAGTCAGTTGATCTGAGTGACTTGGTATAAGCAAATTCTGTAGAGATCCAACTCTCCTTCATTACCTAGACAAAACTCCTACAGTAAACAGCTTTTTGAAAACTATTGCTATTTATGACACCAAGTTACTTATGTTATTGCATCATGCAAAATCCCTTTGACAAGGATCTTGTGGTCAAATATTTCAGAATTTCTTCTACGTGGAAGTTTCTGACACACAATACAAATGAGAGCATTATTTAGGTAGGACGTGTCAATTAAGGCTTCTGCAGTGTGCTACTTAGCAGCATTGCCCTTTCTTTATGTAGATGCCTGCAGCAGTCCTCCCTTCCACATCCTATGCCATTTTGGCTAATCCTTCATTTTCCCAACTCCCAAGAACTTATGTTCTTGGGGAAAAAGAAAATCTTTTAAGTTTGGAGGAACTAGGGAAGACGTGCCTGGAGTTGGAGACTTCATCACATCAAATAAGCTACATGCAGCATCCTCATGAATGTGGTGCCAGTGGAGGAGGGCAATACAGATACTGAGGGAGGCAGCCTGAATCCAGATCTGAGGATTAGAGAAAAGGGTATTCCAGGGAACAGAACTCTACCTATAGAAAGAGCTAATGAAGTATGCCCTATGTTTCTAAACAGCATTATAAGTTTGAAGAACAATCTATTTCAAAACAACTATCAAACACTGCTGTTACTAGTCCCAACCAGAGACTCACAGAAAGGCAGTCTTTTACAGCATGTTCCATATCTCTAGGGAATGGTAACCCACTGTTACCTGATCAAATAACAGGAATTATGTCAATTATGAGATGATTTTTTTTCTCTAAACTCCTTCAAGAAGTAATAGTGATTGATTACTTAGCTACAATCATAATCTTGTTCATTTTTATGGCTACATCAGTGCTTTAAATATTTGGGGCCCAATATCACACAATAATCACAAATGGCCATGCTAACCAGTACCACAAAACCATTTACAAAATACATCCCTTCTATCAATTGCCTTCTGCTCTCACTCAGTAACTTGTAAAGATTCCCAGTAAGGTAATACCAAATAGTCACAAATTAGAGCACCAAAATGCAGCACACATTCCATCTTGGTCATTGTGGCTCCTGATGTGTTAATGTTCATGTGTAATAACTAATAAAATATAAACTGATAGTTATCTTGAGACTCATGAGCAGCTAGTTACGTAAAATACACCACAACTATATGCATCATCTAGTATTATAACACATTTTCATCCACAGGAAGGTGAGCGTACACATGCACACACATACCTTCTTACAGGAGCTGAATGTGCCATCAGGCAGAAGGGGCCTTCGGCGCCTCTCAGGCATAAAGGGTGAGCCAAAACGAATGTAGTGTTTGGGGGTGGTACAAATTAACGGGGAATGAATAAGACCCGGTAGCATGTTGAGGGTTGTTGCCAACACAGTTGGGTCAGTGGTGATACGTAAAGGACACTCAACAGGACATTCTTGCTTCTCTGCTTTGTCATTCAACCATTCTGTAACTAGATACTAAGGTTAAAAAAACAAATAACAAATCATTAATTAACACTGAATAAGTAACAGCCATAAGGAGCAGTAGTGTAGTTCACAAAGATAAACCTCATCTAAAAACTAGAACAGATCCAACAACCATCATGAGGATGTATGGTTTCTTTACCCTCTGTGCTGACAATGAAAGAACACTTGCAGTTACCAGTATTTAAGCTCTGTTTATAAAATCAAGTGAACAAAAAGTAAGTAGGATGGTTTCAGCTTTCAGCATAAATGACTTTTATCTAGAATGTTCAATCTATAATTTTAAGATTATTTCTTTTCTGGGGACTTATTATAAACACTCTTATTTTACTAAGACACTCCTTGTCTGACCTGATTTATACTGTCACTTACCTTTTTGGTTTTAGGGTATTTAGATGCAGCACGGATGACATGTGATCCAGTAGCTGATACCACAGTTGGTTCAGACCCCGTTAACTGTCTGTTCTCTCCTGAACTGTCTATGTTTCCAGCTTCAGGAGGAGTTACTGAGCTGTTACTTCCTCCTTCATCCAAGACAGCTTGTGAAAGCTCTGCCTGCTGTGCAACGGCCTGCTTCTGGCGTTTTAGTCTTTGGGCTGAACTGGTCCGGTACCGAGAAATTCGACTCTTCGGTCGGGGTCTAGAAGGCTTAGCTGGAGGTGGTTTGGGGATTGGTTTTTCTGCAGCTACATCCTGTAACAACATGAGAGACAAATTTTACTAGAAATTTCTCTTCTCTTTTGTGGAAAGAATCTTGCAGGTTGGCCTCTAGCTTACCTTAGATTCCCAAGTGCTGGGATTAGACAAACCACCTCTTAACCAGCATCAGAAATTTCATACCTGTTTCTTATTTAGTCTAAAGCATTCTTAATGATAATGTTGAAAAAGAATTTATTGTCATTTTAAATGTAATCTTTGGGGCTGGAAACACGAATCAGCAATTATCAGTACTTGGTGCTCTTGCAGCAAAGACCTGTTTCAGTTCCTAGCACCCACATAGTAGTTCACAACCTCCTCTAACTCCAGTTTTAGAATGTCACCTTCTGACTTCTGTGGGCACCAGGCACCCACATGTGTATATACATACACACATGTAATCATTCACACATAAAAATAAAAAAATCTGAATTGGGTATGGGTGTCACATATCATAACCTCAGCACTAAGGAAGCAGAGACAGGCAGAACTCTGTGAGTTCAAAGTGAGTGCAATCTACAAAGCAAGTTTCACGCCAGCCAGGGCTATACAGTGAGAACCCGTCACAAAGCAAAAATATTTTTTTTCCAGTTACAAGATTATTTATATATATATATATATTTTTTTTTTCCTTGAAAAAATTTTCCGCCTCCTCCCCAAGCAAAAAAATTTTTTTTTTTTTTTTTTTTTTGGTTTTTCGAGACAGGGTTTCTCTGTGGTTTTGGAGCCTGTCCTGGAACTAGCTCTTGTAGACCAGGCTGGTCTCGAACTCACAGAGATCCACCTGCCTCTGCCTCCCAAGTGCTGGGATTAAAGGCATGCGCCACCACCGCCCGGTGCAAAAATATTTTTAAAATGTAATCTTTACATGCAAAACTTTTTCGATTAGTATCACCTAAATAGACTGCAGATGAACATCTGGCTTAGTTAATTCTAATAAACAAATAGAAAATAAAAATAGATCAGAAGTCAGTTAAAGGTAGCTACCTAATATAAAGGTTCTTAGCAGGAAAGTAAATTCTCGTTTCTTTTCCACACCCAAGTTTTATGTTAAGCCTTATTGTTTGTTGCTAGGTCAGGGAAAAAAACAGACAGGCTCATCATGAGAAGACCCTGAAGGCCAGACATGTTAACTGGGCCATTTAGACTGTTCAAGAGAGAAACCCAACAATTTGTTTTCTTCCCTTGGGGACGGAGACAAAGCTAGGTGAGGTCTTCTGCATGTTCAGCACACATTCTCATACTAAGCTACACCAAGCCCAGTCTCCAAACCAAATGATCCTTGAACTCACCACCCTGCTTATCTGGGAGACTGTTTAGAGCTGAGGCCTTTTATTATTCAAATTTTGACTTCACTTGCACCCCACAAATCAGCTGCTCTGATCAAAATGGCTTTACTTATTCTAATACAGAGCCAAGTTGAAAATACTAATTTTTATCATTCTTTAAAAAAAAAAAAGACAACTAATGTTAGTAGACACAGACTGTTAAGAGTTTTCTCTCTTACCCCAGTGTGGGAAGACCTCCTTGTATTCACACCAGTGCTCTGTGGGGTGCTTGGGATGGCAATATTTGAAACAGGGTTGCTAACTTCAGACTCAGGAGCTGTAGTTTTTGTCTCTTCTCCAACCGCTGTCTCTGAACTGCTGGTAGTAATCTCTATGTCTGAGCTGCTCTGTTCTACAGGCTGATCCCGCCGTTTCTTTCTTTTTTCTAAATTTTCAAAAGCATGCATGATGGCTTCAACCTTCCTATCTTCCCGAGTCTGAAAAAAGAAGGAAGGTTCAACTAGAAGCAGGTCCAGGTGTTTTATAAGTAACTATTAGTGGAGTTTATAACAACTTATTCAAGAAAGCATATGTGCTTTTGAGCTATAAGACAAAATCTTAAAATTTTGTTTTAAATATAGGTAACAATTATGAAACAAAGCAAATTCAAAAGCTAACAAAAGCTAAAAATTTTAAAACCAGCTGAGCTACTACCTTCACAGGTTTAGTACATAAATCAACCACAACCAATACCTATCCTATTTTCTGAGCTCAAAAACAAAACAAACTGTCATTAAGCTTTTTCTAACCACAAAAAAAAAAAACCACAATTAACAAACTTCTTTAATTCATTTGACAGAAAAAGTATTATGGCTTAGATATGAAACGTGCCCCAAAGGCTTGGAACAAGTGGTAATTACTACTGTGAGGTTGTGGAAACCCCAGGACTGGAACCTACTTGGATGAAGCAAGCCACTAGAGGTGTGCCTTGGAAGGGTATATTCTGTCTTTGGCCCCTTTACACTTTCCTTATCTCTGCTCTGGTAGTAATGAGGTAAGTAATTTTTTATTGCAATGGACTCCTGCTGTCCTATTTCTGCTTGTTACCAAATCAATGAATCCAGCAGACCTGGACTGAAACTTGTGAGACTTAAACCCAAGTAGACAGGGCCTCCTTTATGTTGTTTTTCTTAAACATTTCTGTCATGGAGATATAGGGCTAAGAGAGGTGATTTCCCCCCCATCCTCCCAATAATTTGGGATTGAACTCAAGACCCTGTGCATATTGTGCAACGTTACTATCACTAGCTCTACCTGATTTTGATTTTTAAATATAAAACTCAAAACAAAGCAAGAAAACTAATCCAACAAACTCTGGTCTTTGCTGCCAAGTTTTAGGGAAATTCAATTGTTAGAAGGAAATATCTTAAAACCACTATCAGATAGTTACCATAAACTGAGATATGTCTACATATAGAAATATAAAAGCTATAATGATATCTACTTTATGGTAAACTCCTAGAGTTAGGAGAAACACAGAGACTTACCCTCCTGCTATGAGCTGGGTTCTCCTGGTCATCTGTAGGCTCATCTTTTTCTTCTTCAGGTTTTTCTTCTGGATTGTCAGCTTCCTTTAACACAGAAGCACTATTAGATCATACTCAAGCTCCAAGCAACATCAACCTGCTTTATTCTGGCATTATTACTTCTCCACCCCTTTCTATGCTCTAAGCTAGGAATTGAGCCCAGGTCCTTATACATGATAAGTAGAAGGGCTATGAGTCAAATGATGCTTTATTGTTGTTTGTACATTTATTGAGATAGGGCCTTATTACACAGCCTAAGCTGGCCTCAAATTCAAGATCACCTGGCCTCAGCCTTACAGATGCAGGGATTCTGTGTGTGTATCACCATACCAGGCCTTGAAAGGATAGCTCTTGATATTATTACTATTACTATTATTAGTGTCTTTTCTTTCGTTCTGGGACACATCTCATGTTTTGTTTCTCAAGACAGGGTTTTTTGAGTAACAGCCCTCACTGCTGGAGCCTCTTCCTCCTGAAGGCTGGTATTAAGGGCATTCACTACCATGCCTCGGAGTGGTCTCATGGTTCTTAATATATAAAGTGAAAAGAAAACTCAAGTAAGTATATTCATGCTGATG
Source organism: Chionomys nivalis (assembly GCF_950005125.1). Classification (NCBI taxonomy): domain Eukaryota; kingdom Metazoa; phylum Chordata; class Mammalia; order Rodentia; family Cricetidae; genus Chionomys; species Chionomys nivalis. The sequence goes on from NC_080086.1 coordinate 37,344,715, forward strand.
TGAGTAACAAACATTAAATGTTTTAGTACAGTATCTCTAAAACAATACATGGCAACCCGAGTTCAGACACCCTGACTTGGCCAGGGAGATTACCTCATGCTCACTGGAAACAGTTACTTTTTCCGGAACTTCTTGTGGTTGTGGGTTATGATTCTCTTCTGGAGTCTCATTTTGCTGCTCCATTTCCAGCTCTTTCCGCCGCGCTTTTCTACGTCTGGTCTCTGCTCCAATAATGGGAAAGCTAGGAGGAGGTGGGAGTGGCAATTCTGCAGCATTGGGATTTCTTTTTTGTATAGGGCAATTCCGGTTTCCCTTGTGACACGCACAGTCCACTTTATAATTACTGTGCCAAAGAAACAACCAAAAGTGTCTCAATATTCTTGAAAAGAGAACATTATGGCATATTATCCATTCACTTTATTAAAACATTAGTGTAGAAATTTCCTCTGTTATCTTTGAATAACATAGAATAGGTATGATACTTTCAGTAAATATTCTGTTTCTCTGGGTATCTCTTGTAGTCTATGTACAGAAGTGGAAAGAAAGCAAACCTCCTCCAAATCAGCCTACAGCTTTATTTTTGAGACAAGGTCTGGCTGGCATGGAACTCCTTATGCAGACCAGGGTGACCTGAAACTCATAAAGATCCACTGACTTCTGCCTCTCATGTGCTGGGATTACATAACTTCTAGGCAGAAAATACATTACTCATGAAAAGAATAGGCAGAGCAAAGAAAGGGGGTGTGTGAAGAACTGAAAAGAGACTTCTTGCGTTAAAAATCTTAACACTGTCATTTATTCAGGTTGGTAAAAGTTTCTGATGTCTTACCAGTTACTATATTCATAATCAAAAGCAATAGTGACTTCGGCATCCTTGGTGATAGCAGAGACAGCATAGATACACAGGTGAATCATCCCATCTGCAATCATGTGTCTCACCTGTGTGAACAAGGTATCATTAGGTTTGCCTTTAAGACCAACTTTTCCATAAATGGGAAAAGTTTGAGCCAAATAATTTCTGCCCATTTTGAGTACTCTATTATTTTATTTAATGCTATCATTTCATTTGAAATTACTATATAGTAACAAACAATCTATTAGACTTCTTCAAAAGAAAAAGCCAACAATGTTAGAAATCAGGGTAAAATTGTTTTATATCTTAAAGATCATTTGCTTTCTGCTGGAGAATTACTATTCCTTAGCCTGCAAACAAAGCTGTTAATCTTACTGCATTTAGTGTGAATGCATCAAATAATGAATTTTAGAAATGTCTAGAAATTCTCAACACTGTTTTCCATAATCTAGAAAAGTAAAGACAAATGGCTTATCTGGGAATAATGACTACCACCACCACATGGACTTTTTATTTTTATCCAGTAATATTTATAAACTTCTTATCCACTTTGTCTTAATTCTTAGCAAATACAAACTTGCCTCTTATTTCTGTCCTCTCTAAAGCAATGTCCTTATCCCATTTCCATATGGCACTACACTTCTGTTTATTCACCACTGCATTTAAAGATCATACAACTAATAGCTACAGACCTTTATCTGGGTGAAGTTTTCAGACTGTTTCTTCAGTAAACGTGTCCTTTGTGGTTCCACTGAAAGGGATGTTGCTAAAGATTGCTTACCTCTGCATTTGGTGTACATGATCTCCTGATGAACCGAGCATCATTACCGAAAGTACGAGCATCCACACACATCTCTACACCATTGAATTTTGAGTAGAAGAGCACAAAGGGATATGGTCTAGGGATACAATTAAAATTCCTGTAATTCTCAACACAAATAAAAGGCCACCCCACGACTACAAATGTGAATCATATGCTGACATAAGAAGGAATAGTCATTTGGAATGTCTAAGCTAGAAAACATCACAAACTTGTCTGCTTTTCATTTAAGAATAAACACAAAACAAAGAATGCTGGGCTTGGAAAGGAGTCATCACCACTTCACACACTAAACATTTTGCAGATTTATTAGCCCTTTCAAAAGTACCAACGACAGACAGACATGGGCTTATTTGAATCATTAGCTTTTCCTCAGAATCAAGTAAGATGATTTTCATAGCAATACTGACTGGTCAGCCAGAACCATGCAAGCCCTCAGTGCTCAATGAATGACGTTCTTACTTTTTGAAGAAATGCCCATTGACCTCAAATTGTTGTCGTAACATGACTTTCCCACGATATTCTATTATAAGAGTGTCCAAAGCCAAATCTCTTGCAGCTCTCAGGATTTTCCGGTGCTTTTGAACACGAGTGACTCTCCCCAGCTGTAACTGAATAAAAACAGGACATTAACATTTAAGAATAGCAACAGCAATGTGGTCAGCATTTACAATGTTCTCTCTCTCTCTCTCTCTCTCTCTCTCTCTCTCTCTCTCTCTCTCTCTGATTTCTGCCTCCTCCCCGCCACCGCCTCCCATTTCCCTCCCCCTACAATGTTTTCTAACTATTGAAAAGGCACCAACATTTTCAGGTTTTATCTGTGTGTTATAGCTTGGAGATCAGAAAATTTTCATTTTGACATAGATCAATTTCTCCAGGAAACATGTTCCAACTGGTGATTCCAGAAAATGCAAACTTACAATGGCAGTAGAGACGTATCTACTTAGATTAGCTTCCTATAAATCTTTTGTAATTCCAATCTAGACTGCATAAGAAACTTACGCCACCATTTATTAAATAAAGACAGTTCTAAAATATGTACCTAGACAGTTTAGTTACTGCAATCTGATTTTGGACAAAGATGATCAGCAGGTAAGTAGTTCATTTGTTATTCTGTAAGGAGCTATAATTCTAACCCATTCTTGTTCTTTGGGTATTAAAAAAAAATCTCGATCTTTAAATGTCTTTAATGCTTTAGTTCTTACCTGCATTTGTGAACCAATTACTGTATTATTACAGGCCAGTTCAGTCTTATTAATAGTGTCTAAAATAGCAGGTTTGCCAACAAATTCCTTGTTAGAATGTAGATGTTGTTCGAGGGCATTCTGTACATCTGCACTGTACTGATTAGTGAAAGCTTCTTCATACTGATCAGTCCATAGTCTTATTCGATTTTCCCAGCCCTCAGTGGTATTTTCATCTAAATTCTGTGCTTCAGAGGGAGAATTCTGTAGAGAACAAAAATCAAGTGAATTAGTAAGAGACCATTCATAAATATGGAGGGAGGCAGGATAAGCAAGGTACTTGTTTTCAATTGGCAACTGGTGTGGTATAAGAGCAGTGGACTAAGAATTAGGAGATTTGGCTTCTGTTACTAATGAACTGTGAGTTCTTGAACAACTTCAAGTGAGAAAACTTAACTGCCCATTTATAAAGTGAGAATTTAATCTAGTCAGTATTTTCACTCATTACTGGCTTCATGATCATTTTAAGTCATAAAAATCAATTTTTTTAAAAAAAATCAAGATTTATGTCAAATTCCTAAAAAAAATTCAAAAAAGCAAAAAGGATCTTAGGTTGTTTTAGTGTATAAAATTTCAAAATGGATTAATATTTACTTGTGTTAGAATAGCACTGTAAGTGGTTTGTCTTTGTATTAAGAGAATGATTGTTTTTATACCATCTATTTCATTAGCAATACTAGTTTCATAATCTTACCCACCCACAAGAAAAATTACTATTTGGGAACATTACCAAAAGTACTTTGAACAATGTATTGTCATTCTATGTAATCTACCAGAATTATTTATCCAAATGTGTTGAAGAAACAACGGTTAACTTTATTGTTTTATTTTTAAGATTTATTTTACTAATGTGCATGTGCCTCAGTACTCCAGTGGAGGCAAGAGGACAGCTTGCAGGAGTTAAAACTCTCCTGCCACTTTGATCTCTGGGATCAAAGTCAGGCTGTAACGCTGGCAGAAAGTGGCTTTACCTGCTTAGTCACCTTGCTGTCCCAAAACTACTGGCTAAGAGTTGTGTCTAGTACGAAAGCTCTTGACTTTGAGTTCAAATGCTGTTTTCTTCTATTCATTCTCCTAGGTAATAGCTGGATATTTAGTAAAATTCTCATTAATTGTGAGAACAAAATTTAATAACCCAACTTAAAGTAATTAAAGTAAAACCTTTTTTTTCTATTTATATTTTAACATATACCTATGAGAGTGAGCTGAAACAGTTTATGTGAGCTTTTCTGAGAGCAACAGATGGCTTTCTAAGGTTGTGAAACTCTGGAGTTAGTTACAATAATTAGTTGATAATAGAAAAAAGGATTTATAGTTGAGGTCTACAGTTAGCCCCCAAATTCTATGTAGGATTCTTCTTAGTAAATGAAACAAAATGAAATGACCAGTTAAAATAAATTTGGCTACTCGCAGAGATCTGTCCCATTTAAAAAATAATAATTATAAATATTTTACAAAATACAGCTCAGGCCTCTGAAACTCCGTCGTTGTGAAAGTTATCTCCTATTCACGCAAGAGGCTAGACCTTCAAATGTCAGGTAAAATGTCACTTGATATCACTGATAACATCAACTGGTGCTCCAAATAAATACAAAGTAATCCCAATACAATAAGTTTATCCTAACTTAGTCACTGTTTATATAATGGCTAATTTAAGACATTAGGAATATGAATGCTTAAAAGAATCAAACTACAACTTAAAATTCAAACTAAAGATCTGAATCCTAAATTTTTGGGAGGTATGAGAGCTTATAGTGGACAGGGAAAAAGATACAAGAAAGTACAACCAATTTTCCTCCATCCTGTTAACTCTGATAAAACCACCAGTACAACAACAAACAACAAAACCAGCCAGTACCTAAAAAGGACATTACTTCTCCATTTTCCAACCGCCCCCCCCACACAAAGTCACATAAGCCCAACTATTTATCATATAAATCTCCACCAAACAGATATGCCAAAAAAGTGGTATTTCAACAAGATTAGCTCATATTAACAACAACAATTTCCTGCTAAGGCGTTATCCTTCCAAATGGTGATTCAGAGCCTACATATTGTCTGGGAGCATTTAAAAGAGAGCCTGGGTCATCAGCAGAAAAACCTCACTCCTGAAGTTGAATCCAATGACAGATATAATACATACTAGCCATGTCAAGTTGGGAGCGTAGGCCTCACAACAAGCCTTATTTGTTAAAAAAAAAAAAAAAAAGTAACTCACCCCACTACCACAAAGCCAGCTAATGAAATAAAAATATTTCATAAAATAGCCAAGAAAATCCACTTTGGAGAAAAGCTCTATGAAAACTGACTGGCAATAATTACAAATTCATGAAAAGCAGACTACAAGATTCTCAGATCAATGTCAGAAAAGAAACCTTCCAAAATGCAAGATCAAATATAAAACACATCGTCAGGGAAGGTTACCCCTTACCTTCATCCGCAAGGACTTCCGGGATCCCTCTTGAAATGCCTATCCCAAAGAGGAAAACAAGTAGAACAAAACAATACTTGGTACCAAGAATGACAATGAGACTAAAACTAAGGCACTAACTAGTACTCTAAGCTGTCTTGTTTACTCTGTGTAACCAATACAATGCAATACCGCAAACTATGATCAAGAAAAGGGACAGTTCAAAGGCTAATGAACAGATATGAATTCCAATACTTTGGTGGAACTAGACAACTAATAGATAAGAGCATGCACCACAAATACTAAACAGACCCCTGACACCAAGCAGGAATTATAATCCTTAAATTGTAGATTACTAGTTTTGAAATTAAGAAGGAAACAAAGACCAATCCCCTTTACAAAGGGTGGGCAAGTGACCTGGGAGCAACCAAGTTGCTGTGATGAAAAGAAAGGAATAGAAAACACTAAAGATTTCTTCTGGAGACCTTTTATTTAAGAGTATAAGAAACTGATCAAGACACTAAGGAAAATTAGATCATTCAAGAGATGTTTTCTAAGTTTTGGTGTTGTCTTGTCTAGCTACAAGGACAAACAATAAACCTAATGACATGAGGCCAGTCATATAACCAAGAAAAGAAGTTCAGATTGCTCTGGGGCAGAGAAGTAAGGAGATGTTGTAAGGAGAGTGGAAGCCTAGACTTGAGGTTACAACTCATGGGATTGTACCAGGTAGGGCTGGAATTCCATACCTGGGATGGTAGTTGGAGTAGAAGAAACCGAGCCTATGATGAGAAGAGAGCTTGGTCTATTTCTACAAAATATAGATTTTTGAGGGGGGAAAAGGCCAAACACTGGCATCAAATTTCTCAAAAAAAAAAAAAAAAAAAAAGCATACTATTGCTCAAACATTTGAGCTATTTCAGACATACTTCTATTCAAGGTATTTTTATACTGCATACCTTAATCTTCTTCGTCTTTGGTGCTGCACGACCCTTTTCTGGACTCTTTTTCCGCTTCTTGGGTTTGGTTCTTCTAACAGTTAAGGTGATGCTTGTAGGTGTGTGCTGTGTTGCTGTGTACAACACAGTGGAAGGAGAAAGCTCCTCATCCCAGCTTTCTGTTGCACTGCTATCCCCACCTGAAAAAAGATTTCACAGTTCAGGTACTAACATTAACTCCCTCCCTTCCATGTGCACATCTAGTGAGTCATTATTTCTACTGTAACTCTGCATCTATACATCAACATACACCCCATCTTTCTTCTGAAAATAAGATTTTTTTTGGTTGCTGGCATTAATTATAAGATTTACTTTGCATTCCATCTATTTTTCCCCCTCAAAGTAGTCTCTAGATTCTGTTATTTTTTTAACTATAAATGAATCACTTTAAGCCAGGTGGTGGTGGCGCACGCCTTTAATCCCAGCACTTGGGAGGCAGAGGCAGGCGGATCTCTGTGAGTTTGAGGCCAGCCTAGTCTACACGAGCTAGTTCCAGGACAGGCTACAAAGCTAGAGAAACCCTGTTTTGAAAAACCAAAAGAAAAAAAATAATAATAACTTAAAAAAAAAAGGAATTTATTTTTGGTGCCTACAAAGAATAATTAGACTGTTACAGGTCTATTATTTCTAGATAGAGCTATACAGTGGCTTTATGGGAATTTCTTTATGTGAAGATAATTATAAACTATAAGAGAACATTTAAATCACAAACTATTTAGTCAAAATGTGGGTTTAACCCACCTTCTGCTCACCTGATATGTTGTCCTGCTTCCGCCGATGAAGTCTAATAACCTTCCCCCTGCTCATTCCCCTAAAGAGGGAAAATAAACTTAAAGTAGTCCTTCCAGCAACATGCAGCACATCACATCATACACGGGAGAAGTGTCTCTGCATAAACTACCCCCTCCCTCCCACCTACCAAATGTTTCCAGGACATTAAATTTCATATCAAATTCAATAGCTTTAACATCAATCTCTCATTCCTTGTTGTCAGCAATTCTCACCTAGTGCAGAGAATTCGAGCCAAGGAGCACTAAGGAATCATCTACATTAACAAACACAAGAAAGAATACTTTGAGCTTTTCCCTACTGATAAGAAACCCTAATCCCAGCAACCCAGGTTTGAATTTAAATGGAACAGGATCTTACCTGCACTTGTCACAGTTGAGAAGGAAGCCATCCTGAGAAAGACCACAAGGACACCAGGTAGGAACAGTCTCTCCTTCAGAGTTCGGGCTGTCTCCACAGCGTTCCTCTACGGGCGACGGCAGGCCATTCAGGTCAGAACGAGGGATGATCGTCTGGACAGGGGGAGAAGCAGGAGGTGTCGGAGGAGGAGGGGCTCCGTAATTATGATCCTGAAAATAAGATTTTTTAAATCAACAGTGTCCAAACACTGGCCCCTCTCTCCCCTAAAGTATGGTACATATGGAAAGAAAGAAGAAAGTAGTACCCTTGTTTTTTGGCTTCAACCAGGAAAGTGATAAAACAAAATGCCAAGGTCAACTGGGACATAAAAACAAGAACAATGATGCAGGGCTAGACGTCCGCTGGAGGCAGGGAAGTGCAAAAGGGGCAACTTCGTCATGCTGCATATAAACATTTCAAGAAAGTCACAATGTATAAGAATGGATTACACTCCAGGAAGATCACTGCTCTGGAGAGAAACAAGTGCATACTCACAGCATAAGGCAGTCCTCGACACCCATGCCTCTGAGTGGTCCCATAATTATGAGTGGAATACACGCTCTTCTCATTAACTGCTGGACTAGCCTCCACAGATTCAGGGCTGCACAAAGGCGAAAAGCAATGCATGATAGCATAACACCTACTCTTCCCTTAAATTAACAGTTTATCTCCCATCCTAACCCCTTCTCTTTCCACAACCACCAGCCACTAGAATAAGAAAGAACTTAGTGAAAGTCTGTTTAATATAACTCAGCCTATAAATAATAGTGTTATTGAATGTGGATTTGTGTGTAACATGAAGCCAGTACAGGCAGATGTCTCAAGGCAGGCACCTGGGATACAAGGTGTCCCTAATGACAAACACAAACGTACCAGCAGAGCGGGGAGTTTCCCCTAGAGAAGCCACTCTGGGCTGGTTTAGACTCAGAACTATTCTTCTTAATTGGATCTCTTAATACTTCCATGAAACCTCACATGACATTTGCAGTGAGTGAGATGATGAAAGTGCCTTCTGCACTGCCCCAGGGACCAGGCCCTCTTCCATTCACTACCAAGACAGGATACCCTGAAGAAAGTACAGGCAAAAACAATGGCATCTTATATTTATCACACCTCGATCTTGATGAACCCCCAAATACCTTTCACATATTAGAATTTCTCATCCACCAAGGACATGCAAGCATATTCAAGGACACAATTGTTTAACAGCTGCATGGTAGTAACAAAACTTCAAAATAGTCAAAACTGAACTTGTAAGTTAGGTTTGTTTCATGCTAAATAGTAACGGTAGCTACCATTATGAATCACCTGTTATTTGGGTCTACCATTTATTACTTCATTTAATATCCGTGATTATTAAATATGGTAAGCAGCACTTCCTTTTTACAGAGGGAAGTGAAGCTGAGGTGGTGAGATCACATTTTCCCCCCAAATTCATATGCTGACAGAGTCAGGATTTGAAATAAAGACATCTGACTCCAAAGCCTTTCTTTCTTTTTCTTTCTTTCTTTCTTTCTTTCTTTCTTTCTTTCTTTCTTTCTTTCTTTCTTTCTTTCCTTTCTCATTATGCCTTCCTTGAAAGCAAGGACAACATTTTATCTGCAAACTATAAGCAAGGACAGCATTCTATCTGTAAACTGTATTTGAAGCCTTTACTAACCAGGCTCATTGAGAAGCTTGGGTTAGTTTTGCTTTCTGATACATCCTGGGCTAGTAGAAAATAAACTGCCCAGGCATTTTTTTTAAATTAAAGAACCAAATACACTTACAGTGATTAAATTTAACATAAGCTATTCTTGATAATAAAAAGGCATCCATAGCAAAGGAAAAAATAGGTTTTAGTGAAGGATAAAATAGGTTTTTGTTTGTTTACTTCAACTTTACTTGGCTAGGTTTTATGGACTTTTGAAGAAAAATTAAGGAATGTAATTGTATAACTTGGCAGAAGTGAAAATGGATTATATTTAATTGTATTTCAATTAGAACAAAGATTTACCCATTAGCAACTCCAAGGCTCAGTGTTAATGCAACTCCAGAGATCTAAGTGTTTTAGGGAATCAAATAATTCAGTTTGCTTCAAATAACCACTTGTCTGCTTTAAGATATACAAAATACACAACACTGAGCAGGAGTAAAGCGTGCAATTCAATGTAGCACATTAACTGGTAAGTGAGGGATAAAGTAAGATTCTGAGATATGTATCAAAAACTCACCTAGTTTTATGCTCCACAACTGTGAGAAGGGGTCTTATTATTAACAGCAAAGGTCATTTCTAGGTGAGGAACTTAAGACATAGGAAAGTATTCTCTGTTAGTGAGGTGCATGCACTTTAGTAACTGACAGGGTCTTCAAAATGGGAACTGGCAGTGGGGGTGGCTGGGAGGAAAATATATCAAGAATGCAGGTCAGTATTCTTGAGAAAAGGATGATCTGAACATGGGTCACTGAGACAACTGGCTGAGTATTAGGAAACAGGTAGTGTTTCCTAAATGAAACCAAAGGCAGACAAGCATTAATAAAATGAAAGTAGAATTTAGTTTCTATGATGGACAGTTAAAAGAAAGTAATGGATTTATATATTGTTATTGACTATGCATGTTACTAGATAAGTAATCCAAAGGTTTGTACATATTTTTTAGGTAGGAGATTTTATACCATTAAACACATGGGGTGAAATAAGAATTTATTAGAAATGAATTCTTTGTGGGACTGAAAAAAATAAAAGTTGCATGAAATAAAAGATGGCCATGGAGATGGAGCTATGTTGGTTATATCTTACCCATCTCCAAACTGGGTAAATATGTACATATGCACTTCATGTGCAAGTCTAGGGAATAAAAATAAAACGTATATTGTGGAGGTTAACAGGCCATCCTACTGCTCAGTAGTATGTAGTCAAGCACAGCATTTAAAATATTGCCATGCATGTCTAATCTAACATATAAACATATATTCAATGAGGAAACTTTATAAAGTCCATACCAGTTAGGGATTAAATAATTACACGTTGATATACACAGTGATTCTTATGTATATTTTAAAATACAGATTAAAAATTTACATTATTAAGACCTGGGAATGTAGCTCAGTGGTAGTAGAGTGCTTATTTAGCCTGTTTGAGGACCTGGGTTCAAGCCTCAGGATGGTAAAAAACACTACACACACACACACACACACACACACACACACACACACACACAAAGGAGTATTAGGATTGCATGTCTTTTATTAGACAACTACTTTATGCAAACAATTATTTCTTTTTTTTCTGTGACTAAAATGTTTTAACTGTTGGGCATACAGAGAAACTGGGCTCACAACAGATACAGTCCATCAATTACGTTCAGTGAAGAACATGCAGCTTGCTACTATAATGCCTCTTCTTAGAAAATACTGAAATTCTGTAATATAAGAGATGCAAAGACCTTTTTTTGTTGTTATAGTTAGACATTTTCCTATAAGTGTGTGTGTGTGTGCGCGCGCATGCGTGTTGTAGAATGTAAACTGCTAGAATCAGAGTTAATAATCTCATGAGGCAAGGTATAAGTTTCTTCCTTGATTAGATATGTTGCCTTTAATACCAGGTTTAATCTTAACAGTGCTTAGAACAATGGTTAGGCATGATGAAGGACAAATATCATTAATAATTAATAGACTAGCACATAAGCTAAAAATCTGACACTAATGCCCTTTGTAAAATTGCTCAACAAGAAATGTGAAATTGGTTGTGACCATAGACAGTATCAGAACTTTGGAGACACAGGAAGTCCTAGGACATGGCACTACAGTCATAGTACAGACCAGACTGCGTTCATTCCTGCATCACTCCTGGATTCCCCAGTACATGCGTGTAGCTACTGTTATACTTTGAGAGAAATATTAGTTCTAAGAATAACTGCTTTGGGTCTTTTCCTCACCTACCAATTTCAAACTTACTTGTTTAACCTTTTTATTTCTCATAAATATTAATGAGATCTACTTATACAACATTTGCTAATATTGTAGTAAGTTATTATTTGACTTTATAAAGGCCCACAACCACTATACAACTGAGTTGGCTAGCCAATAACACAGGAAGACGTTTAAGTACTTTGTTTTAGGAAAGAGTTATATAATTGGAAGTCTCAGCTAATGGCATATAACTAAATCTCGTTGGCATGCAAAAAGCAAAAAATAAACAACAAGCCACCCCACAAAACCAAACCAAAAAAAAACAATAAAACAAAACCTCTACAATAAAGACAACCAGCCTTTCCTATGCCCCGCCCCCCATTGTTATAAGGGAAGAAGCTTAAAAATAGTCTTTCAATTTCAAACTACCCCAGAATACTATATATATATAGGGTAGTTTCATGTCTTCCTCTTTAAGGAACCCAATAAACAGTCAACAGTAGGCAGCTTTATGAAGAAATATACATGCTCTTTAATAATATCCTCAGTTTTAAGGAAAACACTATGAACAAGGGACGCCATTCAACCCAAAATTCTGGAACAGTTGCTTTGCTTTGCTGAAGGGGGAAAGAATTCCCAGGGACTGAAAATGGCAAGAGAAACGGGAATTAGAGCAACACCCACCTCACTCAAGAAGTGGCTGTGGGATCAAGAGTCTGAACTGGACCTGAACATATTCAAAACACCAGGATTTTTCCAGCCCAGACCCTAATCCCTGGTACTGCCTGGAATAGACTTGGCTTCTGGGGGTGTGCTGCCCCCTAGGCCCCTTGGGTCTCTTTCGCTGGACTTTCACATCCTGGTGTAGTGCCACTTCGTCTTGAAAGGTAGGGGGCTTCCACTTCCTTTCTGTAAGCAAGGAAGATTGGGTACAAGGGAGGTAAAAGGACAAGAGGGGGGAATCTGTGAGCGGGGGCAATCTTGGACAACTTAAAAGAGAAGGGATACAAAGGCTAAAAAATTTAAAACTGAATAATATATAAAGTTGTATAATGAAGGCCTACCTTCATTGTCATTTGGCATTTAAATTCTTCAAGAACTGAGTCTATTTTAGGGATTGGGCTTTTCGACAAATTCTGAATTCCTAATGCTGCTCTTAGCTGAAAAACAAGTTTGGTACCACTGACTTTGAAGGTCCTCTTTCTAGGCAACGAATATTGTAAAAACAGATGATACAGCTCTTCATGTCTTCTACCCCAGAGTGAGCTGGTCAAGCAGTTTACCCCACTTTCAGTCCCTTTACTCTAGAATAATGTCAAGTACATAGGAAGAGGCCTTCAAAGAAAATCAGTTGGAAAGAAAACCTCCTATCTCTCTTATCAGAATCGTTAACTCTTTAGAAGGAGGTGGTACACCTACTTCATTTCAATCTTCCCCACCCATAAAATAAAGAAAAAATGTAACCACTGCTTTGCAACTTTGATTATATTTATTATTCACCCAGAAACCCCTCCTTTAAAGTTCCTTTCCTCCCCCTTCTAATTCCTTTGTCCCTCCAGCTTGGGGGTGGGGGAAGGGCAAGCCTATTGTTTTCTGAAGTGGGATAGGTTTTAATTAAAAAAATATTACATACAACTTATGAACTGCCCAGAAGAAATCCGTCCTCACACAAACTTGAAACAGTCCTATTATCTAGGAAGTAGCACTTACTCTGATCCAGCAGCCATATCTGAGTAGGATGTATCTGGTGTGGTGACTCCCAGAGGGATTGCAATGCTCATGACGTCCAAGACAGCAGTGGGTGGAAATCACGGGGTCCAATTAATGGAGACTGACCACTCAGAGAGTGGGGGTGAGCTGCAGAGCCTGAGCCAACATGTTACGGACATGAGGAATCCTGCCACAGAAAAGAAAAATAACCACTGACCAGAGAGTTCTTTAAATTTATCTTAAAACACTGTAGGATATTTTCCCACTGTTTGAATGAATTTTTTGGTGTGTTTATGCACAGTGTATGCATATCAAGTGTGTAGGCGTGAGTGCACTTGTGTATGCACATGGAAACAACAGGGTTCTGGATGTCTTCTATGGCTCTCAAATCTTATGCAGTATTTTGGCTGGTCAACAAGCTTGGCTGTTCCCACCAACATTGGTCAGAGGTTTATGAAACCACATCCTCCTGTCTTTTACATGGATGCTGGCTGGAGATTTGAACTCAGTTGCACAAGTGCTATTTATCCACCGAATCACCTCTCTAGTCCTTTGAATAAGGTTTTGAAGAACAAATCTAGTTTACTTTGTACTCTAATTTAGTAATGATCTACAAATTTCTGTTTTAATTATTTTCTGTTCAGTCAAAGCAAAAACAATGGCCTGCCAGGCTCACTGACAACAACCATGTGCTCTTTCCTCATTAATTGTCCAGCAGACAGAGTTTTCAATAGTCTAGGATATACCAAACAAGCCTTAAGATTCAGGGTGGTTATCAGAAATATCCTAGCTTTATTCCTTTATAGTTCCATTTAAACTTTTCCCTAGATAATCAATAAAAGTAGCTTTATCAACACTCAAGATATTTCTTCTAAAGTAAACCTGACAGAGATCAATTAGTTGTTTATATTTGATCAGATAGCCATTTCTATGCATTGACTTATTTTTTAAAAATGGTTATGAAAAATGAAAAAGAAAAAATATGTTTATGTATATGGGTGTTTTGTCTGCCATGTCTGTACACTACATGTATGCAGTGACAACACAGGCCAGAAGAGGGCACTGGATCCCCTCATGCTGGAATTTCAAGACAGTTGGGAGTTGCTATGTGGGTGCTAGGTATTGAGCCCAGGGTACTCTAGAAGAACAACCAATGTTTTTAACTGCTGAGCCATCTCTCTGGCCCCCCTGTGACTTAAATAGTCTTAACTAGACTTCGAGCAAGATGTAATTATCCAAAAAAAAGTCTTTGTGCAGCAATATACACCGATAGATATGAATAAAAACATAAACCACAGGGGAAAGCTAAACATGTGTGGGAGCAGAGGATATACAGAAATCTGTACTTCCTGTTCAATTTTACTATGACTTAACTGCTTTAAAAAAAAGTGTACTTTTTCTCTGTCTGAAACGTAATAAAAACTCTAAACATTTCACGACAAAGACAAGAGATATTTTTGCATTAAAAAAGGCAATGAACATACTGATTTGGTAGCCATAAATTGGTATTATTTAAGAAGAAAAAATTCATTGAATAGTAACTAGGAAAAAACAAGCAATTTAAGAAATTTGGAGACAAAAATAGAATCTGCATGATTCACATGAGCAGTATCATAGTAGTATAAAAAGAGCCACTAAAGCATGAAACAAGAAGCATTTTAATGACAGAAGTCAATACTGTCAAAGACCTAGGCTAAAAAGGGTCTTATGCTAAGACAGGAGGAAGTCAAATAATTATCAGTCAGGCAGTGGTGGCACACACTCTTAATCCCAGCACTTGGGAAGGCAGCCTGGTCTACAGAGTGAGTTCTACAACAGTCAGGGCTACAGACACCCTGTCTCAAAAACCAAATAAAGGAAGAAGTCAAATTATTAATACTATTAAAAATAGCTAAATAAAATGAAAAGTATAAGATACTAATTGAATTGATTCAGGAATTAATGAGGACTTTAAAACAGTTACTGATTTGAGATGTGTGAATTTCAATTTTATAAATGACACACATTAATGTGGCTAAGAGAACTAATTCTGAGTGGTGAATCAGTCCAAGATTTAAGATTGGCTAACGGTTATTACTTTTGCACTGTTAGTTCATAAAGCTATCACAGCTATAAACTACAGTATTTTTCTGTAGGACCTGGCCGTCTCAAATAGGGCATGGCAAAATATCCCTTCTCTTCCAACTCAGGGTGACACTGTTAGACTGAAATTGAAATACAAACCAAGTCAACTTTCTTATCAACTTATCATAATTCATGATAGATGTGACTACGTACTCCACTTCCTGTCTTTGGACCAACTTGCAAATAAATTAATGCCCCCCCCCCCAGTAGTCTAACAAGTATTCTCAAACACCAAAGCCATTGGGAAAATGACATAAAATCTTCAAATGACAAAACAAAGAGACAACCTACAAATAAGCTCAAAGGGCATACTGAAGGATACTCCCTCTAATTTTAGTACTGTTAGACAAGTTGCATTAAGCCTAGAAGTGGCATGATCAGATAACCAGAATGATCATAACCTGACTAGTCAAAGGAATCCAAATCTGAAAAGGCCTTTAAAAAAAAAAGAAATTACTTGATCCTTTGTTACAGTCACCACCAGTATACATTCATAAAAATAAATATCCATCCAACCACACATCTGCAGACACACATACATACCTAGGTTGATAGCTAATTATTTCCCCTCTGACAGTTTAACTTGAAAAAAGATATACTACAAGGCAAAAATGGCAAAGTTACTTCAGGTAGTGCCTCCTTTCAAGAATGAATAAATTTGACCAGGCATGGTGGCGCACATCTTTAATCCTAGTCCTTAGGAAGCTGAGACAAGCAGATCTCTGTGAGTTCAAGGCCAGCCTGGTCTACAAAGCGAGTTCCAGGACAGCCAGGGCTATACAAAGAAATCCAGTCTCAAAAAAAAAAAAAAAAAAAAAAAAAAACCCAACAAAAAAAACCCAACAAAAAACAACAATACAAAAAAAAAAAAAGAAAAAAGAGAATAAATAATTCTATATCACCTAATGAAATCCTAATATAATTGCTGAGTGTGGTGACACACCTGTAATCCTAGCATTCAATAGGCAAAAGGATCAAGAGGGGCCAGCCTGGACTACATAGTGAGACCTTGTTTCAAAGGTAGTGGTGAGATCTTGTACCAACTATCTGGACAGCTGATATACTACTATACTACTGCTTACTGTTCTGATGAAGGCAATTTAATAGGCCAGCTTGACCATATTGTTCTAAATCATGTTTCCACAATAATAAAGTTTTGTTTTTAAATCTATTTATTTATATTTATGGCTGTTTCATCTGTATGCACACCTGCACACCAAAAGAGGGCATCGGATCCCATAGGACTACAGTTATGAACAGTTGCTGGGTGCTGAGATTTGAACTCAGGACTTCTGAAAGAGCAGCCAAAGCGCTTAACTGCTGGGCCATCTCCTCAAACCCCACACGAAGAGGTTTCTTAATTCAAATTCTAATACAAAAATTCTCTTTATTATAAGTAGTCCCTTCCCTGAAAAATGGTGTTAAATGCAACTATCTAAATGTTAATTGAATAACTTTTACTAGATCATCTATATACAATCTTTAAAAAAAAAATTATTTATTTATTAGGTATACAGTGGTCTGCTTGCACGCATGCCTTCAAGCCAGAAGAGGGCACCAGATGGTTGTGAGCCACCCCATGGTTGCTGGGAACTGAACTCAGGACCTTTGAGAGAGCAAGCAGTGCTCTTAGCGGCTGAGTCATCTCTCCAGCCCCTATAACACTTATCTTGTGTAAGAAATCAGATACTTACTCTGGTTTATTAAACTTATACTTAGAGCAACTATTCATTTAACCTCATGTTCGGAGATGTGCCCTGGAATAAAAACTCTCTAGACAAAATAATTTCAAGATATCATTTACTCCATTACTCAAATTCTTTTCACCAAAACATAAACCATGGGCAGGGATTTTTACAAAATACATTTTTACCCACTGCTGTAGTGGGTAAATACTGTCTGACACAATCAAGAGGGATCAAGACAACATTTACTAAGAGAACTCATCATGGTAATCAAGTTTAGCATTTACTAAAATTTAAAATACAACAAATGAAAAGGATTTGGGGAGTAACCTTTGACTCCCCCCCCCCATTATCTGACAATAGCTCTTAAGACCTAGAAAAGGCTGAGACACAAATTAGTATACTAAAAAAAACTGATGGGCTCACTAAGTACAAAATGGAATCCTATAGATGAATGACAACTTTATTTCTGTTTGCTGTAATGCCTTGTTAATCACTTTGCTTTCCATTTAGCACCAAGCCTAACCCTTTAACTAGCATGCACCACTGTGTACAAAATAAACTACAGACAGGAAGGAAACGGCCTTGATTTCCAAGGTGATGAGATAGATACTACATCAGGCTGCCTTTCTCTTTCCTTCAAATCAAAACTCTCCTGTTTCCCAAGGGATTCTCAAACGTTTTTTTTTTCTTTCCTTGGGAGTTTGTTACCTACCATCTCCAAACTAAGTAACTTCCTTTTTTTGAAAGTCTCTGTAGCCCAAATTAGCCTTGAATAGGTACCCTGCTGGCTCAACCTCCCAAGTGCTATTACAAGCATATGCCACCACACCTGACACACCACTTTTCATCAAATACCAGATTTACTCTAGACAAGGGCTTAGCAAAAAAAAAAAAAAACACCCTAAATTGTGACTCCTTTCTTCTCATTCCGTTCCAGACAATGAGGGCAGGGTGCGTGGGGGAATCAATTCTCAATTCTACCTGTGGTCAACTCCATCAATTTTCTACATTCTCAAAAGTAACCTGGAAGATTTGGGGAAAAGAGGAGGAAGAAAGGGAAGAGGTAGGTGATCAGTAGTTCTTTTTTTTTTTTTTTTTTTGGTTTTTCGAGACAGGGTTTCTCTGGTTTTGGAGCCTGTCCTGGAACTAGCTCTTGTAGACCAGGCTGGTCTCGAACTCACAAAGATCCGCCTGCCTCTGCCTCCCGAGTGCTGGGATTAAAGGCGTGCGCCACCACCGCCCGGCGATCAGTAGTTCTTAAATTTCAGTATTTTCTCTACCCAGTCAATAGTATTGGCCAGAATGAGCTCTCCATACCTGAAATATTAATAGGTCAAACACGGAAAGAGAGCTGTTCACGAGTCAGCAATCAGAGGGCATGCACTTTACATTTATATTGTGGATTTCGAATTTTTAAAAAACTGAAAACTAAGCCGGGCGGTGGTGGCGCACGCCTTTAATCCCAGCACTCGGGAGGCAGAGACAGGCGGATCTCTGTGAGTTCGAGACCAGCCTGGTCTACAGAGCTAGTTCCAGGACAGGCTCCAAAACCACAGAGAAACCCTGTCTCGAAAAAACAAAACAAAACAAACAAACAAAAAAAAAAACTGAAAACTATTCCCCATAAAAATATTTTTAAAAGCATACTCAAAATTAAAAAGTGAAAGGTAAGGAGATGACAGTAAAAGGTATAAAATAGGCCAAGACTTCAGCGGTAGCAAATAAGACAAAGGACAGAGGCCAAGTAAAAATGTAGTTTCACTATCCCAATTAACAACCCAACAGATCTACAGAATACTGGATCCACAAACAAACCCGGCTTGTCTTCCAATACTGAATAATCTTTTGAGAGTCACTATTTTTATGTAGTTTCTAGAGTTTTAAGAAATTTCCTAAGAAATACATCAGACAGGTGAGGCGGAAGCAGCTGGGAGACAAGAGACCAATAAATAGCCAATCCAATGAAAGAACTGCAGAACAAGTCTGCTTTAGCCTTCCTGTGAAGAGGACTGGCAGGAAGAGGAGTGCCGCTTCAGAAAGAGAGCAGGCTTCAGACAGTCTTTGTACTGAGGCTGTGGACCTTGGCCACTCTCCCAGAGATGATGCAATCCTGATGAACAAGATCTGCTGCCAGACAAATGATTGTTAGCAGCCTTTGCAGACAGCAACTCAGCCAAGAAGCAATCTCTGATCAGCTCTCCATGAGCCACCAGAATGTCAAATTTCTTCAATTTCAGTCTCTGATAAAATAAAGGGAATATCCCACCCCACACACCCCAAGCCCTTTTCTTAGAATGTTCCTTTGTCTTCTCCCACTTTCTTTTAATTCGTTTGGATTTACAGCATCTACTATTCATAATTAAGTTTAAAATGAAAAACACAGTTTTACTTTGATAAACAAAATTCTTTTAACTTATTAACGACAGTATGTTTATTATTATCTTCCTCAGTCTCCTAAGAAAAACCTGTAACATAATGACCTCATAAAGTGAAAATTGTTATGAAATCTAGTACCCAATTATGAAGTACAAAAGTAAAAATATTTAATTTAACCTAGAGCCAGGAGTATATTTTGTATTTCTGGAATCATATGGAACTCAGTACATCAAATAATGTCATCTAGTAGAGAAAATCTACTCTTGTTTAGACCAACATAAAAGTTAATGTAATCTTTACTATTTTATTCACAACACTCACTTTTCTAAGGGCAGCATTACAGTATGACTTCAGATCTTACTAGTCAATGAGTATAATCTATTAACTGAGACTTCAACTTAAATATACACTCAATTTAAAAAAACTTCCCTAGAATTGTCATCCAATTTCTTTTCAGTTTCAGTGTCAGGTTTTCCATATAACATTGTTTCTTATCTTGTTAAAGACCTTATGTTAGTGAACTCTGGCTAACTAGAAGCCACAAACCAAATTTCCTTTAAAAACCATACCCTGAAATCATTATGTTCATCCCCATATTCATATGATTACATAATTACAAAAATTAACATATATAGCACAGTTCTAAAAAATCTTCAGTAGGCTAATGAACAAATTTGACTCAGTCAATAAGAGAACAATTTTACAAAAAGGGACTGCCTATGTAATTTGGTAGGGTACTTGTCTGGCACCACAAAGCCCTGGGTTCTATCCTGAGACTAGCACAAACTTGATATGGTGTTACAGGGCTTCAGTCGCAGCACTTGGGGGGTACATCTGAAGTTCAAGGTTATTTTGGAGTACATAGAGCAAATTTTGGGTCAACCTGGGATATTATGAGACCCCATTAAAAAAAATTACCTCCAGAAAAGCTGCAACAAGGGTTAAAAAAATAGTTGGTAATTTTAAATTTTAATCTTTCAGTCTGGTTATCTAAAATGCTGTACACGTAAGCTGATTTTTTTCTTAAATCAGCTTTCTTATAACTACAAAATTTAAAAAAGGAATGGGGAAATTATATTGGGGGTGGGGTTTGAGACAGGGTTTCTCTGTGTAGCTTCAAACATAAGAGATGTACCTGACTTGTGAGTGCTGGGATTAAAGGCATGTGCTACCACTACCTGGCTTATATTAGGATTTTTTTGTTGTTGTTGTTTTGTTTTTCGAGACAGGGTTTCTCTGTGGTTTTGGAGCCTGTCCTGGAACTAGCTCTTGTAGACCAGGCTGGTCTCGGAACTCACAGAGATCCGCCTGCCTCTGCCTCACGAGTGCTGGGATTAAAGGCGTGCGCCACCACCGCCCGGCTTATATTAGGATTTTTAAATGATGACTTTTATCCTCAATAATTTTTATTTTTGTGTTTAATCTTATACTTTAAAAAAAAATCACAGAACAGTTCAAAATGCAGGTTTTACCTATACAATCAACTTTCTGCAGAATTCATAAACCATCTGAATTATATGTTTATCCATTTCTAGCCAAATTCCAAGTATTCCGAGAGAAAAAAAACTAGCAATACCATAAATACTACTTTTTACCTTGGGAGAAAAAGATGCTATGAAAAAGGATTACATAAGGAGTCAGAAAATTTGTGATGTAGCCCACAATTTAGTTTGATGACTTCAGAAACATTGTATTACACAGGATGAATTGTACAAGGTCTCAAAATAAAATACTCATTTTCTTTCTTCCTGCTTCGAATTTCTGTGAATCCTGGCACACTCCCAACTGGCTTGGCAATTTATATAATGTCTCAAGTCAGTCCAACAAAATGAAAACTGTCCTGCTGATTCTAAGACACACATGGTCAAGAATTTACAGCAGGATGTTTACACAGCTCTACAGAGTTAGGTAAGAATCTATGAAGAAAGAGAATTATCACTAGTAACCTGAATGTGGCTAAAAACAGCTTTCACTTTTCCCAAATAGTATGTATTTCAAT
The DNA here is from genome assembly GCF_950005125.1 of Chionomys nivalis. Taxonomy (NCBI): domain Eukaryota; kingdom Metazoa; phylum Chordata; class Mammalia; order Rodentia; family Cricetidae; genus Chionomys; species Chionomys nivalis. Next base: position 37,366,016 of record NC_080086.1, read on the forward strand.
CCTGCTATGCAAAAAAGTGGAAAACATGACAACGAAGTAAACAATTCCACAATAAAACCCAAACAAACAAACAAACGAACGAACACATACCAAAAGTACAGGCTGGGCAGGGTTGTAAAAAAAAATCTTTCATCTCAGTCCTAGGAAGGATATTTCCAGGTCAACCTTGTCTCAAAACAAAACCTACCCAACAAATTAAACAGCAAAAGGGACAGAAGGGATAAGCATTATGTAAACTTCTAAGAATATTCAGAGATCTGGTGAGAATTTCACCTAACTTAGACAGTATTAAGTTGTGCTTAACTCTGAAGATAGTGAATATAGGCAAAAGATTCAGGAGTTGGGGAAAAAAGAAACAGACAGGATGGCATAAAAAGAGACTGAGATAGATGATTTAGTAATTCAAGCAAGATAAAATGTGCTTTTCTCATAATTCTTTACCTGTAACACTACTTAGTTTACCCCTTCATCTCTTTAACTAAATTTACATTCTCTCCAGGGGATTCTGGAGCTGGTATAAGTTAATGCCTGTAAAGCTTTGCTTACTACAAAAGTAATTTAAAACGAAATAAAAAGACATTCCTACTTATAATGGCTACCTATGACAGAGGCTGAGCTGTATATAGGAGTAGAAGAGGTAGGGAAAGAAGTAGGGTAAGCCCATACACTATAACAGAGCTAAATAGTATCATCTTAAATTAGTAAGACTCTTTAAGAACTTTCTGTCCTGCTGGGCGGTGGTGGCGCACACCTTTAATCCCAGCACTTGGGAGGCAGAGGCAGGCGATCTCTGTGAGTTCGAGACCAGCCTGGTCTACAAGAGCTAGTTCCAGGACAGGCTCCAAAGCCACAGAGAAACCCTGTCTTGAAAAAAGCAAAAAAAAAAAAAAAAAAAGGAACTTTCTGTCCTAACAGTCAAGAATATTCTCTTTTTGCTCTCTATCACGGCTCAAGATCAAGGTGAGAAGAGGAACCCATGCAGAAACTTCACATCCATAAGCTCAATATCTGTGTTGGGGAGAGTAGTGAGACTGACCCTAGCAGACACAGTGATGGAGCAGCTCACAGACCAGACACCTAGACTTTCCAAAGCTAGATATACCATCAGGTCCTTGGCATCAGAAAGGATTTGCTGTTCACTTCATAGTCCATAGAGTCAACAAAAAGAAATCCTGGAAAAAGGTCTGAAGGTGCACGAGTATGAGTTAAGGAAAAACAACTACTCAGATGATGAAACAATATTGGGATTCAAGAGCACATTGACCTGGGCATCAAATATGACCTGAACATTGGGATCTATGGCCTGGACGTCTATGTGGTGCTGGGTAGGTAGGTCAGGTTTCAGAATCACAGAACTGACAGCATTGGGGCTAAAAAGAATCAGCAGATAGGAAACCATGTGCTGGTTCCAGAAGACATATGATCGGATTGTCCTGCCTGGCAAATAAATTTTATTCAAAAGGTCAATAAAATTTTCTCAGAGAAAAGAAAATAAATGGGAGGTGGCTGGAGAGATGGCTCAGAGGTTAAGAGCACTCACTGACTGCTCTTCCAGAGGTCCCGAGTTCAATTCCCAGCAACCACATGGTGGCTCACAACCATCTATAATGATATCTGGTGCCTTCATCTGGCCTGCAAGCATACATGGAAGGAATGTTGTATACATAACAAATAAATTTAAAAAAAAGAAAATAAGTGGGAGAAGAAAATGCAAGGATTCTAATAATCAAATGGGGATCTTATCCTCAAGGAATTTAGATTGAATTCTATACTCAAGACTTGGCAAGGTGAGGTACACGCCTTTAAGCAGTCAGTATGTAAAAGCAGGCAAAGAGCTCTCATGAGTTCAAGACCAGTCTGGTCTACATAGTGCAGTTCCAAGTCAGTCAAAGGCTGCATTAGTGAGACTCCCATATCAAAAACCAAACCAACGAACCAACCGACCAGCCAACCAATCCAAAAACCAAGACTTCTGAGGTTCTGTCCTACCGTGTTCTTACAACCATGATACTTAAGAACTCTTTCATACCAGCAATGTACAGGAGAATCTCACTCATACATACTTGCTTTCTTCTTAACAAATTCACACCTTTTTGATTTTCAAGCCCTAAAATATAGACAAGTTTACCTTTTCTAGAAATGGAGTTATTTACACATATTAGAGTGCATTACTAACTCGGTAATGTAATGATTTATACAAATTCTTCTACTTTACAAAAATACAATTTTAGGACTTAAATTGTATAAATTTTTTTTGCGTGAGTACATATTCATATGTGTCATTATGAGTTTGCAGGTCAGAGGATGACTGATATCTGAAGTTATCATCCTTGCTTAAGAGAGGGTCTCCTGTTCACTGCTGTGGATATAATGGTAGTTGGCCTGCATACTTCTAGGGATTTTCCTGTCTCTGACTCTCTATGACTGAGATCTTGCATGGGTTATAAGGAACCCACTCAAACCCTGCCCCATGTTTATAAGGCAAGTACTTTTAACCACTGAGACATCTTCCAGCCCTGATTATTTTATAGACAAAAACAGAATTACAAAAAGATTAACTTATGGGACTGGGGTGTACCTGAGTGATAGAGTGAGTCCCTAGAATTCAACAAGCGCTGGGTTAGATGATTAACAATGAAAGAGGAGAATTTTACTGTAGCAAATATTCTAGTTGGTATTAATAATAAAAACCTGGAATCAGATACAGGAGTGGGGGAAGCTGAGAGAACAAAGAAGCAGTGCAGTGAACCAGTAGAGAGACCTTTTACCTAGACTGAATCCTCAGACTACATCTGAGTTCTTGTCTCCTCTGGCCTTAATTGCTTTTCTGCCCAGCCTTAAACTCACAGAAATCCATCTGTCTCCCAAGTGCTGGGATTAAAGGTGTGTGCCACCACTGCCTGGCCTCTATGGCTAGCTAGTGGCTTAGCACTGCACTCTAATCCTTAAGCAAGCTTTGTTTGTTAATTACAAACAAAATACCACTATATTTTGCTAACAAGAAAGGCACATAGCGGTAGAGTTCAAAAGAAAATTGAGATTTTAACGTGAAACCTTTATTTATTAAAGCAAATAATCTCTAACTACTTTGGATAGCAGCATCTAAATAAAAGTGTGTTTATTAATGAATACCACATTAAATGAGCCCAGAATAAAACTTCCAGGTCTTTGGGATGAACTTATGTATAGTTCCTTTGGGTTTTGTATTATGCATGTTTTCGACTTTTCCCTTTACTCATCATTAATTTCAGCAACAAAATATAACTACTATGAACATAAAAGTTATTTGAAGATGGAACTTCCTACACAGTCTTAGGGACTCTGTAGGCTGATCTCAAACTCTTGCCTCTACCTCCTGGATGCTAGGATTATAGGAATTTGCCACGACACCAGAGTTTTATGTGGTGCTTGGGATCAAATTTAGGGTTTTGTGCACGGTAGGCAAGCACTTTTACCAGCTGAACCACATCTTCAGCTCTAAAGATGTCCCTTCCCCCCTCCCTCCCTGTTTCAGACAGGGTCTCACTTTGTAGCTCTGGCTGTCCTGGAACTCCTCAAACTCAGAGATCTTGCCTCTCTGCCTCCCAAATACTGGATTTATAGTGTTGTGGCATCACTTCACCTGGTCCCTGAAGATGCTTCTTAACTCTTTAGGCTTATCTATGTAACAAGTATTGCATCTCACAACCATATATATATATATATATGAAACAACTAAACCCCAAAACCTGTATGTTTCTGTCTATGACTAAATAAAATTCAGAAGGCAAAGCAACCCTTCCCACTGCTTAAGTCAAATCCACTACATTGTTTACCAAGGAGAGTTTCTTGTGTAAGCAGTTATGATGCTTAGAGAAAACACAAAATTTTTTTCATAAGAATGAAGGTAAATATGGCAGGAAGATTTCTTAGAATAGAGAATGAGCTTTACTATGCATGTTCTATGATTCCTGACAAAGGAGCTAAGAATGTAACACTAAAGAAATCTAAAGCTTAATATTCTGATGTGTACAAGAGACTTCTTCACTTAAGTTGGCTGATTCTATCAGTAAAGATTCTTACAATTAACTTGTCATAAAGATGTTTGGAAAAATATACAAACATAATCTGAGTGTGATGGCACACGGCTATAATCCCAGAACATGAGGCAAAGGCAGGTGAATTGCTTTGAGTTTAAAGTTAGTCTACACAGCAAGTTTCAGGCTGGCTAGAGTCACATAGTGATACCCTATCTCAAAGAAACCCAACATTAGAAGAGCATAAAAAAACCAGAACCTCTTAAAAAGAGAAAAACAGGCCCTCTTAAAATAGAAAATCAGTAGCCTGACTGGTTCTATAAGATGGTTTTTACATTTAACAGGCATATCTTTGTGTAAATATGTACTTCTTCAATGATACCAAAGCACATTTCTATTGATTCATTATAATTCAAATGAATCCTCTGAAGGTAGATGCTCACACTATTGCTCATTTTTGGTATTCTGCCATGTTGAACTGAACATCCATCCATGTTCTTACTCAGAACTTTCTTAACACATATGCATACAAGTCCTTAGAACAAACTGTTCACTTAGAACTACTAAGATGATATGAACATTTTTCATAGTCTTAATGAACCATCCTCCAGAAATTAAAGTCATTTTATATTCCTATAGACACTGGGGTTGCCTAACATGGTAACACAGTTAAATGTTATTTAATCCTAGGATTATCTTATAGCAAGCTTCAAAAGTAACAGTTGTGCACATCACATCTGAGTACAGATGTACCTTACACTTAATATAACTAGTGCTAATATATGAGAGGGGCCTACTTATCCTAACAAAGTTGTGGAGGGAATCAAGATCACTCTTCTACAAGGTTCAGATGAATAAGCTTATGTAAGCCAACTTCTAGACTGCTGAGTAATGTTCAGGTGTGAATTACACAAGTGGTTATTTAATGTTTCAGTGGATGAATTCTCTTAAACCACTGGAAATGTCATCACATAAAACAGGATACACTTGCCCAAATCAAGGAAGGTGATAAAAGTTCATGTGGTGTTCTATAAACTGTTTCTAGAAAGATAACTAATCACATCACATCATGGTGAACAGCTGTTCTTGCTTTTAGTGAGTGGCTTCTGAGTACTAGGAGTTTTGAATGGTGACAGACTTCAGGCAAAGAGATTCATTTAGTCCTGTGAAAGATAATGGCCCCCGAAGGGAGTGGCACTATTAGGAGGTAGCCTCCTCAGAGAAGTGTGTCACTATGGGGGCAGGCTTTTAGGACTCCTTTGCTCAAATTTCCCTTGATGTGACTATTAGTTGACTTTCTGTTGCCTGCAAGATTTAAGACTTTCAGCTTCTGCAGCACCACGTCATCATGCTCTTATGATGGTGATGGACAGAACCTCTGAAACTCTTTCCTTATAAGAGTTGCAATGGTTATGGTGTCTTTTCACAGCAATAAAAACCCTAAGAGAACTCCCCAGCAGAAAAACAACTCGGTAACAATGACTGCGTGTCACGGAATAAAAACGTAGTAATTTGGACAATTTCCATTTTAAATGCAAAGCCTATGTAACTTGGAAGTCTAGTTACCAGAAAACAGGTCGAAAGCATCATCAATGAAAACTATACTATTACCCAATAAGCAAATAAATCTTAACTGTACTAATGACAATGAAACTAACCTTAGATACTTTGTAATTTAAAAAAATAACAGTAATGGAAGATAATAGCTACCTGAAAAAAATATGAATAAACATTGGGGTAATTTTTGCCGTAGCAAAAACTACCTTATATTAGCCACACCGTAAATTATTAACAAAAATGCAGTCTTTGGGATTAAAAGCATATTTGTTTCCCTAGAAGACAATGAGGATAAGTGGGATTAGCTAGCTAGTGGTTTGGTCTGAGACCCAGGACCTTTGACAATTCCTATCATCCAAAGCATCAAATATATTTAAAGTCTACAAATATTTTTGCAGAAGACCTTAATATGAAAAATGATTCTGAAGCTTCGATATGAATACTTATTTTTGATCTAGTTTCAGTAGACATTTCACTGTATTTGGAACAAAATGTCTCAATACTTGAAAACCTTGCAGACCAGGCTGGTCTTGTACTCTGCCTGCCTCTGCCTCCTGAATATTGGAATTAAAGGCATGAGCCACCACTGCCCCATGGACAAAATATTTTCAAATGAATGTTTTGCCACTACTTTGTAACCAATTTAAAAACTCAGACTTGATTTTATGTTGCTGAATTTGAATGTGATATTTGGCCAAAGATGACCTTGAACTCTTGGTTGTCCTCCCATCATCACCTCCTCCAGAGTATAACACCAATACAACAAAAGCTAAAAATTATTCTCTCTAAAACCTGTCTTAAAAAACAAAACAAAAAACCTGTCTTAAAAAACAAAACAAAAAACAGAAACCCTGTCTTAAAAAACAAAACAAAAAAAAAAGAGAGACAGACAGAAGGGGTAGAGGGAGGGAGGAAGGGGGAGAGAGAGGGAAAGAGAGAGAATTCCATGTCCCAGGGTCAGTGAGTAAAGACACTTGCTGAAAAGTATGATGATCTGAATTCAAACCTCTGAACTCACATAGTAGAAGAGAACCAACCCCAGCAAGCTATCTTCTGACCTCCACATGGGGGAGTCCAACTGACACTCACAGAGCACATGAACACATTCACACAAAACAACAAAAAATACATGTTCCCCATTCCAACAGATCTCTTATAAACCAACATTAGTAACTAAAAAGCAGACTCCAGTTTTCTGAGAGGGGTGGAAAAAGATCCTTGAAAGTACAAAAATTGGCCAGTGTGGTGATACATGTTTTTGCTCTCAAAACTCAAGAGGGCAGAGACAGGCTTGTGAGTTAAAGGCTGCTATGTCTACACAGAATTCCAGGACAGGGAAGGATATACAGATTCTGTCTCAAAATACAAAAATTATTTCTACTGATTAGAAAAATACTCCAAAACTACACTACATACTTTCGCATAGGATCCTTTATTTTCTGTCCTTATATACCAATAGCAATTTATACCCAGGTTAATTCCTACTTGCCACTAAGAGTGACAAAATTAACATGACTCTTCTATAAATTTAGAATTTCTAATGTTCAAGATTGCTTTTCACATTATAAAATCCAGCTCTTAGAAGAAACAGATACACTGGTTCTCCATTTGCTTTAGTTCAATATTCAAACAACTTTCACTATTTCCTGAATGTTAACTAATTTGTTTTCTACCAGCTTCCAAACATAATACATTTTTAGCTATTACTTGAGTACATACACTCACAAATTCCTGTTGACCCTTCTTTAGTGAACTGCTCAAAGGAGACAATATTGGTCCTTACTTGGCTTTCAATATACTATATTCTAAATACACTTACACTAAATACACTTACACTTACAATAAAAAGGGCAAAGATAAACGTTTTTAGGGGCTGCCACCATTCCTTACTCTCCTGAAACTCAAATTTAGAAAGTCTTTTATCATGTCCAGATATGTTACTAATTCTTTCCAAAAAATATTCTTTTAAAAGCTTATCAAGGGCAAATAGTGTCTTAATACAAATAAAACCAAGCAGGCTCCAATGTCTAGTAGCAAAGTTATTTTAGTTCTCAAAACCAAAAACTAAATTCACAAATCGCTTCTTTGCTCAGACAATAATTGCTTCAAAGGCAGGCTTCACAGTAGTTTTATTCAGGCAGTGGTGGCGCACGCCTTTAATCCCAGCACTCGGGAGGCAGAGGCAGGCGGATCTCTGTGAGTTCGAGACCAGCCTGGTCTACAAGAGCTAGTTCCAGGACAGGCTCCAAAACCAGAGAAACCCTGTCTCAAAAAACCAAAAAAAAAAAAAAAAAAAAAAAAAAAGATCACAGTAGTTTTATTGCCTGTCCCCTTTCAGGCCAAAATACTTGTTAAGTTTGGTATACACTGCTGTCTTAGAAACCAAATTCTAGTAGGGCACCTGTAATTCTTAACTATTTTAAGGAGTGTTTACTGATATTCATAAGAATCTGATAAAGACCATAAAACTTTTCATCAGAAGTGTGAAGACCCAAAATATGATCTAAAGTGTCCAGAAACTCATAAGCTTTTGATCTATATGTCCTTTTCTGTACTGTAGCTAGCCTGGATTAAAGGAGGCTCAAAAGTGACTGATAATGTATAGATATTTGGAAGAGGCCTTTGTCTCCCATTACCAAGGAAATTAAGAATTTGTAATCACAAATATAAGGGATAATATTCAATAAAATCCCAATCATTTCCTCTCTATCCACATTCTATGATGCAGAAGCCCTATGCAATTCAAACCAAGCCAAAATGCAAATCTCGTTTCATTTGTATGTCTTTGATCAGGCAGTACAAATGATTAATTCAATTAATGGCAGCCTTCATGTGCACACATTGTTTCAATATTTTGTTTCATTAAATGAAAGTACATATAAAAGGACCTGTGTAGCAGACTGAAGTGGGATGTGTGTGTGTGTGAGAGAGAGAGCAAGAGCCAGAAGAGAGAGAGAGAGAGAGAGAGAGAGAGAGAGAGAGAGAGAGAGAGAGAAACCCTGTCTCAAAAAACCAAAAAGAAAAGATCTTAGAATCAACAGATTTGAAATACTGTATTATTTAGCTGTGTGGTCATTCTAATTAAATCTGTTTGCAATCTACCTCAGTGCACGGCTCTGAGAATTAAGCACATTAAAGGACCCAAATTTTGGTATGAAGCTTTCCAATACTAGGAAGGAACAGAAATAGGGGCTTGGATGAAAACAAACAAGGAATTGAATTCCTTCTTCTAAGTCAACTGTTTCAAGTGGAGGCAAAGGAACTGATAGAGTTTTGTTCCATGTCACTAATGATGCTAATGCTTGAATAATAAGCAGGCATATTTAAATTTATCAGATCAAGCCAGGCGGTGGTGGCGCACGCCTTTAATCCCAGCACTCGGGAGGCAGAGGCAGGCGGATCTCTGTGAGTTCGAGGCCAGCCTGGTCTACAAGAGCTAGTTCCAGGACAGGAAAGGAACCAAAAGCTATGGAGAAACCCTGTCCCGAAAAATCAAAAAAAAAAAAAAAAAATTATCAGATCAATTTTCTTGGTTAAGTACTGAGCATTTGGCAATGAAATACATTATCAAAACTTCAACCAACTCATAAAGTAAGATCTAGTGTATATCGAACATACTATTAACAATTAACAAATCTGCTTCCCTAATCTACTGGTCAAAAAGCTTTCTAAACATTGTAGATGTCTTTATTTAAAAGTTTAAAAAATCATGACATATCTCAGCTTAGTCTACAGAGCAAGTTCCAGGGCAGCTAGAACTACATAAGAGAAATCCTGTCTCAAAAACAAAAAGCCAGAAAGATCATGACATATCTATATAGACCACAATATTCTTTTATTGAGTCACTCCATTTTGTTGCTGACTGGAAATATGATGGTCAGGAGATGAACCAGCTCAGAATACATAAAGTAAACAAAAGGGAGAAACCAAAACATCTGGATGTGTTTGGGGTTTTGCTTGTTTTTATCTTGAGACAGGACCCTATTCTGTAGCCCACGCTGGCCTCCAACTCTAAACAGCCTTCCTGTCTTACCCTACACCAACAAATATTCAGATTATAGATATATCTACTGGTTCTGTTAATTACTACTGTAGTCTAATTGACCAAGTCCCACCATGGTCAACTCTATGAATATTTTTATTTTAAATTTAAAATTTTATGATGAAGAATTTCAAATAAGTACAAAACTAAGAGGTATATAGAGGTAATATAATGTAGCTATTATTTTTGTTTGAAGGAAGACTTTAGTTTGCCATTTTGTCCTTTCTTACAACTCCCTCTAAAACACTGTCATTTAATACAAATTTTAGTTTTCTTCAACTTTAACCTAAAAAAAAGACTGAATTTATTAAGTAACCTGCCATGTATATATTTTTAATCTAAAAGTACTTTTAAAAAGCAAACATTCAATTTCTATGATTAAAGAATACAAGGACCTGAAACCTGTAAGCCCAGCTACTTAGGAGGTTGAAATAGGAGCCCTTATTACCTGAGTTACACTGTTAGTTCAAAGTCATCCCAGGGGACTTAATGAGAGAGCTTATTTCAAGGGCTATTTTTTTTAAAGTGTGTGTGTGTGTGTGTGTGTGTGTGTGAGCGCGCCTCCAAGCACTTAAGCTTCACTGACAGACAATTCCAACAGGGTAAAGAATGAACCTGACAACTGGCCAGCATAAATAGTACTCTATAACTACTTTGAAGACTCTAATTCCTAAGGTTCAGCTGTCTTTAAAGCATCATTTTCTATTAATTTTTTTTTTTTTTTTTTTTGGTTTTTCGAGACAGGGTTTCTCTGTGGTTTTGGAGCCTGTCCTGGAACTAGCTCTTGTAGACCAGACTGGTCTCTCTATTAAATTTTTAAAAAATATTTATTATTGTGTGAGGGTGCACACATAACAGTATAGGTGTGGAGGTCAGAGGACATTTTTTGGGATATGGTTCTTCTCTTCCTCCAACTTTAATTGAGTTCCATGGATTGAACTCTAGTTGGGTTTGCACAGCAAGAATTAATTACCTGCTAAGCCATCCAGTGATTACATTTCTGAAGTAAGCAAGCACTGGCATATTTATAAAACAAGAGACCTGCCTACTGTCTGGAGGAACATGAGTAGCTACACTTAGAGGCAGTCAGATTCACAAGCTCAAGGTCAGCCTGGGCAACAGAGACTTTTAACTCAAAGGAGGAAGGACAAGCAAGGCCCTGGGTGTGACTACAGCACTATAAACAAGTTAGAAGCTTCAAATTTCAGCCATGTACCAATTACTCCTTTGTTAACAACTAGTTAATTTCATATAATCAAAAGAATGAAAATCAGATGCCATTTATAACATATCAACATAATCCTAAGTAAGGTTATTTCAGAGTTTAGAAAACTAATCAAGTACTCCTAAAAGAAATACCAATTTTCAAATTAAAAGCTACTGTTTACTGATTATTCTGTACTAGTCACTGTTTTTATACTCCATTTTCGTGCATTACTTCGTGTAATGTTTAGTAACAATTCTATGAGGAAGGTACTATTTCTATTAGGCCAAAGAATTACACTCGCCAAGAAACGAGTTAAAAATAAGAATCTGGGGCTGAAGAGATGGCTCAGAAACTAAAGAGTACACACTACTCTAGCAGAAAACCCAGGCTCAGTTCCCAGCACTGATTTTGGGCAGCTCACAAACACCTATAACTACACTTGCACGGGACCCAGGACCACTTTCTTGTTTTCTCAAACATCCAAAACTATGAGTACATATATTAATAAAGACAGAACCAGAGCAGGAGTTAAGGTCTATCCAATTCCAGAGCCCCTATCTTTTTTTTTTTTGTGGGAGCTGAGGGGGGGGCGCACACACACAAACCAATCTCAAAGTGTACTTATTTCCTTTTTTTGTAATTTAAATTTGTATGCACTGTATATTCTGTATACTCCTCTCACACCCCTCATTTTACCCTTTTAGAACCTTCACATTCTAATTACTCTTCCTCGTTGTTTCACCTATGATTTAATACTGTTAGTCTGCTTAGAAGAAACTGATAGTGCTGAAATGGGAAACTGTACCTCTAAGATGTCAGTTAGCAAGAATTAAACATTTAACCAATTTTAAAACATTTGAATGTATTTGGAATTGAAGTGATAAATGTAAAAAAGGTACTTCTAAACAGCACCTGAAATTCAAGCCTAACAGTGAACTGTTCAAGAAATGTCTGCTGAGGAGCTATTACAACAGAAGCAGTATCAAGTATACCGGAAGCCACCAGAAACAAACATAATCTAGCATTTCAAGACTTTTTTTTTAAATGGACGATTCCTATCCCAAATAAGTTTTAAGTCAAAAAATTCTAGTCCCTAAAAGAAACTCTACGCCACTGCTTTTCTAAAATTATTATTAGTTGTTGCATAAAAATATTATTAAAAAATAGAAATGGAGATATTTAAATAAACTAACTTAATCTAAGTACTTCTTCCATTAAGGCAGAAGTATTGGGGCTGGAGATATGGCTCAGAGGTTAAGAGCACTTCCAGAGGTCCCGAGTTCAATTTCCAGCAAGCACATGGTGGCTCACAACCATCTAAAATGAGATTTGGTGCCATCTTCTAGCATGCTAGCAGAATGCTGTATGTATAAATGTATCAATCAATCAATCAATCAATCAATCAATCAATCTTTAAGAAACAACACCACCACCAACAAAAAATGGCCCTAGAAGAATCCTGGGGAAAATACCATCTTGAGGGCCAGCAAGATGGCTCACCAGAAAAAGGTGTTTTACCATTAACCTTATAGACCTTAGTTTGATCCACAGAATGCATATGGCAGAGAAAACGGACAAGCTGACTTCTGACTTCATGCATGCAGATGTGCATGCCTATCCATAAATGTAAATGCAAAAAACACTGATGTTCATAAGAAGAGGTCAAGTCTGAGTATGAGACAGAAAGAGGACAGGGAAGACGACATTGGGGATAGAAGTAGGATATTTCTGACCATAGTTAGCTTTGTAAACTTTACATAGTACCTAGTATTTTTATTTACTTAATTGTAAAGCAGAAGGTAATCAACCCTGAAAAAGAAATAAAAATTAACCTCACCGAGTATCAAGCTGGTGGCATAACCACACAGAGAACACTTGAAAAAGATTTAAAAACACTGTAGTTTAATTGACTGTGTCTGAAGGGATATGCCTTAGAGACAACAAAAGAAAACAAACCACCCACCTTTTAGTAATAATGTTCTACTAATCTAAAACTGGTTTGAGTATATTGAGGCAAAAAGTGAAGAAATATGTTGGTGTCACTAGAAATTGAGAGCTGGGCACAGAAAAGGGGAGATCAGTACTGAATTTGAAATATTAGTGATTAGGTGTTTTAAAAATAAAATAAAAGCATTTTTAGCTGGACGGTGGTGGCACACTCGGGAGGCAGAGGCAAGTGGATCTCTGTGAGTTCGAGGCCAACCTGTTCTATGAGAGCTAGTTCCAGGACAAGCTCCAAAGCTACAGAGAAACCCTGTCTTGAAAAACCAAAAAAAAAAAAAAAAAAAAAAAAAAAAATTAGAAACAGCATCAATTAAAGATCAACAAACATTCTTAGTCTCTAAGGATCAATTCCAATTAAAATAAACTAAGGTCGAGAGAGATGTCTGAAGAAGGAAAAAAAAATCTTCAAGTTCCAGGTGAGTCTGTGCTATATATCCCCAAGACTGGGTCACAAAAGCAAAGCAAAACAACACTCCCCTCCCCCCACACACCAAAAACTGTTTTGGGGTGAAAAATGGTAAAAATGGCCCTAAAACATTTGGTCACACTAGAATTAGAAAACAATGAAACAATTGAGGAAACTACTAAGAATGAATTTAAAAGGATTTACTTAAACAACAAAGGAGTACATACAATCTGAATGTCAAAAATAGTAACAGCAAGGGACTAACACATTAAACATATTCAAAATGACAGTAATACTTCACTGATCACCTCCTGCAGTTGCTAAGTTATCAATCCATTATTTTGAAAATCAGTAAGTAGGGGTGATGAAAACCAAGTACTTATCTTGCCTTCTGTATTCAACTGTAACTTTGCCCAATAATACACCAGAGAGTATTTCAGTCCAAACAATATATGAATTGATAGAATATCACCATTTCAAAAGCATAAAGAAAGAATGACTTTAGGCCCATGATTCCAAGCACAGTTGCGAGAGCTCCTAAAATCTTCTAGACTCCCTCAACAGTCACTGCTGAGTTCTTCCCTTTTCTGACTATATCCATACTATTTTCAGCGTATCACAACAAATTAAAGGCAGAAGTAGTTCTGAAAAAGCAGCTGTCTTTTATTAAGATAGATACTAAAGAAATTTGCAAAAATGTAAAACAATGTCATTAAAAAAAATAGGAAGTCTGTTCATTAAAAACCTCACATCAAGCTGTCCGGTGATGGCGCTGTCCAGTGCTGGGATGAAAGGTGCGCTCCACCACCGCCTGGCTATGGCCCTTACCTTAAGTGGATTTGAGTAGGGTGCTGCTGGGCAGAATCCTGGTGTAGACTAGGCTATTATTATAATTATTGCTGGGCAGGGTCTCACTATGTGTCCTTGGCACTCACTTTACAAATCAGGTTAGCCTTGAACTCAGAGAGTCACCTGTCCCAGCCTCTCAAGTACTGATTTGAGCCACTATGCCCAGCCCTAAACTGGATATTTTCAACTAACAGTTTGATAAAACCAAAGGAAGTCCATTTTTCTGTTTTGTTCTATTTAGACTTTTCCTAATTAAGTTTTAAAATTAATTCAATCTCTAGGTAAATTCGAAAAATTGCTTAGTAGGGGAGAATAAGAAACCAAAAGACAAATTCTACAATAGAAATCAGAACTCTGCAAAGAAAATGGTTTTCTAGGTAGGGACTAAGAGTTTCTCCATAGTCTAAGGTCTGTTCTGGGCCAGTTTTGGAGGGTGAAAAAGATGCCACATGCTATTCACGATGCTAGGACAGTGGAACTGTCCTAGGGAGACTAAGATGTAGCATGGTCCCTCCTTATAAAAACTTAAGAAAAAATTTTCCAGGATTAGGATGTAGTTCTATAGAGTACTTGCCTTTCCCATCATTAGTCTTAATAATAATAATAATAATAATAATAATAATAATAATAATGAATCAGCTGGGGTGCTGGAGAGAGCTCAGTGGTTAAGAGCACTGGCTGTTCTTACAGAGGACCAGTGTTCAATTCCTAGAACCCACATACCATTTATAAACACAATACCAGAGAATCTGACACCTTTTTTGGTCTCTACAGGTATCATGCACGCACATGGTGCGTGCAAACAGATGAAGACCAAACACAGGAAATAAACTTTTGCACAATTATTTGCCATAGCAATGCATTACTATTATTACATATTTAGAAAAAACTAAGGCACTCCCCCCAAAATTATTTTTCACCTCTTGGTTAGCACATTGCTATTTTGTCTATATTTATTTTATTGTTAAATTATATGCACATAAATGCGGGTTCCCTTGGAGGTCAGAAGAGACTATCAGTTCCCCTGAAGCTTGAGTGTGCTAGGAATCAAACATGGATCCTCTAGAATAGTGGTTCTCAACCTGCGGGTCTAGACTCCTGGTGGTTGCTGAACAACCTTTCACAGGGGTTGCCTGAGATCACTGAAAAACTCAGATATTTACATTATGATTCATAATGGTAGAAAAATTACAATTATGAAGAAGCAATGAAATAATTTTAGGGTGGAGGTCACCACCACATGAGGAATTGTATTAAAGGGTTGCAGCTTTAGGAAGGGTTAAGAATCACTGCTCTATAAGATCAGGAAGTGCTCTTAATCCTGAGCTGTCCAGCTTGCTATTATAAAGTAGGGTATGACTACTTCTTGCTGCTCTGTATACCATGAAAATTTCCAGCCATTCCTTTTCATACTAACAGTTCATAATAAACTATAAAAGGAAGGTTACACCCACCCAGAGCCATGTTTCTCAAAAAATACACCTTCGAGGAACACCATACATGGTCTACGCAAATCATGGATACATTATGATTAACAATACAATAAAGCCTAAAAACATTTGGTTCAGGCCAATTAAACCCAAAATTCCAAAGCAAAAGTGCTTTGTGAGTTTGCTTTCTTATTTACTTGTTCTACCTGGTATACAGCAATAGTAACTTCGGAGCAATATAGCCAATGTTTACTTGTTTTGATTCTTAGAAGGTATTTGAATTTAGTTCTGCTTATTTATTGTGCAGTCAATAAAGATTTTGTTTTGAAGATTTTAAATACAGACACACTCTTTCAATAAATAGCCCAAATACAAAAATTCCATCAATTTCATATATTTTAGCTGCATTTTTAAACGTGCCTTGACATTATCAACCTGTCCTCATTTTGTACTTTTGCTGGACTATGAATTTAAGTTCTTTTGATATAAATAAAACTAAATTCAACAACAGCACAAATATTTTAAAAGAGACTTAACTTTAGACTTCTAATTTTTTTCTCCAGCTCTGTTCTTTAAAAAACAAAAAAAAAGTCATCTTAGCTAACATTTTCTAGGCTGTGGGCACAGAAATATATTTACTTCCATGGCTGAAATAGTTCTTGTCACAGCATTGAGAAAATAAAATTAATGTGTTCATACAGCAATCTAATGTTATACTCACTGTGTAGTCAATCTTACTGCCTCAAAAGCACATCTCTGATCTCTTTCATATTAACAGCTTTTCTTAAATGAAAGTAAGTTTTTCTAATTGTCCTTTCAGTCTTGTATATGGATAATACTTGCTAACACAGTCAAGGTCCTGGGTTCAATCCTTAAAACTACAAAAAAAAATACTCTTTTGATATATCTCAAATGTCACAATAACCACGTTTATTTCTAAAATAAATATAACTGTCTTTTCCTTTAAAAACAAGTCAACTTTCAACAGTCCATAATAAAGAAAAAATTAATATAAATAAATGCAGAGGAAAACTAATTCTTAACATCCTTCAAGGTTATGGGGAGCGGGGGGTGTCCTAAGTCTTCACATTACAGGAGAGGGGAAATCTCAGCACCAGAACACAACAATAAAAATGATAAAAATTAAAATTTCATTTTAGTATTGGAAAAAGCTTAAAGAACTCTGGCATAAAATTTTTATATTCAAACAGCTACTTAATTAGGTAAAGAGGTCAAAAGATATAAAGGTTTAACTTTTAAAAAAATCTTAAATCTAGTCATAAACCCAAACTGTATACATTGGTAATCTCCAATATAAACTGCAAATACACAATGGATTTCACTTTATAATACAGTGGCATCTGGTAGTGATAATAACCATGAATAGCCAATGGAATTATGTTTTAAAACCTTTTTTGTACGCTAAGAATCTGAAACAGCTCTGAAAAGAGTGGAAGACGTAAGTTATCTGTCACTAGACTTTTAAGCATTAGCTTTAGAATATTTAACAAATCCACAACCTACCATAATATAAACTACAGTATCCCATTCAATTCCCCTCTTTGTCCTAGTTTCTTTTTTGCTGGGAAGAGGCGTAGTGGGATAATAATAGCAGGAAGTAAGGTGGAGCAGCTGTACGGCAAGATGAGGTGCTGTGTGTGTGTGTGTGTGTGTGTGCGCGCGTGCGCGCGCGTGCACGACCTCCATGTTGGCCTACTGCTGCCTCGGTCTTATGAAAATGAAATTAGCTGTTTGGGATGCCGTAAATTATAAATATTACTGGGATCAAGATGTAATTTTCTACAATACACTTTTCTTAGGATCTGTTTTAGGTCAGATTCAGTTAAAAGAAAAAATAAAAGCCTCATTTTTAGAGATTTCTAACATTTTCGAAGGGAACTCTAATGCTAGCAATAGTTTGTTGGTAGAGAATGAGCTAGAACTAGCTTCCTTTTAGTCCCATTAATCTATGGAAATAATCTATATCAATTTGACTGTAAACAGAAGAAATGACCATCCAAATTTTTACAGTAAAGTTTCTATTCATACTGTTGTTATTTTGTTGATGAGAAACTTTTCACAGTAGTGCTAACAAATTTACTTTCTTGTTCGGGCATGTGTGCACATGGGTGCGCATATTCAGGCCAGAGGACAACCGTCATGTCATTTTATTTCTTAGGCACTATCTTTCGCGTCAACACTCAGACAGGGTCTCTTACTGGCCTAAACTGGCCAAGTAGGCAAGACTGACTGCTGAGTGAGCCCCAGGGATCTGCCTCTGCCTGCCCAGAGCTGGGATTACAAGCATCTATTAACCATCACACACATGCTGTTTCACAAGGGTTTGGAGAACCGACTTCAAGTCCTTTTACAAATATCTCATCAACCGAGTCTTCTCACCGGCCTCTCAAATTTCCCTTTTCAAACCAAAATATTCTACGTGCTGTAACTGCCAAGACAGTCATACTTAAAATATTATGTGGGCAATATTTGTATTTCTTTAACAAAAGAGAGAAATGACACAAAACTTGATCAATGTATATTATATTAGTTTAAAACCATGTCTTTTTTGCCAATCCATAAGAAGAAATCAGCACTCCAGTTTTCTCATTGGAGCAACAGATGTGATCTTGGAAAAACAGTTGAAGGATTTCTAAAAATTAAATTCTCTTCAAACAACTGTTCAAGAAAATGAACTGTCATATACTACTTTATAAGGAGGAATCCTTTTGTAATCTAAATAACTACTGTCTAATTTGTGAATGTAATTTTTAAAAAGAACTCTCATACATGTAGCATTTGACATTTACTTTAAAAAGTAGCTGAAATGATTCAGGGCAGGCTGTTAATAACAACTTTAACAGGAACCTAAATTTGGCAGTATTTCATGGTTTTGCCTATAAGAGATATAACTTACACACCTCCAACGCCATAATTCTTATTAAGTAACAAGCTAGATGCAATCACCTTTTGCTGAGATCTAAACACAAACTAACAGGATTGAATCTAAGCTAAAAGTTGGGGGGGGGCAACAATAATCTCCAGAGCATATCAGATTCTGCAGGAAGTAGGAGGAAGACTGAAACAATAAGGTAGCTTTCCTTTTTGTGTGTGTGTGGTTTGGGGGGGGGGTTGTTGTTGTTTTTCTTTTCTGAGAGGAGAGTCGAATTCTGTAGCTCAGGCTAGCATCAATCTTTGGCTGAGCCTCCTGACTCAGTTTCCTGAGTACAGGACATACAGATGTGAGCTACAAAGCCCTGTTATAAAAACTCTTTTTCAGTACACATTTTACATGATGGTGACCAAAAACACGTGAACGTTGGATTGTGCTTTTTCTCTTACTAAAATAAAATCAAAGTTAACAATATGTAGTTACAGTACAAAGGAAAACACAGTACTTGATACCCTGTCGAATCTAAACCCAACTAAACATACTGCATGTATTGAAATACAAACTTAATTCACACAGAATATGACATTCCAATCCTTACTAAAATCTGGCTAGCAGATGCGCTGGTCCACTAAGGTAAGGAGGCAACTTACATTTATTTAGAAGGGCAGGGAACATAACAGGGAAATCACTTTAATCCACACAATGCTTGAGGTTTTTGTTTTTTTCCCTTGGAAGATAGGACAGATTCGTCCCAGATTACTAAAATATATGGAATTTGGGCTTAAAAGTATATGCTTGGCATAAATTCAAGGCTTAAGTGGGAACTAAAAACAGTTTCTTTAATTGTAAACCAAAGTGAATAATCTCCTGGGGGAAAAAAAATCTCCTATTGCTTTTCCTACCTCCTGCCCCTCCCCCACTAACACTGCTTCCCTGCTGTGCAAAGAGCCCTTTGTCCTGCCCCGCTCTTATCTAGCTGTTTGGCCATATTGACAGGCCTACTGGAAGCATAATAAGGGAGTCAGTCTGACATAAGCAGCTGGCGATTTGAAACAAAAATCTTCCTTTTCTATCACACCAAATCCTGCTGCAGAGGTCTGTGGCTCCTCCCATACTTCCACCTATTTCTCAAACAGAGCAGCAAGGAACTGATTCCTTTGATCCAGCAGTATAAATCAAAAACTTGATTCCTTAGTCAGAAATTTCTGACTAATCAGAAAGTTCCTGATTTGCTTTGTATTGTAATTCATAATATTAAGACTAAAAGGATTCCTTAACTCTGGGTGTACACATATATGACTATCATTTCAATTTGGAAATGAAAATTCTGTGATGTTTCATACTACAAGACAGAAGAGATGCAGAAATGGGAGACGTATGTTCCGAGAAAAACTGACCAATAAGGTTAGGGTTTTACAAATACCAAGGATTCAAAACAGCCAAAAATTGAATTTCCTGACTTCATATCAAAGATACTTCAAGGAAATTTACATTAAGGAATTTCCCCAATTCCTCTGCAAAAATAAAATAAAATAAAAAATAATGTAAACGGAATGGGGCAGGACAGACCCCTTACTCAGAAGGAACACACACAGGACTTAAGTGTCACTGTCCCTTTAGTTACCTCGCAGTTCCCTTCAAGTACTGAATAAGAACACTCTCAAGTGATGCTTGCCAGTCACAGTTAATGGCATATCTACCCAATTTATAATTAAATACAAAACAGAACAATTTCCCTAGGATTACATGATTTAACAAGTTAAGTATAGATAAGTGAAAGAAAGGCTATTCTCTTTACCTTTTGCAACCTTCCCTGAATTCTAGCCACTAGACGAAATGAACACAATACCAAGTGAAGGTCATGTCATTCAGTAGATGGCTTAGAATCTCTGGAGTCCAGAATACCACCAATCTATAACATAGGTGCATTATTTTCCTAAGAAGTCTGCCTGAAAGAACATTTTAAATCAAATCATAAATGACTAATAGTTGTATTATTATATACATTTTCCAAGGTGCTTTGCAGTTTAAGCTCACTACTAACTAGCTAGGCCTCTTAATTTCAAAAACTGACAAGTCACTAGAGTTTAGCCTAAAGTTATAGTACAATTTTATTTTACTTATGATCTAATTTCTCTTTGATATGAACTCAACAATTACTGATTGCTAAGGCATAATGTTTCAAAGTTATTTCAGTGAAGATTTTATTTCTCCATCCAAAGGCAAAGTTGACATAGCCAATACTGTCAAAAAGGGTCAGAATAATTTCTAGAAGTAGGCAGATTCCTAGATACTAGACAGTATCAAAAGATGTGAGTATTTTTAAGTATGTCAGTCCAAGTAATCCTTCTAAGAAAAAAGCCTCTTGATTCTCCAAAGTGATTACAGTGAGATTACAACCAATACCAATACCAAAAAAAAAAAAAAAAAAAAAACACCCACCAGGAAGTAAAAGCAGCAGTCATTATTTTCTAAAAAAACTTGTATATTATAATTATAATTAAGCTAAAAACACCCGCATCTTAAATCTAGGTCTATTAAATGAATTCATACCTATGGGATATAGTATCTTATCTATGTAACAACTGTATTAAAACCACCTGAAATAATTAAGAAGAGTTTTGTTTTATAGACCTGCTTTTAGCACTGCAAAGAGTATGAACCACATTATGTGAATGACAAAATGTTCACCATTGTTTCTTGGTTCCTTGCCATAAGTGCTAGAGTCAAACTACAAATTATAGATGTTTGTGGGATTTAGATACATTGATACAAAATTGGACAAACAGGTATTGGTTGCAGTAATAGTCTTAGGGAGAGAAAAACAACACGATTTTATGTGTTGCACATGCCTGGGTGATGGTTGTTTCAAATATTCAGTCAGATAAACTATTGGGCTTAATTAGAGATCATCCTGGTTCTGTTAGGATGGAAGCGGGTATCCAAAGTTAGAAGGGACTCTTGTTGCTTTCTTACTATCCTGCACTAAACTTACTCAATTTCTGACCATTCCTTCTGGTTTTTCCTGTGTTTCTGATGGATTACTGTCAAGACACATCTTTGTTCGGTGGAAAGACTATAATCCAACACAGACGATTAATCCAATTTATAGGTCAAACATGAGTGAAGTTATCTAATCTGTAGGGGTCTACAGATTAATACAGAAAATAAGAACAAAAAACTAAATATTAATCCAAAAGTAGCTCTTTTTAGTTTAGGCTTCCAATTATAGTCAGATGTTTAAATGTCCACGAAGGTAAATATGGCCTAATATGGAGAGACACATACAAATCAGAACTAACTTAAACAAGAGATAGAGGAAAACATATAAGTTGCACTGCAAAAACAGAACATAAAGATCCTCTTCACCCTATTCTGGTACTCAGGGACATCTTTACAATACTACTTTAGTCTTCAAAAGGTTTTATAAAAGATCAAAACACTAATGAACGTTTTAGTCCCATGGAAGTATAAAACCTCAGGTAATACCAAAAATCTGCCAACCCCCTCCCCCAAACAAAACCCCAAACTCTTTAACTTGATTCAGTTTTCAGATGGGGCTATCCATAAATGGATACAGTTACGAACTGCTAATTCTGGTCTCTTCACTAACAAAAAGCAATTTCCCAGGAAAGCAAGGAAGGTTTCTTTCCAGTCCTGAGCAGCCATCGCCTAAGTGCAGTTCCCCGCAGCCAAGAGCATTAATGGACGCTGCACTGCTGTCCTTCCCTGGAGACAGCAGCCAGCACTACTCAAGCTTCTCACGTAGCAACCAGAGCTCCAGAGCCAGCAGCTGCTGCCGCCTTGTATACTCACTCCTGTGATCCAACACAGGAGCAACCTTCTCTTTACCCCACCCCCACTTCTTAAGACACTTTTTTTTTTTTTGACCAGCGCTCCATGCTAGAAGGGCTGGAGATATGATTTTAGAAAGAAACAATCCAAACGTCAGTTTTAAACTGAGATCTTTGATTAGAAAAATCAACACGTACCAAATTCCAAATATTCGTTTTTAATTAAATCAGCAATTTAGGAGCGGGTATTAAGCTTTGGTTTTTAGAAAGCCAATTTTCCAAACATTCAGTGATGAAATTTAAATTTACAGCTAAGAACAAGAGTCTTGGGTCGTGTCCTAGGAAAGGACATAATTCAGTATTCTACACATGACAATCTCAATAACCTTAAAGGCTCTAATCCCATAACTGGCCACAAATTTTGGCCAGAGAACTAATGATCCTGAGAAAACTGGAAGAGATCCAAGGGAAAAAAATTCCTGTGTCCTCCAAGCTCAGAAATCTCTGATTATGTCAGTATTCTCTGCTTTAGTCCTAGGTCAGACTGCAACACATCTAAAACCACCCCTTACAGCTTTTCTCCTAGCGACCTAAAACTATTATTAATAGAAAACTAACCATCAAAAAAAGCACTTTCCCTTCAAAACGTTGCACATAAGCCTCCTCCTGAAAAAGCTCGTAACAATCACCAGGATCTTCCCCAATCAAAAGTACAGCTATTTAATATACGCCCAAGGAAGTAATGTAAACATGACCTTGGTCACAAATATGTCATCTAAAAACAATTTATTTAGACAAAGTGTGAAGGAAATTAGAGAAGCTGAATTCTGTAAGTGTTCTAAGCACAGGAAAAATTGGAAAAAGGAACTCAGGTATAGACAAAACCCAGTGGCGTCCATAGCTCTGGGCAAGAAATGAGTTGCTAGTGAACACATTACACAAGTAACATGAGAAAGCAGAAAATGCAGGTCATACACGCACCCCTGACCCAGACCAGTAGAGCGGGCTGCAGCAGCAGCACACAGGAAAAAGATCCCTTATTCCTGAGCATGAAAAAGGCAAAGGCGCTCCATAGAATAAATTAGCATAGAAGGGGCTTTCCCAGCAGTTAAAACTTTCCCTCAGCGCGATTCACCGACGAAAACCAGGGCTTTTGCCCACCATCGTTCACCTCACATCTTAGCCTGCACGCATAAGGGAAGAGAATTCACGAGGGGCACATTTCCCCCGGCTTTAAAGTCGTTCTGAAAGATCGCTCTCCACGCCCTAGGCACGGAAAACGACAAAATCTGGCTCAATTCCAGAGTGGAACCCTACAAATTCAATGAGGATATCGCAGGGATACTGAGGAACACGCCACAGGGAGTCCAAGAATGTGAGGTTGGGGGTGGTGAAGGTAATGTCTTTGGTAAGGGAAAAAGCAGCAGCCATCTGAGATAGGGACTCGAGAAGCAGGGAGAGGCATTAGGGAAGACTATGGAGGGGAGGACTGGGCCCCCGAGCGATCAGAGTTGTCACAAGGCCTCAAGAACAGGGGTGGAGGTGGGGGGGTGTCTCAGGAACAGAAAAAAAAAAGTATGCCTGTGTATTTTGAGAACAGGGTTGCGAGAGGCCTCTCCTGAAAAGGGTATAAACGTGGAGTAGGCAGTGCCCAGGAAAAAAAGGGGAGCCCAGAGTAGGGGGAGGGGAAGAGTCCTGACCCAGGGAAGACATTAAAAGGGTAGCGGGGTCGACTGGATTAAGAGGAGCCCTTCTCCCCGGGCAAGAGGGGTGCAATGGTGTGTAAGGGTGGCCGAGAAGATGGGAAGGACAGCATCCTCCTGCTACCAGCCTTGGGAGGCCCAGGCCCATGATCCCGAGGAGCTGGAACGCGGGGAGACTGAGGTGACCCTTCTTCCCCCGGGGACCGGTCGTGTGGTTCGGTGTCTCTTTTTCTGTTGGACCCTTACCTTGACCCAGGCGCTGCCGGGGCCTGGGCCCGGGCTGCGGCGCACGGCACTCCCGGGAGGCAGCGAGACTCGAGTTAGGCCCAACGCGGCGCCACGGCGTTTCCTGGCCGGGAATGGCCCGTACCCGTGAGGTGGGGGTGGGGGGGCAGAAAGGCGGAGCGAGCCCAAGGCGGGGAGGGGGGAGGGCCAGGGGCGGAGGGGGGCCGGCACTACTGTGTTGGCGGACTGGCGGGACTAGGGCTGCGTGAGTCTCTGAGCGCAGGCGGGCGGCGGCCGCCCCTCCCCCGGCGGCGGCAGCGGCGGCGGCAGCGGCAGCTCACTCAGCCCGCTGCCCGAGCGGAAACGCCACTGACCGCACGGGGATTCCCAGTGCCGGCGCCAGGGGCACGCGGGACACGCCCCCTCCCGCCGCGCCATTGGCCTCGCCGCCCACCGCCCCGCACTTATTGGCCAGCTCGCCGCCAATCAGCGGAGGCTGCCGGGGGGCCGCCTAAAGAAGAGGCTGTGCTCTGGGGCTCCGGCTCCTCAGAGAGCCTCGGCTAGGTAGGGGATCGGGACTCTGGCGGGAAGGTGGCGCGGCGCGGTCGCGGGGACGGGCGGGTGCGGCGGGCCCTCGAGGATGGCGGAACCGCCTGGTGGGGCCGCTGGGCGCGATCGGTACGCTGGACGGGGCAGGCGGGTGGCGGTCAGGACTACGGTCCGCCCCGCAGCAACCGGAGGGGGAGGGAGAAGGGAGCGAAAAAAAAACCTCCACCGGACGCGGCCATGGCTCCCACGGGGGAGCGGAGGTGCACTTCCGGTGCACGTCTCGTCGCTGATTGGCCGCCTCTCCTCCCGCCGTGTGTGAAAACACAAATGGCGTGTTGTGGTTGGAGTGAAGCGCCTGTCAGTTAAACGGGTCCTGGAGTGCGCAGCCGCCGGCTGCCTCGCTAGGCCCACTGGGTGGGGCGGGAGGTAGGTGGGGTGAGGAGAGCTGGACGTGCGGGCGCGGCCGGCCTGGGGCGGGGGAGGGGAGGGAGGGTCAGCGAAAGTGGCTCGCGCCCAGGCGGCCTCCCACCCTCCCCTTCCTCTGGGGGAGTCGGTTTACCCGCCGCCGGCCTGGCCTCGTCTTCTGATTGGCTCCCGGGGCCCAGAAAACTGGCCCTTGCAATTGGCCCGCGTTCCTGCGAGTTCAGGCCCTGGGCGGGCTGGCGGGGGCGGCGGGGAGGCGCTCGCAGGATCCGACCCTCCCCGAGGCCCCGCGCCGCAGAGTCTGGCCCCGCGCCCCTGCGCAACGTGGCAGGAAGCGCGCGCTGGGGGGCGGGGACGGGCGGGCGGGTGGCGCGGCGGGGCGGAGGCGAGCGCGGTTCCTCCTAGAGTTGCTGCCGCACGAGGGGCGAGATGAGCCGGACCTGCGGCGCGCTCCGGGGAGTGGAGGAAGGAGCGGGGGGGACTCAGTCGGGCCGGTTTGGAAGCAGGAAGCGCTTGCTGTCTAAAATTTCGTGGGAGCTGCAATCTCTGAGGGAGCCGCAGTGGAGTAGGCGGAGAGAGGGCCGCACCCTTCTCTTTAGGGGAGGGGAGTGCCGCAATACCTTTCTGGGAGTTCTCTGCTGCCTCCCGTCTTCTAAAGACCCGCCCCGGGCCTGGAAGAATCCCTCCCCCCCCTCTCGCCTCGTGATCTTTCTGGAAGAAGGGCGGGAGACCTCTGGGCAGGCTTAAGGGCTAAACTGGTGCGTGGGCGTTGCCCTGCAGGGGACTTGAACAGGTGTAAAATTGGAGGGGCGAGGCTTGCCACGGGTTTTCGTTGGTGTCGGGAGGTAATTATAATAGGCGCAACGGAGGGAAATGGGAAACTAGGCGCTTACCTGGGGTTTTATGCAGCAGAACTACAGGTTATTATTGCTTATGATCTGCTTTGGAGTATTTTCATCGAGTTAGATTAAAGGCATGCTCATCCGAGTTTATACTCCCACTTGAGATCTTTGCTATATCATGAAATTATAGTATCGCAACTTAGAATATATAAACAGAATTTTAGCAATTTCTACAGAGCCCAGTACTTGACTCTGTCCCTCCTGCTCCCTCTGCAGTCCTACCAAAAGATATTTTAGCACTCTCATTTTAGTCCCTTTTTTCACTTTTTTTGTGCTGGCTTATCCAATCCCTAGACAGAGCACTGGCATTCTTCCTCTCTTGATCTTAGAAGCCTGATGACTCATGAAACCAGACAGATTAGTTACACCACAAATTGAGGCTGTAGCTGGGCCCTTACCTTGCAGTTCTTTTATTCCTCAGTACATCTTGTTGACTGTTAGCCTTTATTTTTTTTTCTATCCCCACCCCCTCAGGTGCTTTACTACAATAGATTTATTGAGAATCTAACCTGAAGTTTGACTTCTTCCCACTCCATGAATGCTTGTCTCTTCCCATCATTAATAAACTGAACTGTTTCCTATTAATGGCCTACAGATGGATATCTCCTCCAATATCACCTGACTTAGATATTGCCAGGCTGATGGTATTAAAAAGGTATATGAATTGACATGAAATTTGCTGACTCCTTAATGCTTTAGTGGATTCCATGAGTACAATACAGAAGACCGTTAATGAGCTAATGGCAACTTTTTCATTTCATTATTTCCTACACACACAATCTCTTAGGTCACATGGAATTGATTGCTGCTTACATTTTGTCACTGTACACGTCTGTAGAAGGTGATTCCTTCTGGAATGCAGACTGTTAAGGTTCAGATGTTGTCTCTCCTGACCTAAGGGCCTGTGAGCCTTTATTTTCCTATTTAGGTAGTGTTTTCTGGCCTCTGGCTTGATTCATGACATTCCTCATGTTATTGCTGGTTTTGCTGAGCTGTTTTGGTATGGTCTTACCGAGTGGTGTCTGCTAAGTTCCTATTGTATTGCTTGACTTGTAGCCAGGTACAAGTGAAATGTAAGTGACATAAATGTACTTGTGAAGCTTGGTCTTTGGGTTTGGTGTGTGTATACTCTAAGAATCCATGAGAACTTACTGCAGAGATGTGGATACTCTATTGTTCCAGTATGGTAGCCAATAACCAAATTACTTGTTAAGCGCTTGGAAATATTATCAAGGAACTAATTTTTATTTGAAGTGTAAATAGTGTGGGCAGGGGAGCTATTGCTGCAAACTTGTAGGTTGCAGAAGACTAGTGCAGACTTTAATAATGTTTTTTGGTTTTTTTTGTTTTTTTGTTTTTTTTTTTTTTTTTTTTAGTTTTTCGAGACAGGGTTTCTCTGTAGTAGCTTTGGAGCCTGTCCTGGAACTAGCTCTTGTAGACCAGGCTGGCCTCGAACTCACAGAGATCCGCCTGCCGCTGCCTCCCAAGTGCTGGGATTAAAGGCGTGCGCCACCACCGCCCGGCTTAATAATGTTCTATTACACTTAACAACAAAGAAATAAAAATTGAACTTTTCGTAGCCTATTTAAGTTGCTTGTTGTATTTTATTTTTGTGTTTCATTTAGTCTAAGCTGAAAGCTAGTCCTACAAACCATTACTAAACATGAAAGCAAGTACTGATTAATTTGGATTTCAAAAACTTAGAGCCGGTGTTTTAGCTGGGAAGTAGTGGCAGTTGCCTTTGATCCCAGCACTCAGGAGGCAGAGGCGGTGGATTTCTGAGTTCTAGGCCAACCTGACCTGCAGAGTGAGTTCCAAGATAGCCAGGATTACACAGAGAAAGCCTGTTAAAAAATAAAATTAAGGAAGCTGAGATTTCTTTAAATCATAATTGAGGCAGTACCTAGGAGCCACCATGGGATTTGGGTTTCTCTGTGGCTGGTCAACCTAATTCCACTCCCCCCTCCCCCTTTTTGATACTCTGGGCTTCCTTATTCTTTAAAGCCTCTTTCCCACCATGTAGCTTTTTGTTTGCCACAGGTATGACTTCCTGTGCTGGTTTAAATGGCATGACTTTTTACTGTCTAAGGGCAGTTGCCGAGATTTGCATCTTGGTTTCTGGGGTGGGTTTGGAATTCTTTTTACAAGATGGGGAGTGTATAATACCTAGTTTTGTGCTCCCTAAAGGCCTTTGTTTTCGATGTAGCATTTCTTAAAGTATAGTATGTTTAGGACAGGGATCTTAGGGTTTTAGTATGCAGAAACTGTTGCCTTGCTGTGTTTAATTCAGATTTTCCAGTCTCACGCCCAGAGAATTTAAATTCTGGGTAGCCAAGGCCAGATTAAAATTCTGCCCTTTCGTGTTCACTTGCTTACTGTAAATGATAACTTCGTGGGTTTTTCCTGAGACAGGATTTCACTCAATATGTATCTTTGGCTGACCTGCAACTTGGTATTTAGAGTTCTGCCTCCTGAGTGCTGGGTTAAAAGTGACAATGCATGCCTGGCCTGAACTGTTTTTTCTTCCCTCTTAAACAACCAAACAATAACAAACTGTGAGTGAAAGGGAAAACCTAAATGCGGGTCAGATTCTTTTAAATATATTAAGGGGGCTTGGGTTATAATTAGTAAAGTGTTTGTGTTGCAAGCAATGAAAACTTGCATTAAATCTCCACAATCCACATAAAATAGCCAGGCATGTTAGAGCACGTCTGAGGTATCCCTAGGACTTACTGGCCACACAAGCCTAGTTACTTGGCAGGCTCCATGCTGGTGAGAACATATCTCAAAAGACAAGGAAACAGCAACTAAGAAGCTACAAAGTTGTCTTTCACACCCATCTACATACACACAGAGACAGTAAATATTTCAGATGTTTTCTTCAACTATTTAATACTATGTTTCTTCTGTCGAATCACATTTTTTCAAAGACAATGGGGATTTCTTCAGTGAGTAAGCAGAGTTGAGAACCAAACGAATTTTATGATTTGTGAAACTAAGTTTTCAATTGATAGTTAAAGCCTATGAAATATAGAACAAAGCTTGTATTGTGCAGGAATCTAATACTTAACTGAGGTGACTTAATGCTCTTTTCACGGAGGAAAATGAGGCCTTCCTGTCTGTACTCACAAGCACTTCCTTGGGTTTCCCTGAACCATTGCAGCTAGCTATCCTGTTCTTATACTGGGTATGGTGGTTTAGATAAACTTAGTTTCCTATCAAGTGGTGCCATATGATTTCATTCTTCCGGCAAAAATTGCTATATATGTTAAACATTTGTGCTTAATGTGAAGGTTAGCTTGGGTTTGTAATTTTTAATTTTCAAAGTTTGAGCAAGATAAGGCCTTTTGTACATATCTTATGTTTGGTGTAACTGTATAATTATGGCTGCCACCCTTGGTCTAGAACGTGATAGTTGGGCATCCCAAGAACAAGACTAGTTTGACTGGAAGAAATCTTAACTATACAACACTTTGCTGGGTCACAACTCTAGGAGTCAAGCATTTGACCTTGAAGGTTGAGACCTTGATTTTGTTGTTGTAGTGTATGCTAGTTTAGATATTGAAGGGGACACTTATCCAGACTCCATTCTTGGCTGGATTAGTGAACACTAAGTGTCCTTTAGGCTTTAACTGACTACTCACCATAACAGAGGCTTTGGTACCAGTCTGTGTACAGTAGAGGAAACGAAGGCTCAGTGAGATTTATCTACTTCTTATGTAATACTAGCAAACTGGGGCCGGGTATAGAAACTGGTCTAGTGTTTGGTATTCCTACCATCTTTGTACTACCTTGCTCTGATTGAAACATTGAAGAAATCTAGATGTAATGTGCTATAAGGTGACAGGCTTATAGAAAATTGAAAGCAGAACTACTAGATTACTAGTTTTCTCTGAGGGAAGAATTCAGAAATTGGATCAAGTGTTAAGTCAAGTGAGAGTGGTTTCAGAACATCTCAAGGATCCCTTCCTTAGTGCCCTCTCGCCTACACCATATTTGGTCCCACTTGAATGTTGTCATGGCTCTTAAAATATAATTAACAATAGTAATTATTGTTTTTTCCTCCTTTAGATTGTTCCTTAAGGACAGGACAGTGCTTGTTTAAGGCTGTAACCCTGCTGTCTGAGCAAAACCAGGTCTTCGAGATCAACACACTTTTCATAATTGCAAGATGTTGTGTTCTCAGAAGCAACAGAGGCACATGATTGTCACGGACAATACTGTCATTATGTTAAATGGGCTGTGCAGTTTGGATTATTTTCTAAGGTAGTTTGGGTATGGATCATGTTTTTTTATGAATTAACTCTAGATTATGCCTTCCATAATCCATGTAGTGTGTCATGCAGTTGGTATTTTTAAATCTCATAGCTTTGTACATGATAAAGGTGTTTTATTGTCTTAGTGTTTTGAACACTTCCCAAAAATTCCAAATCATAAAACTGCAACTTATAATTTATTTTTAGAAAGATGGTTGTGGTTTTATAAGATGCTTAATTGTTTCACTAATCCTATTTGTGCTTTAAAATATGTAAAACTGAAGAGTTGGTCACTTTAGGAAGTGAAACGTGTACTGGCTTTAGAGATCATTTAACTTGGCATATCTTTTGCAACACACTAACTTTGAATAGTGTTGGCACCAGCTGTGTTGTGGAGTCATTTTGAAAGGAGTCATTCCAGTGAGTGAACACTACTGAATATTTTAAATGCAAGCTTTTGGTGTCCCATAAAACAAAACTTTCAGAAGCTTCAAACTAGAAATTAAGAAGCTGAAGTGTTTCAGAAGGAGACTACTTGCTGGAGAAATGTATAATAGCTAAGAATTTAGGAATCATACAATTAACATTGCTTTGTATCTGCCAGATAAAAAGAAATGCTCATAGTGGTTGTTTTGTGCAGTACAGTAACTTGTTATAGTGAAGATTTCCCCACAAATACAAACTAGTCCATAATTCATGGATGTATATGTAACACTTTAGAACATGGTTGGACCTATTACTGTGCTTGTATTTATTTATGTGAAAACTTGGCAATAAACTTATGCCCTAAAGTAGTCAAAATGTGAAATGACTTTTTACTCTCATGGCCTATCTGGAACAACTATATTGACATTTATCCTAATGGGGAAAAACAGTGGGTAGAGCTGCAATGCCTTGGCACATTGCCACTCATTTGTGGTGTAAACCAAAGAGGGACCAAACTTTGAGGTAAAAATCAGAATTGGGCAGACTTGTACATTGTTAGGAACATAAGAACTTAGTTATTAATGGTCATAGCGAAGTGGAGCTGGACAAACTACTGGAAGGTGTGTAATAACTCCATGATAGAGTGCTTTCCAACTGACTAATGCCTATCCCCTATCAATTGAATGTAGAAGATAAAATCTACCTGGGCCTCAACCCAGAAATTCAAAGTTGCAAATTCTTAGGTTAGTATTCTCATTGAGCCAATACCCAGTCCAGTCTTAAACAGAGCTGACCCACACACACACACACATCCCCAAAAAATCCTAACATAAATGCAGACTATAGTGTTTCAAAATTTTAAGAATGGGTAAGAATTAAATTTTGAGAAATGGCTTCTTTAGGAAGATGTACATGGTAAACAATGACTCGTTAAAAGACTGGTACTAGGCACACTGGACTGCCAGGTTTTAGAGGAAAAGACTGTATTTAAGTGATCACAAAAAGAGGAAGAATTTGGGCTAAAACTGAACTGGCATTTTAAATGGTTACACCTTCACAACTAAGAACTTTACCCTGGACAAAAAGAAAAGCAGGGGGTGGGGGGCAGATGAGACAGACAGTGGAGCCAAGACTGCTGTGGGAAAGGGCCTAAGTTCAGACCACGTCACCCACCCTACTAGGCCTGTTAACTCCAGCTTCTAGCTTCCATAGGCTCCTGCACACAAATACAACTTAAAAATAAGATTCACCTGGCATGTTATTGTATGCTTTTAATCCCAACACCTGGGAGGAAGAGGCCAGCTAGGCTGTGTGGCAAAACCTTAACTTGGGGGAAGCTGCTCATAGTTCTTTTTGTTTTGTTTTTCGAGACAGGGTTTCTCTGTGGTTTTGGAGCCTGTCCTGGAACTAGCTCTTGTAGACCAGACCAGGCTGGTGCCTCTGCCTCCCAAGTGCTGGGATTAAAGGTGTGCGCCACCACCGCCCGGCCATAGTTCATTTTTTTATTCTAGTAACCAGACTAGCAATTTACTAACCAGAGATGAAGATGCAGTGTTCACTGCATTTGCAATGTCTTAAGTCAGGTTTTCTGTGATGAATCAAGCAAAAAATCTGGTGTATTAGTTGAGAATTTAGCATAAAAAGTACTAGTTCAGGCCGGGCAGTGCTGGCACATGCCTTTCCCAGCACTGAGGAGGCAGAGGCAGTTGGATCTTTGAGTTCCAGGACAGCCAGGGCTACACACAGAAACCCAGTCTCAAAAAAGCAACAAACTAGTTGATTTGTTCAGTAAATATTAAATGCTCATTGGGAAATACTGTATCAGGAACTTGGTAAATGGTGATGAAAACAGTTAATTACCCTTGCACATTCTGGCTCTGACCAGCTTACTTTTGAGATTTAAATGGTTTCTTTTGTCAAAGATGGATTTTAAGTTTATGTTAAACCAATAATGTATTTTGGCAATTGCAAAAATGCCCATCTAGGGCATAAAACCTTTACAAATTTCATAATCTCGGGGCTGGAGAGATGGCTCAGAGGTTAAGAGCATTGCCTGCTCTTCCAAAGGTACTGAGTTCAATTCCCAGCAACCACATGGTGGCTCACAACCATCTGTAATGGGGTCTGGTACCCTCTTCTGACCTGCAGGCATACACACAAACAGAATATGGTATACATAATAAATAAATATTAAAAAAAACAAATTTCATAATTTCTAGTGAGAGTACATAATCTCAAATTCATTCTCTAGTGAGTAGTTCCAAGAAGCCAACTGGCTACTGACTATGCTGTCAATATGGATTCTGTTTTCAAAGAAGTACTTTGTCTTTTATTCTAAATAGAAACATCATACTGAAAATCTAAGCTGAATGAAGCCAGACTCCCAAAATAACTTCCTATCAAAGCTCAAGTAGGGCTGAGGTTTTTCCATTTCCCATAGTACTATCTGAGGAAGGATTTGATACAACTGAACAATGAGCTAGGCAGGAATAACAACACACATTAGCTCCCCCACAAAGACTAACAGGATTAGTTTATTATTTATTGGGCTTTGAAAAGTAATACATATACTAAAAGAAAAATTCCTTTTATTTGGCTTTGTTGGTCCCATACTTCTACTGAGGCTTCTACTATTTAGTAATGTCCTGTTTTGGTTGTATTTATTTTAAGGCAGATAGTAAACTGTAGGTCTGCAGGGATGCTTTAGTTTCTGAGGGTGTCATAAAGAATTTAGGCTACAGAACAGTAGGCTGCACAGCTGACAGAACATGGCCTAAAGTGTTCTCACATCTAGAAGCCAAGCAATGCAGGCCTCTCAGGAATTACCATTACCTTCTTGTTAACAAAAAAGCGTCTGGAATAGTTCAGCAGTAAAGACTGTAATACTAAGTTACTTTTCTGCTATTTTTCTTCCAAAGTAAGTTCTTTATGCTGCATGTCCAGCATTAGGAACTTTAAATACTACAGTCCTCTTCATTTTTTCATTTTACCAAGGAGGGTGTCTTTCTCCATCTTGTTTTGAAGGATGAATAAAGACTTGAGTTGTGCGTTTTAGAAGATAAACTGCAGCATGAAGGCCCCCGATGTTCACCCAGACCGTATGGACCTTTCGCCACAAATGTCCCATTCCAGATAATGCCTGGTACACATAAAAAGCATAAAAGTCATTAGGCGCCCAGTCTGCTTTTAAACTAACCTGGAATCTTTGCCACTAAGAAATGCTATGGAGCCGGGCGGTGGTGGCGCACGCCTTTAATCCCAGCACTCGGGAGGCAGAGGCAGGTGGATCTCTGTGAGTTCAAGGCCAGCCTGGTCTACAAGAGCTAGTTCCAGGACAGGAACCAAAAAAAAAAAAAAAAAAAAACTACGGAGAAACAACCCTGTCTCGAAAAAAATCAAAAAAAAAAAAAAAAAAAAAAAAAGCCAGGCGGTGATGGCACATGCCTTTAATCCCAGCACTTGGGAGGCAGAGGCAGGCGGATCTCTGTGAGTTCGAGACCAGCCTGGTCTACAAGAGCTAGTTCCAGGACAGGCTCCAAAACCACAGAGAAACCCTGTCTCGAAAAAACAAAACAAAACAAAACGCTATGGGTGACGCTATGGGCTATGGGCTGCAGAGTTGGCCCAGAAGTTAAGAGCACTTGCTGTTCTTGTAGAGGATCTGGGTTCAGTTTCTGGGACCCATGTGGCAGCTCAAAACTATTAACTCCAATTCTAGGGAGATCCATCCAATACCCTCTTCTGTCCTTTGAGGGCACCGGGCATACATCTGGTGCACATACAGGCAGGGGATGTATGGGGGGTGTGTATGGGGTATGCAGTAAGGAAAGGTCTCGTTGAATGGCTACACTGGCTGGCCAGCAAAGCTCTGAAGCTTTTCCCATATTCAGGCACTAGGGCCCAACCCTTCTTTTAAGAATCCTAAAGTTACCTTAAGCTGAGATTTTAACTCTCATGTTCCGTACCTTGGTAAAACATTTCTTGTCCTGAGTAAGCAGTACAGCTCTGCCTGTCCCTGGTCTACAGACACGGCTCATTTCCCGAAGGCAAGCTGGATATAGATTCCAATTTCTCTTCTTGGAGCCCATCCTATAAAAGAAGGTTAAGTATAAACTGTTGGAAAAGGTAAATGGGTAGTTTCTTAGATGAGACAAGAACAAAAATCCAAGGTATGAAGAAGTCATCTTTTAGAGGCCAGAGCTTTGACCTTTCACATTCTAGGCCACTAAAGGAAGCTATGTTAGTCAAATATTCAAAGTTTTCTTTCAACATTTTTTTGTGACGGATTTT
Source organism: Chionomys nivalis (assembly GCF_950005125.1). Lineage (NCBI taxonomy): Eukaryota > Metazoa > Chordata > Mammalia > Rodentia > Cricetidae > Chionomys > Chionomys nivalis. The sequence goes on from NC_080086.1 coordinate 37,400,989, forward strand.
TAGTTTTCAAGACAGGATTTCTCTGTGTAACAGCTCTGGCTGTCCTGGAACCACTTTGTAGACCAGGCTGTCCTTGAACTCACAGAGATCCGCCTGCCTCTGGATTGTTGGGACTACCAGATGCACTTTTTCTTTCCTTTTTTACAACTGTAACTTATCTCAGTGAAGACAACAAGCAAATTACATGAGCCAAACCACTGAGTAGAGAAATCTGTCCCAAGAAGCACGTGCTCCTCAGCCTCTAATGTAAAACAGGATAATGTAATGGAACAATGGATGAAATGAATTATGGTACATATTTCTGACTGAGAAGACAAACAGAAATTACAGGTGAAATCAAATTCCATTTAAAAAGATAAAAAAACAATGCTACCTTTTTCCAAATGGCATATCTGTTACAATAATATCCACAGAAGCAGTTCTCAGTGGGAGGTTGCATATATCCCACTGCACAGCATCAATGGGCAAACCCCAGGATGTTTTTCTGTGGAGACAAAGGAAAGATACTTCAATATATTCTCCCAGGCTAATGAGATGGCATTTGCCATTAAGCCCGATGACCTGGGACCCACATAGAAGGAGAGAACTAAATCCTTTGGCTTGACCTCTTACCCCCGACTATCTATCTACTATCTATCTATCTATCTATCTATCTATCTATCTATCTATCTATCTTCTATCTATCTATCTATCTATCTAGTTTTTTTTATTTTTGGATTTTCGAGACAGGGTTTCTCCGTAGCTTTTGGTTCCTGTCCTGGAACTAGCTTTTCTAGACCAGGCTGGCCTCGAACTCACAGAGATCCGCCTGCCTCTGCCTCCCGAGTGCTGGGATTAAAGGCGTGCGCCACCACCGCCCAGCAATCACCCCTACTCTTGTGCCCACACACAAATAAATAAATGTAAAAAAATTTCTGTAGCATTTTAAAACTTTTAAAGATCATTTTTCTTAAAAGAAATGTTACAGTAGTGTGGGAAGAAATATAGCCATAACTGAAATACAAGCTTTCTAAATGGTTAAGGCAGGATGTAAGGTTTCACACACAATTTTAAAAAGCATCAGGGGAAATGAGTTTATATGTAAAAAAGTGTTTAAATGTCCAGAGAAATGGCCCATCTGGCAAAGATGCCTGGCACTAAGGCTGACAAACAGTTTGATTCCTGACACCCACAGCAGGAAGAAGAGAACCGACTGCACAGGTTGTCCTCTGACCTCTGCACCATGGCACAGCTGCATGACACTCCCAGGCCCACACTTAACAAACAGAAATAGCCCAGGCCACGAGTCAGGGTCACTGGTAATCTAGAAGTTATGGGAATGGCTTTCATGCTTCTTTCACGTCACTTTATTTTATTTATTTTTTTGGTTTTTCAAGAAATGTTTTCTCTGTAGTCCCAGCTGTCCTGGAACTCACTGTGTAGACCAGGCTAATCTCAGAGTCATGGCGATTCACCTACCTCTGCCTTCCAAGTGCTGGGATTAAAGGTGTGTTACCACAACCTGGCTTAACTCACATCATTTTAGAAAAAAAAGCTTAATAAATTGTAATAGTTCTATATGATGGAATGTTGTACAGTCGTTTAAAATGGACTATGTAGAAATATTAAAAGTATTTTCAAATTTGTGACATTAAAATGAATGTACTCATGTACTACAAATGTAAATAGTTGGATTTGGTAGTTCATGTCTACAATTCCAGTCTTGGGAGGCAAAGTCAGGAAGATGACTCTTGAGTCTGAGGCCAGCTGTGCTATACAGTGAGTTCAAGGTAAGACCTAGTTATAGGATATGACTTTTGCTAAATAATAAATCTATACTGTACTGTACTGTTTGGAAAAAGGACATATAAATAATTTTAAAAAACGGAGAAATAAAATTGGAGTAAAGAATGGAAATTGTAGTTAATTATAAATGATGTTCATTAAGCTAGACGGTGTCTCTCACATTGTTCATGAAGTTATAGAGAGGCCACAAAGCACTGGTGATGAATGATAATTCTAAGGCAGTCTGGGACTCGCAAAGATGGAATGCAGTCTCTGAAGTTAAACTTACCCATCTTTAATCTGGCTCTTAGTCAATAGAGATGAGATATTATTTGCTGCTCTGTTCACTGCCAGTGGGTTGTTGTCCCCAGCAATATGGTAACAGTGAGACCACTCAGTAGCACCCTATGAGACAAGAATGTTAAGTATGCCATAAGAGACAATTAAAGGGTAAGTCATTATGGTCAATTTTCAATAACATGGCTACCGTGCCAACAGAAAGGACTTCCCTGTTCTTTTTCACCCACTGGAGATGTAGCTCCAGAGTCACCCACTGTGACATCAATATCAAGCTCCAGAAGCACTTCGTGTACCTCTGTTGCTGACTTGTCCCATTTTTAACTATGTCGATCAACTCTGTCTTCCACGTAATCTGGCAATTCCTTCAGGATAGGTCTATTATTTTACTCAGTCCCTACCCAGCAAAGGCTGGTGCATACAAGAGACTACATTCCCTAAATTAACATGATTTTAAAAACTTAATGAAACTTTCGGGAGTGGTAGTGCATACCTTTTATCCCAGCACTCAGGAGGCAGAGGCAGGTGGATCTCTTGAGTTTGAGGCCAGCCTAGTCTACCAAACAAGTTCCAGGACAGCCTGGACTGTTATATAAAGAAACCTTGTCTCAGAACCCCAACCCATCCCCCCAAAATTAACCAAACTAATTAGACCTATACTCTTGGATTGTGAGTTTAGCTTTAAAAGATAACCACCATTTGTTTCTTTTTTTTTTTTTTTTTTTTTTTTTTTTGGTTTTTCGAGACAGGGTTTCTCTGTGGCTTTGGAGCCTGTCCTGGAACTAGCTCTTCTAGACCAGGCTGGTCTCGAACTCACAGAGATTCACCTGCCTCTGCCTCCCAAGTGCTGGGATTAAAGGCGTGCGCCACCACCACCCGGCCCACCATTTGTTTCTTAAAGGATTTTGTAGTTAAGTAATACAGTTTCTGCCATGAAGACATGCAAGCATGAATACAGCACTAGCTTTGTATTTGCCCAGGCCCTTGAGGGTGATGACATATTCCAGTCTATTATTCTACAATGACTGCAAACAAAAGGAATGTTCACGTATGCCAGAAACTGGGCAGGTAGGAATATAGAAGGAACCCACAGAGTAGGTCTCTCAGGAGATTCTTACCCACTGGAGATATGGCTCTACTGAGTAAGAATTTTTGCCAACCATTTTTCTTTTAAACTTTTAATCTAATTTGGATATCCTACCTCAGGCTGCATGTTACATTACTTCTAAATCTCAGCATATTCTAGGCCAGATATTTGATAGTGAACACTGTTCACAGACCCTGGCAACTCTTCACGATTTCCATCACTTCTCAGCTAAAGCTTCTTTCTACAATGGTGCTCTCATGCCTATTTTAACATGAAAATGGCTCAGATTGGCTTTTCCCCCACTTTTATTCTCGTGTCTGTTTCTATTGTGTGTTTCTGGACACATGGTAACTTCACCTGGTATTTCATAGAAAAGACATAGTTTAATGCTGGAGAAGTACAGCTTTGTTCCCAGAATTCTTGATCATAACTAAGCTCTCAGGTTCAGATCTCAAGCAGCAGTCACTCCCCAGCTAACACCAGTCTACATCACAACATGCAGACCACATGGTTTTCTCTTGATCTCAACTCCTGATCAAAGTCAGACCAAAGATTCTCTAATTACACTCTGGATTATTTTTCCCTTTGTGGGTTGCTTGGGGCTTGCTCATCCATTCCATTTCTGCCCACTCAACACAATCTGTGGTACTTATGTGCAGTTTCTTTTCACTGGTTTTTGGTATAGTCAGGAATGTTTCACCATGTTTTACACAAACCTTTAAGTGATTTTACTGTGAGCTCCTGTCAATCACTTACAGACATACAGGTGTTGTGATTCAATCTCAACAGTTTTCTACATACAAGATTCCTTTTTCACTGTGTGTGGTGGCTCATGCCTGTAATACCAGCACTTGGGAGATGCTAAGGCAGGAGGACGGCTTTAAATTCAAGGCCAGCCTGTGCTACATACCAAGACCCTGCCTCAAAAAGGTCAAAAATCATAATGAATAAAAAAATCTTCCCAGTTCTTATTTTGCCTTCTGTAGTTTTCTTGTGTTTTGGGTTTTTTGTTGTTGTTTTGTTTTTCAAAGACAGGGTTTCTTTGGGTAGCCCTGACTGTCCTAGAACTCACTCTGTAGACAGAGGCTAGCCTCTAACTCAGAGATCTACATGTTTCTGCTTCCCAAGTGCTAGTATCAAAAGCGTGGGTCATGGCTGCCCAGTGCCTTCTTTATGTTTTATATTTTCTGAAAATTATTTCAGGGCACTGGTTATGTAGCTTTGTCAGACTTCCAAAATATGTAATGTAATTTTTAAAAAAAGAAAAAACAGGTAAAAAGACTGAGTATAGTAGTTTGTAGCCTTAATCCTTGTAAAGATGGGTAAATCTCGGTGAGTTGGAGGCCAGCCACAGGTACACAGTGAAACCCTGTCTCAAAACAAACAAATATAAAAAATGTTCATAGGTGGTGGGTTTTTCTAGTTTTGTTTTGCAGTGCTGGGGCTCAAGTCCGGGATCTGTGGCATGCCAGGCAACACCTCAGCACTGAGCTACAACTCTGTGGTTTCTCCTTTTCATAACTAAACTTGTTCACTCCAGGAACCTCTAATTATATGGAGAGGAAAACCAACTTCCTCCAGTTTATGATACCTTCCGTTATCCTCTGCTCTTCAATCTACCGGCTGGCTGGCTCATCGATCATAGAAAAAGGATTTATCAGTTTGTCATTTTCAGCTACTCTGTCATCCAGAAAATTTGACTATCTAGTTGTATGGCACTTGCTGTTTGAAATAAATGATATTATCACTTGCTTATGGAAAAATAAATAGGGATTATTACCTCTATTGGTATTGCCCCTGTTCCACACATTGGATCCACTATTACATCAGTAGGTTTAGGTTCACAGAGCCTGGAGGGAGAAAACAATTCAGTACATGTGAGATCAGCCAAAAGCTGAGGCTTCCACAATAGGGATTCCTAAAGGTTAGGACACAGGCATGAAGGAGCAGCAATCTATAATCTAAAGTCAGCCTAGGGCTAGCACTCAGTAGCAGTGTTCACCTATGTGTACAAGGCTTTGGGTTTCAAACTTAATGTGGTTTCATTCTAGAGATAACATTCTTAACATAAAATAACTGCTTTACCTTTATACACTTGTTATTTCACTGAATCCTTGTAACATCCCCATTACCATCTAACAGACAAACTGATGCAAAGACACATTTTCCTAGGACCCATATGAGATGACAGTCAGGACTACAGGTCACTGTGAATAACTTCACGTGTTACTTACCTCCTCTGTGTAGCACCAATCCTCAGGTCACTAAGTGTCATCTGTTCTAACATTTTCATGTTCTGTTTAAGATCTTGCACCATGAATGCTAACAATCTCCCTCATAAGATAGATTCTTAGGCAAGCCTGTAATGTCAGTCATTGCTAATGGGCCATGACTGGGCATCTGATCAAAACACGTCACTCAAATCCTCTTAGGAATCTGGAATAAAGAGCAAGTAGCCCTGGGTGTGTGAGCTAGTCATGTGCAACTGGAGGTACATATATTTAAATGGCGGGCAGCCACGTGCATGGCTGAGCTGAGCAGAAGCCCAGAAGCTTTCAAATGACAGAAAAGCAGTCTCCTGTGTTTTCTATCACCTAGTTTCTACCCTTCTTAGTTTTCAACCTTTATGTGTATGGATATTTTGCCTGCATGCGTATCTGGATTACAGATGAGCAGTGCCTGTCAAAGTCAAAAGAGGGATCAGGTCCCTTGAAACTGGAGTTACAAACAATTGTGAGCCACCATGTTAGTGCTAGGAATTGAACCCAAGATCTCTGAAGAGCAGCCAGTGCTCTTAGGGTGCTATGCCAATTTCCAACCCCACAGTTTCTACCTTTCTTGAAATGGCTTTCAAGACTTTTTGTGATTTTGGTATAGTTTTTTTCTCATCTCCCCAACCACCCTGTTCTCAGCATAATTATTACTTCGTGTGTATATGTGCACATGTGTACACATTTGTGTTTGCCTACATGCACGTGAAGGTCAGAGGTCAACACTGAGCATTTCTCTCTCTCTTTGGTTTTAGTTTTTTGAGAGAAGGTCTTTCTACAGAGCCCTAGCTGTCCTGGAACTCACTCTGTAGACCATGCTGGCCTTGAATTTACAGAGATCCACCTGCCTCTGCCCGCAGAGTGGTGAGATTAAAGGTGTGCACCACACCTGGCTGTGCATCTTTCTCAATTGCTCTTCATCTCAGTTTCTGAGAAAGGGTCCCTCACAACTTGGAGCTCACAGATTCAGTTGGACTGGCTGGTCAGAGAGCCCTAGGGATCCTCCTGTGTCTGCTCCTGGTACTGGAATGACAGACACACATGCTGCTGGGAGGTCAAACTTGGCCCTTATGTGCAAAAACTGTACGGAGCTGCTTCCTCAGCCCAATCATCACATCTTAAATTCTGTTTAGCTTTTTAATACTTGCATCCAAAATAATTCTTTGTATGCTGGTTTCTATAATTACAGCTGGAGGCAGATAATAAATGTCTGTTCAATGAATGAAATTTAAGAGTATTTCTTTTAAATTTTCTGTTATCAACTTTATACCCAGTTGTGAGGAACTGTGAATTCACACATGACCAGAATAAAAGGGGAAGCAAAAACTAGAAAGGAAGGAAATAAACTTATATGACTCATTAGGACATGCCAGGCACTGTATAAAAAAAGACAATCTGTCTTTGTTTCTGCATTTAATGTTCATAAACAAAACTTTTTAATATTTTTTTACCAATGTGTATGTATTTGTGTCTCTGTGTATGTGCACACGTGTGTACACATGCACATGTGTACAGGTACCCATGGAGGCCAGAAGAGGGTTTTAGAAAAGGGTATTGAGCTGGAATTAAAGACAGTTGTAAGCTGCCAGATATAGATGCTGGGGATTGAACTCTGGTCCTCTGGGAGAACAGCAGGAACTCGTAACTGCTGAGCCATCTCTACAACCCCACAATCAGCCACCACTCTATTTTTAAAAAAGTATGTGTATGTGTGCATGTGTGGGTGGATATGTGCCTGCAAATGCTGAACTGTAGACAAGAAGACAGAGGCTTGAATCCCCTGGAGCTGGAGTTGTGGGTCATTATCATCTGTCTGCCAACCTGAGTGCTAGCAACCAAATTCAGGTCCTCTGCAGCATGCGCTCTTAAACCTCTGAGCCATCTCTCCAGCAGACTAAATCTTTTTTTCTTTTTCTTTTTTGCTTATATGGAAAACTACATAATCTATCTGTCATCTTTATGTAGGGACCTGCTAATCTTCTCTGAATTGCTTTAATTTTGGTATATGTGCTGCCAAATTGAGCACATGAATAATCTTTTGAGTCCCATGTCAAACACATTTTGCAGTCTTGAAATCAAGTTTAGAGAAGGAAAACTCTTATTTAAGACAGCAAACAGGAATAACAGAAAAATGACAACAGAAAACGGTTGCTTGCCTTGCCTTTCTAAAAGTCCCATGATGATCCCTGGGTTGCTGCCACTGTAACATTTAAAAATATCTGTAAGTGGTGTGTCTAGGATCCCAGCTCTCACGACACCAAGCTGGCCTGCGCTGCACTGCAACAGCCTCACTCAGCACAAGTTCTGTACTCACTTACACATTTTAAGGATCCCTTGTCTACTTCACTGTATAAACACAAAGCCTAGCAAATGTAGCTCTTTCTCCTCTAAAAGAATATCCTTTCTCAACTGAAGACACACACGATGCTACGACTCTCGCGCTATAATCAATACTAACACACCATCTAAGCCAACACTGAATACTGAAGAGGAAACAGGCAACTTTGTGTCCTAACCAAGAAATATTATTTTAGAAAATGGGTGTTTTTAGGCAAGATTCAGAGCCAAGTGTCCATTGCAATATAGATAGAAAATCCCCTTCTGTTACCTGAGCATCCCATAGGCAAGAGTTGACCTAAGAGTTGTTGGTCCAAAATGTGTAATATTTCTGCGATGGAGACTCTCCTCTGTCAATGCAATGCCAACAATGACTTCATTGTCATGGATGTTCAGGAGAACCTACATTAAATGTGATAAAAGAAATAGCTGGCATTCTTCAAACTGCACTTATTACCAAGATTTTTTTTTTTTTTTTTTTTTTTTTTTAAATTTTAAAGCAGGGCCTTTGCTGGGTGTGGTGTTGCCTTCCAAGTGCTTTAATCCTAGCACCCGGGAGGCAGAGGCAGTGGAGCTCTGTGAGTTTGAGGCCAGCCTAGCTTACATAGTGAGTTCCAGAACAGCCAGGAGTAGATAAAAAGACTCAGTCTGAAACAAAACAACAGCAAAATAAATAATTTAAAAAAAAAAAAATAAAATAAAACAGGATTTCAGAGTCAAGATTGGCTTGAATTTCTTATGTAAATTAGCTGTATTAAACTCAAAATCTTCATGCCTCTGCCTCATAAATGCTGGGATCACAAGTACAAGATAGATGTCTGCTTCATTAAGACTTTTTGAAGTTTTAAGATAAAACAGAAACAAAACAACTTTCTTATCCAGGGCTGGGGAAATGACTCAGTGGAGAGAGTACTCACAATTATGAAGACCTGAGTTTGGATCCCCAGCATCCACAGAAAAGTCAGATGTGGTTTGGACATATACAACCACCATGCACAAAAACTTTCAATTTAGAAATTTTTTATTTTTGCTGGGCAGTGGTAGCGCACGCCTTTAATCCCAGCACTCGGGAGGCAGAGGCAGGAGGATCTCTGTGAGTTCGAGGCCAGCTGGTCTACAAGAGCTAGTTCCAGGACAGGCTCCAAAGTTACAGAGAAACCCTGTCTCAAAAAAAAAAAAAAATTTTATGTATGAGTATTTTGCTTGAATGTATATCTGTGCACCATATACACACTTGGTGTCTATGAAGACCTCGGGAACTAGAGCTACAGACAATTGTGAGTTGCCTGCCATGTGGGCATTGGGAATTAAACCTGTACCCACTGAAAGAGCAGCCAATTCTTTTAACCACTGAGCCATCCCTCCAGCCCACACAAACTTTCTGATTGAGTTACACTTTGCATGCTTACTATAAAGTGCATGACATTCATTTATTTATTTATGTGTATGTGTGTGTACATGGCCTGAGTGTGGAAACCAGAGGACAACATCCACTATGTGTCCTAGGAACTGAACTCAGGTCAGCAGCCTTGGTGACAAGTCTGTCTACCCACTGAGCCATTTCATGAGCCTGGAGGTATGTAAATCCTAATGATATACATATTTCAGTGAGTTTGCTCTATATACAGTACCCTTTAGACGGCTCCCTTTGTTTCCTTCCTGGTCAACATGCAGGGTGATCATTAATCTGACCACTACTATTATAAATTAGTTGTATCATTTTTGAATTTCACAAAAATAAAATGTATACATATATATTTATGTATATTCTATTTTTATTTAATTTTAAAATATGTTCTTTTTACTTTATATATATATATATACAAGCTGGCTATCATTAGATTATCTCCTAGTTTTTATTATATTAACATATTTTCATGATATGGCTTTAAAATAGGAGTATATGTGTGTGTGTGAGTGTGTGTGTGTATTATTTTTCTTTTATTTTGTTTAAGACAGGATTTCGCTCGGCAGTGTTGGCATCCAACTTTATTCCCAGCCCTTGGAAGGCTGAAGCAGGTAGATCTCTGAATTCGAGGCCAGCTAGGTTTACAAAGTGAGTTCTTAAACAGTCAGTGTTACAAAGAAACCCTGTCTCAAAAAACCAAGAAGGGGAAAAATGAAAAAATAAACAAACAAGACAGGGTTTCACTATGCATTCTTGCTGTCCTGGAACTCACTATATAGACCAGACCAGCTTTCAAATTTGAGATCTGCCCATCTCTGTCTTCTCAGTCAAAGGCATATGCCACCACACTTAACTACATTTATTTTTTAAATTACTCCCAATTTTTGGGAAGGCTTCAAACATACGCAAGTGCAACAAGCTCTCTTCCACAGCAGACTCTCAGCACACCTTTCTCCAGAGCTGACACTGACATGTTTGCTTCATTAGCTGTGGTTTTCTTAGTGTTTTTATATAATACCTAGTGACTGTCTTTGTCCTAGTTTTCCTAACTCAAAAATATTCTATGAAGATAAAACTGTTCCCTAATCTTCCCTAGAATGTCCTCATCACAGATTTGTCAACGTCACCAGTCAAGAGCTGACACTCCAGCATGCACGGCCCAGCTCTACACATCTTCCTCGCATGGCCTCATTTCCTATGAACCCCTCCGAGCCTAGGACACAGAGACAGCAGTTCCTGTGCCCTTTGCACAAGGGCCTGAGTTACAATTTAAGCCAGGCAGTGTGGCTCCATGGTTTGTTCTCTTGTGACTGTACTAGTTTCTGGACATGGCTCTTTAGCCTATCCACTCTCACGGCAGCTGTGTAAGGAGTATGGGATGGGGAATTGTACTAGTCTGGCATGTTTTTAAAGAAAAGTCACAAAGAAAGTGGCATACCCCAGATTTAAGTATCCCAAAAGCAACAGAAATTGACTTCTTGGTAAAATGTCAATTGCTAGGGACCTATACGAGGCACCAGAAATGTAAGGAACTCAAATTACTATTATGCACATTAGTCACCCAGTAGTCACAGGGTAATCAAGCTAGCAGAAGGCATTGGGTTTTGAGAACCTAGCCGACTTTAAAAAGCAGAGCTGGTTTCATTTGAGAATAAGCCTTAAACCCAGACTTGAGGGTCTGAAAATTAGATTCCACTATCATTTAGTAGCAAAACTCTGCAACTAAGATAGAAGTAAGTTTTAGGTAAATTTACCCAAATTTACCTAAAGTTTAGGCAAATGTAGAAGTCCATATAATGTAGAAAATTACTAGATTAGAAATTAGAGGACTGGAAGTAGAGTGTTTATCTACTATGTACAGGGTCCTAGGCTTGAGTCCAGCACCACAATTTATAAAAAGGACTCATCTTCTACTGGACATGGTGATGCTGAGTTCAGAGACAGACAGTGCACACCTGAGGGGCTTTCAAGGCAGGCTCTCTACATAGTCCTAGCTGTCCCAGAACTCACTAGGTAGACCAGGCCTGCCCTGAATTCACAAATATGCTCTCCCTCCTGAGTGCTAGGATTAAAGGCGCATGCCACCATTACTTGAGTTCTGACCACCTGATCATTGAGCACTTAGCATATACCAATATACTATACCAAACTCTTTAAGTCATTATTTCGTTTGGCTTCTGTAGTATAGACCTTCAAGGTATATACTATTATTGGCTCCACTGCAAACAGAGGCTCAAAGAGATAATCTTGTCCAATTCTAGAGTTTCAGAGTAAAAATTTCACTCTATACCTATCTATCCCTCCATAGGCCACACTATTCCTAACTACATCCTCCTAGCTCTGTGGCCACTGTTTTACTGTCCCTTTACTAGGTTAGTCTGGAAATTCTACAGATATATGAGAACCTGTTTTCTCACTGAACCTCGGTCTTGTTTCGGTTGGACAGCCGAACAAGCTCTATGGTATTGCCTGTTTACTAGAGTTAACATGCATACATTCGTTTTCGGCTTTTGTGTGGGTGCTAGGGATCCAAACGCAGGTTCTCATGCTTGCTCAGCAAGTACTTTACCCACTGAGCCATTTTCCAAGCCCCATCACAGCCATAATGATAAGTCAACGCTAATACCCACCTCAACATCGAAGTTGGTCATATCAGCTTTCCACTTAAAATACTCTTGAACAGAACCCCCAAAATCCCTCGCAGCCTCATTTGAGGTAAAGCAATGTTTCTCTCCTGCTCTGTTGCAGGTGACTCTAAACTTTTGTACTTGTGGCTCAGTTTCTTCTCTTAGGCATTCACCAGTCTCATCTTTGCAAGATGCCAAGACATCGCCCACTAAGGTTGATATTTCTTCTTTGATGGCTGGATTTTCATAATAGTCCAAGATATGTGATTCTGAAGTGCTACTGGAAAGCTTCTTACCACCTGTCTCTTCTGCTTTGTCTCCTTGTCCACAGTTGGCCTTCTCTTGACCTGCACTCTGACTTGCCTTTCTGCGCTTTGCTTTCTTCTTCTTGAAACTGGTGTTAATTTGCCAGACTTTTAAAGGGTCAGACCATGGGAGCTTTCCAGCCAATTCTTCAAAGTCCTTTAGAACTTCTTCCTGCAAAGGAATGGAGAATGAAGCCCTTTCATTTCTCACCAATTTAACTGAACAAATAGATGCCCACTTTTTTTATAGACAGCTCCGAGTCCTTATGATGAGGGGTGGGAGTGCAGAAACAAAGGGGAAAATAATGCCTGCAATTAAGGAAGTCCCGGTGTAAATGATGAGCAAAGATATAGGATATAGAAACATCAGGCTACTAAAGAGCAATAGAGAAGGCAGGTCAGACACAGCACCGAGGAATGCCTGTGGGGACAGGAAGACAGCAGTAGACGGGAAGAAGACAACCAGTTTAAGGCTTCCTTTCAGATATTCTGAATTTGAACAAGATTATAGAGGCTTAAAAATGTCATCTGTCCAGACTGTAAAAAGCATGATTATCTTTTTGTTACAGGGTCTCTTCTCTATAGTCCTGGCTACAGTGAAATATGTCCTTGAATAGGCTCTGTAGACCGAGCTGACCTAGAACTCAGAGATCCACCCGCCTCTAGCTGCTGAAGTGCTGGGATTAAAGGTGTGCACTACCACACCTGGTTCATATGATTATCTTTTTTAAGAAATAAATTTGGTGGTACCTGCCCCATCAAATTCTTCTCTTCCAGTTTGACTACAGTACTAAGCATGATCTATGGTTACTAAGTTTATGTACTGTTTACTAGCAAGGCCACTCCTGTAAGTGTACAGTGCAAAGACCCAAATTACCTTGACCTTTGCTATAGGCCACACACCTACAACAGCAGAGGCATATAAAGGGTGGTTAATATACAGCTGCCAGGGTGGGTTTATTGGCACAGGTCTATAATCCCAGCTACTAAGGAACATGATGCAAAGTTGCAAGTTCAGGCTTTCCTGACCTACAGAGTAGGTTAAAGGCCAGCCAAGATAACTTATTAACACCCTACCTCAAAATAAAAGTAAGAGGGTCAGGGATATCACTCAGTGGTACAGAGTATGGGGTCCTAAATTCAACTGCTAGTACTGCAGTGACTGATGATACTGAAATTCCAAGTACAAAAGACTGCTATCCAACAGAGCAAACACCAGAACAAGCATAGATGTTTAAATGACTTAAAGCTCCAGAAGCCAGGTGTGGCGGTGCACACCTCTAACCCTAGGCAGAGACAGCTGGGTCTCGGAGAACTTGAGGCCAGCCAGCCGTCTCTACTAAGTGATCTCCAGGCCAGGATGCAGTGAGATCTGTTTCTAAACAAAACCTTTAGGAAATGAAATAATCTGTTTCTCAGTCACTTCAGTCACATTTTATACTCCAATCTAGCAGTCAGCATGCTACATCAATCCACTTTTTTCAAATATTTTTGTCTACAATTCATTGATAAGAGTTAAGTGTGTTTTGCTTGATGAACTCCAAAGCCTCTGTTCCCATGAGGCCAGAGGGGAAGTAAAGATTAAAACAATTCATTCAGTGGAATAAAATTTATACTTCAATAAAACAATAAAAAAGAAAAAAGGAGGGAAGAAAAGACTTGTTTATCCCCAGTCAGTTCAGGGACAGCTCTTGTTCTGGAAAACTCTCAGGGTCTCACCCTTGGGACTCCCTTACAAAGGTCAGAGAGGAACTGCCTCATTCACGTGTGAGTAAGTTCAAAACTTCTCAACACAGAGCTTAGGAAGTAAACAAAAGGATGCAGGGGAAGGAAACAAAAGCAGGGAAAAAATAGCAAAGGAAGAAGTCACTACAGAACAGCATTAAGAAATATTATTTAAAGAAAAAAAAAGACAATGACATCCAAATTAAGCAGACTTAGAAGCAGAAAGGAAATGAGATGAGTCACCAGGAGATGGAAGGAGTTTACAGAGTTTAAAAAGTTTAACATCATCACACAAAAACAAGAAAGCAGTAAGGGAGAAATATTTATCAAGATGAATTCAAGACTCTTCACAACATTTATTGCTAGAAGAAAATGAACACCGACTACCACGCTTTTTCTAGAAAGGAAGACTACTTGTTTATACTCCAGTTAACAGAACATACAAAGTAAACATCCCTCAACTCGGGCCATTAAAAATAATAAGACAGCCAGGATATAGGGGCTTATGCTAACAATCCCAGGAGAATCTCTTCAAATGCAAGCCTAGCCTGGGCTACAGAAAAAAACTCATCCTTCAAAAAAAGAAGAAGAAAAGAAATACACCTTTATCCATTAGCTTTAAGACTAAAAAACAAAGTGTGGATTGTGACTATAAACAGAAGCAAAATTACACATCAGCACATAATAGGAAAGAGAAGTAATTTAAGATTGCTGCAACCCTCATCTCATACTTAGAGGTCAAAGGATAGAGCGCAAGCTGATAAAGTATACTACAGGTCCAACACTAAGGAAGTTAAACACTAAAATCAGAATGGAGTGGAAATGGGAAAAAACATGACAATTTCACCTGCAACCATAGCAGAGATATAAAAAAAGTAGATGGAAATGGTAGATTAGATAGATAATACCAAGTTGTATTTATAAAACTAATAGCTAGGATACATATATAAAAGTGCTAAACTATTTTAAAACATAGCACAAGAGTCAGGTGTGGCAAGCACAGGCCTTTAATCCCTGATCTCCAAGCAGACCTCTGAGTTCAAGGCCAGTAAGGTCTACAGAGCAAGTTCCAGAACTGCCAGGGCTACACAGAAAATTCCTGTCTCAAAAAAATCTGTTAAACAAAGAAAGAGACAGGATCTTTCAGCTAGGTTGGTTGGCTAAAGAGACTGGGGTACTCTTTTCTATTCCCTCAGCAATAGGGTAACAGCTATACACTGCCGTGCCTGGCTTTTATGCCAGCACCAGGGACTGAACTTGGGTCCTTGTGCTTGGGCAGTAGGTGCTTTTCCAACAGCGATCTCCTTTGCCCTCAAGAACCCTTCTCATATTGATTTCCACAACAACTCTAAAGGTTAGCTCATGTACATTTGTACAACAACCAAATTCACCTCTAATTAGATATCAGGACTTCCTCAACGACACAAATTTTAAGATGACAAAAACCCAAACATTTAATAAATTTAATACTGTCCTGACAATTTAAAGGCAAGAGAATTTAAGACAGAATTTTTTTTCTTAATGCCCAATAACATTTATTCATGCATAAAACTGACCTTTAAAATTCCCTAATACTTAGCAGCATAACTTTTCAAAAGAGCACTCCTTTTTTTTTTTTTTAGCTTTCACTCAGTTGGTAGTAGCTACAAGAAGTCTCAAGAGTTAGGGCTGGGGATGTAGCTCAGTGGGAGTGCTCACTAGGATGCAAAGGTCAGGGATCAACCCCCAGGGCAGCACTAAAGAAAAAAAATGAATCCAAAGGATTGTGATATCAGTGTTTCTAAGTGTTGAAAGTTATTTTTGTAGGTAATAAGATTTTGAGCTATTTTCAGGGGATATTCTTTTAGAGCTGTCTGAATTTTTTTAGGCTGCTGGTTCCCTTAGCCTTTTTGTTGCTGTTTAAATTTTTTACTTGGCTCTAAGAAGGAAAGTGCTTTATCATTAAGCTCCCTTTCTCCCCCAGATCAGTCTGATTGATTTAGGAATACTTTGGCTATCCAAAATAATCTGGAAAATTAATAAAGACCAGCGAATTAGACAGCATACCTCAGTTCTTTTAAGAAAGATTATCTCTAAGTTAGACATTAATATAATAACATTGACAGAAAAAGTTTTAAGCACTTGATTCTGGAAACCTGGCCAGAAAGAAATGTAGGGAAAAACCTAAAGTGTTACTGAGGCCTATTTCCAACCTTCAGATTAAACAGCAGCAGAATATTTAAGACTCAGATGATAAACACCGGCTGGAGACAAAGCTGTTGTCCTAACAACTGGAAGGGTATTAAATGTTGCTTTGGCTTCACTTCAAAACATGAAGCTAAAACAGGACAAAAGGAAAATGGGGCAGTAATGATACTTATGCTCTCTTTCGTTCATGTGCTGGAAGCAATTCTAGTTTTAAACTACATGTACTGTAGGTTAAGCTAATCTAAGTCTCTCCAGTCAACTTTTCCTACTATAATTTCAGACTTTTTAAAAACACTGACCTTTAAAAGCAGCTTTTGAGAAGGACTGTCAAGAGATTTCTGAATTTTAATGGAAAGCTTGTTGTGATCACGTATTTGGTATGTGCAAGGCTCTTGTCTTGTTCTTACCGTTGTAAATGAACCAATAGCAAAGCTACCAACAGGTAGGTAGTAAACAAGAGAAAACAAGCTCTTTGGGAAGGATGACTGAGTCAGCTGCCATGCTCCAACAGCTCACCTTTGTATTTTTGAACTGGTAATCCTTAAATTCCTGAACAACCACAAACAAGTTATCAACGGATCTCAGACAATGAACCTAGGGAAGAAAACCAATGTTAGAAACAAACTTCTGTAAATACTTTTGAATAACACAGCTATCTACAGTTAAATATTAAAAAAGAAAAAAAGAGGAAAAGGTACAAAAATGTTGTTTTGAGATAGGGTGTTGCTAGATTGTTCTGGGTTGCCTCAAGCTCATAATTCCCCTTAGTCTTCCAGTACTGGGACTGCCGGCATAGTTTTAAAGCACCTCATATCTGTATTTTTGTTGTTGTTTTGAGACAGGATTTCTCTATATAGGTCTGGCTGGCCTGGAACTTGCTGTGTAGACCAGCCTGGCCTTGAACTCAGAGATCTGCCTCCCTGTGCCTCTGAAATGCTGGGATTAAAGGTGTGCAACACCACCACCCAGTTCATAAATGTATTTTATATTTAAGAATTTTCCCATCCATTTCTTTGGTTACCCATCAGTTTCTGCTTTTACCAGGAGAGAGGGCCAGTGAGATAGTTTGAAGTGTCAAGGAGGCAATGACACCAGTTTGGAGAAGAGAAAAATGCAAACATAAAATCTCCCCATCCTGAAGATTCCACTCTTTGGTTGCCCATCAGTTCCTGCTTTTCTCCAGAGACAGGGCCGGTGAGATAAAGTTATGCAGGCAACAACACTGGTTTGGAGAAGGGAAAAACGTAACACGTGGGCTTTATCAATCAGACTTGTCATGGCTTGCAGTGGTATGTTGTGTACTGCAGTGGCAAAGAGCGTGGGATTTGAAAGCTGGATGTACAAGTGCAAGCCTGTAGCCCCAGCATTCTAGAGGCAGAGCATGAGAGAACAGGAGTTCAAAGTCACCTTCAGCTGTGTAGCGAAATTTAGGCTAACCTTGGCTACCTGAGACTCTGTTTCAACCTTCTACCTCCCCAAAAAACCACATGGGGTTTAAGCTCTTGTTTTGTGATGACTGAGTTACTGAAGACAAGCTACCTTTCTTCTTAAACCTAATGATTAATGACAAGAGTAATAGTGCCCAATCTTTACAAAACTGCTGAGGGCATCAACCAAATACCTGTGTACCAACAAATACTATAAATATTTGTGGGTGCCTACTGTAAGCTTGGGATACACTGGCAAGCTAAAAAACAAAACCAAAAACAATAACAACAACAAACTCCAGACAATAATATATGCCTATGTCTCTTGTGAGGTACTGAGAAATCTCGTAGCTTTTGTTACACTGGATGTCAGGTCTTGCCTCCACTTCTCACCTGCAGTAATGCATAATTCCTTTTGATCAAGAATGTCTCTGACACAGATGAAATGGAAAACCTCTGCTTCCATACTTACCCAACTTCTGCTAAAGTAAATGCGTCATAGACAGTTATGTGTATTTCATTTCGGTGATCAATCACCGGGAAATGCTATGATCACTTCTACGCCAGAGTAAAACTCACACTAAAATGTACTAAGCTGAATATACATTATAAAGACATTATAAACATTAACTGTACACTAAAGCATAGTCAATTTCACAAATCAGTATACAAACAGAAAACTCAGTGATACTTTGAGCAGTCCAAAGCAAAGGACTCCCAAGGGAGTCTAAAAACTAGAAAAGTAACCAAAAAATAACCAAGTGTAGCTGGGTGTTGGTGGTGCATGCCTTTAATCCCAGCACTCAGGAGGCAGAGGCAGGTGGATCTCTGTGAGTTCAAGACCAGCCTGGTCTACAGAACAAGTTCCAGGATCAGCTCCAAAGGTACAGAGAAACCCTGTCTTGAAAAAAACCAAAACCAAAACAAAACAAAACAAAACACAACAAACCACTAAGTTAGCCAGGCAGTAGTATCACATGCCTTTTAATCCCAGCTCTTGGGAGGCTGAGACAGGCAGATCCGTGAGTTTTAGCCAGCCTGGTCTACAAGAGCTAGTTCCAGGACAGGCTCCAAAGCTACAGAGAAACCCTATCTCGAAAAGCAAAAAAACCAAAAATCAAAACGAAACAAAAAACCCAACAAGTTAAGAGACTAATTTAAACACCATTTTGTTCAAACCTGAGCCAGACTTTCCACTGCAATGTCAAAATATATCTTGCCCCGGTCTTTGCTGATTCTGCATGGTGACTTCAGTTTCTCTCTCACTTCATCTGCAGCTGTTGGCTCAAAGCCAGTGGGTACAGTGGCTCCAATAGTGACCTGGAGATGCTCAGACTCACTTCTGATGTCACCTTCCATTGTGGGTACAGGCTTCTTCCTCTCCTCATGAAGGTTCATATCCAGGAGTTGGTTGGTAGCTTCTTGAGTGTCAGACATGGCGGAAATGTTTCTAAAAGGCCTAACGCCTCTTTACAGGCAATACAGAAAAGGAAAATCAAAAACAAAACATAAATAAATCCCAGTCTCTTTTCCTATTTCAAATGTATGTGCCAGAATTAAAACTGTCATATAAATAAGGGCATGGATTGCAGGCAGTGAGGCATGATTAAACAAGCAATAAACATATGGGCACGAAAGAGGAAAGGACACAAAGCATTTCCACGGTGTGCAGTGTTTGGTTCTGGGTCACCTGTGTTGGCAAGCACCATCGTACAACTATTACTTGTTAACATAAAAACAGAAATCCTCCCATCTTGTCCTTCCAGCTGCCAGTTCAGAATGTCAGGCTTTGGTGATTCTGAGAGTTTGAATTCTTGCCTCCCACACTCCCAGGTCCAAATGACCCTAAAGCAAGTTAATCCTGCATAGCCTCAAACTGGAAACTAAATAATCTTTCTCAAAGTTGGAAGATTTTAATGAGAATAACACAGTTCTGGACTAAGGACCAAACATTTTAATGTGCGGGTGGGGTGTCTAGTCCAGCGAGCAGTGAATTTAACAAAGATTCACTCAACTTTCCCTATCTAAAATACAAAGATCTGAAAGCTCGCTATAAGATGACGCTGAGATTCAATGATGTGCATCCAGTCTTGGAAATATCTGAAGTTAATAAAACAAACTTCCGGTATGTTTGTGTCGATTGAAGGGGCTGAAGAAAGGTTACCGTGATGGAAATCCCACACCTCCCAATTGATTTACAAAGGAGTTGTAACTTAAGTAACACCTTTGCCGTCCTTTGCTGTACCAAAGACAGGCCACAGAGATAACCACCGTGTCCCTGTTGGCCGCTGTTTAAAGACCTCCACCTTCTACAGGTTGGAGAGTTTGATAGGTGGCTCAGACTGGAAGGGAAGTTGGTCTCCCACTCCCACCCTCGATGAAGCCCAACCAGAGGCTCTGTCCCGGCCCCGACTGACACAAAGTCACCGCCGCCGCCCTCCCTCCATCCCGCCTACCCGGCCACTCCCACCCGGGCTAGTTACCGGCTGCAAGCACAGACCCTTCCGGCGGCCGCACCTGCGAGCACGCTCGGGGCACGCCGCCGGAAGCCGCGTCGCCACCCCGGAAACGGAAGTCAGACCTTGGGGTCACGGCTCTCCCGCGCTCGGGGTGGGCTCGTTTTGAGATGAGTGTGCGCATAAAGCTGTGCGCGGTTGGCTGCGTTCTGAACCGGAACAGGAAGGACGGCCGGCGGGTCACCTGCCCTGAGGTAACCTCTGTGGAGGGCGTAGCCGTAGCTGGTGCTGCATTAGCTGCTCGGTCTTTCCCAAGTCCTTTGCGTCAAGCATGGGACTATGACTTGATTACCGTTTTAAAGTGAGAGAAACTAGAACTAAAGAGATTATCTGTCACCATTCCCTTCTTGCATAGAAGTTTTTGCTTGGAATTTATTTAATTTTGTTTTCTTAGATTTTTCTAGACAGGGTTTCTCTTTGGAGCCTGTCCTGGAACTCGCTCTGTAGACCATGCTGGCCTCGAACTCACAGAGATCCTCCTGTCTCTGCCTCCCGGGTGCTGGGAATAAGGATCTGCTCCACCACTACCCGGTGGAATTTATTTTTGAGATGGCAACCTCTATATATAGCCCTGACTGGCCTGGAACTTGCTATGTAGACCAGGCTGGCCTGGAACTCACAGAAATCCACTGTCTCTGCCTATGCCTCTGGAGTGCTGGGATTAAAGATGAGTATAGTATGTTGCTTGGTTTCTGCAAAGGGCAATCAAGCTGGGCTGTAATTAGGAAATAGCCCACAGCCTTGTCTGTAGTTTTTATATTGCATTTTTATGTTGGCTGTTACTACACTATTATGTATTTCATGTTTTTTCTTTATATTTCAAAGGTAACATTTTATAATTTAGTTAGTTTATTTCGTGTGTATGGGGCGGGAGCTTATGGGCCACACCTGAGGTCAGAGGACAACTTGCAGGAACTGGTTTTTCCACCACGTGGGTTCTAGTGATCCAACTGAGGTCACCAGGATTGGCAGCGAGTATCTGCCCTCTAAAACGTCTCAGCCCCAAATGAAATATTTTTGTTTGTTTTTAGGAGGTGGGGTTTCTCTTTGTAGCTTTGGAGCCTCTCCTGGAACTTGCTCTGTAGACCAGGCTGACCTCGAACTCACAGAGATCCACCTGTCTCTGCTAGGATTAAAGGTGTGCGCCACCACCACCCAACTCAAACACAGCATTTTAAAAAGGAAATTCAACAAAAGGAGACAACTGATTTGTTTTGTTTTTGATTTTAAAGTAAGGTGCTGGAGAGAGGACTCGGTGTTTAACTCCTTCCTTTCCAAAAGGTTCAAGTTTTGTTCCCAGCACCCACCCATATAAGGCCACTCACAAATGCCTGCCTGCCTGTAACTTCAGTTCCAGGGGCTCGCACACTCCAGTCTGGCCTCCAAGGATACTGTGACACCACATGAATGATATGTACATACATTCTCCCTGTGGCCCCCTCCCCGCCTCCAACTATTTTTTTTTTTTTTAGTTAAGGTTTTAGTGACTGCGCCAACAACAGAGACACGGTGCCACACTGTCCCTATCAGCAGGAACGAGGAACGAGGTAGAACCAGATCCTAGGCTTGGATGCAGGAAAGAGTTTGGGACCGACCAGTATAAAGCATGCAGTTTATTTAAAAAAAAAAAAAAAAGAGGTCTGACCGATGGCTCAGTAGGTAAAATGTGTCTGCCACCAAGCCTGACCATCTGAATTCCATCCCCAGAACCCACATGCTGGAAGAACAGACTCCCACAGGTTGCCCCTGACTTCCAATGTGTGCCATGAGGGCCCCACCCCGATAAATAAACGTTTAAGGAGAGAGAAGAAAAAAGCCAGGAGGTGGTAGTGCATGCCCTAATCTCAGCACTTCGGAGGCAGAGGCAGGTGGATTTCTGTGAATTTGAGGCCATCTTGGTCTACAGAATGAGTTCCAGGACAGCCAGGGATACACAGAGGAACCCTTTGGGCAGGGGGGATAGAGATACTCAAGGGAAAAGTAAAGCTCACCCAAGAGCATGGGTGTGGGCTTCTCAAAAAGGAACACACTTTATTAAATAGTTTTTTTTATTTATTTTTTATTATTAAATACAGTTTTAGCATAGATTTTAGGCCTAGGAGTTAAGAGTAACTTAACTCTTAGTGGCTCTGAAGTTACATATCAAATAAAAAAGAAAGCTTACTCCTTTTTATTTTTCATAAATGAGATTATAGGATGTTTCAGAAGTGCCTTGGATGGGATTACAATCTGATGAACCAGGAGCCACAAGTATTGTACAAGGAGTTAGGACATGCTCTTTACTATAATTGGAGTTTCTGATGAGAATCCTAGAAAATTATAGGTTTATAGGTGGGAAAGGAGAAAGGCCTCAAGCAGTTGCTAATTGTTTTGAATTTGTGATTCTCAGCTCTTGAGAAAGAGGCTCCTTTTGCTTCTAGGGTCTTTGTAACATCTCTTTTGCTTGCATCAGAGGACTTGCATCAGAGCTTTCCAAAAAGATACACAAATGATCAATAAGTAAGTGAGATGATGGTCAATACACTGATCATTAGGGAACTGTAAATGAACAGTAACGTATATACCTCTTCAAATGGCAAGTTTGTAAGTTACATACCTCTTCAAATGTAAAGTTTGTAGAGGCTATAGGTCCAGTCCTCTCTCTCTCTCTCTCTCTCTCTCTCTCTCTCTCTCTCTCTCTCTCTCTCACACACACACACACACACACACACACACACACACGAGAGAGAGAGAGCACAGAAAAACCACAGTGCAATTCCGTTTATTTTCAGTGTCTAGAAAAGGTGACTATGTAGAGTCTGAAAGCAGATTAGTGTTGCTTATGGTTATGAGGGGAATTGGAGGTGATAAGCAAAGGTCATTGGCTTTTCTGGGGATGAGCATGTTCTCATGAGCAATTACATAGTAAAGATAAGTTACACACCATCATAAATATACTAAGACACTGAATTACACATTTTATTTTTATTTATTTATTTATTTTTTTTGGTTTTTCGAGACAGGGTTTCTCTGTGGTTTTGGAGCCTGTCCTGGAACTAGCTCTTGTAGACCAGGCTGGTCTCGAACTCACAGAGATCCGCCTGCCTCTGCCTCCCAAGTGCTGGGATTAAAGGCGTGCGCCACCACCGCCCGGCTGAATTACACATTTTAATAAAATAGCAAGTTTATATGGGTGGAGGAAGCTTTGGATCTTTCGGGAGATTCACCAACAGTTTCTTCATCTGCAAACTTATTCTTTCCTCCTAGAATTGTCGGGAGACTTACATGAGATTAATGTATTGCCAGGCACATGATAAAATGGTGTTCTTAACTGGATCAGAAAGGCTGGTGAGATGGCTCAGCAGGTGGGGGTTCAGTCCTCCAGACCGCATGGTGTGGGGAGAGAACCAGCTGCCGCAGGTGTCCTCTGACCTTCAGTATTGGTGGAGCTAGGGCTTGTGTACACACACAGAAATAGTAATGAAAATTCAGAGTGAAAATAAGACACGATTACTAAATTCTAATCAGAAAATGTTCTGTGTAAAAGGCTTTTATGTTGTTTGTTTCTTCTAAAAATATGTTCATTTGCTTATTATTTTTTCGAGGGAAAGTTTCTCTGGGTAGCTTTGATCCCTGTCCTGGAACTAGCTCTTTTAGACCAAGCAGGCTGGCCTCACAGATCCACCTGCCTCTGCCTCTTACCCAACTTCATTTGCTTATTTATTTTACTTTAGGATTGTAAAAGGCTTTTAATAGGCTGTGAATCTACAGCCCACCTTCCAGTTATGAAAGATGAGGAGGTAGTAGAGACAACCCAGCACTAACAGACCTTGCAATAATGAAGGATTAAAATACTGAAGAGATAGTCTCTGGGTCTATTCATGTGTCATCTCATGTTTATCTTGTGTTTGTCTTTATACTGTCTAGTAAGGTTCCACCAGTCATATGCTGGGCCTGTCAGTTTAGGCAACAGATTATATTG
Source organism: Chionomys nivalis (assembly GCF_950005125.1). Lineage (NCBI taxonomy): Eukaryota > Metazoa > Chordata > Mammalia > Rodentia > Cricetidae > Chionomys > Chionomys nivalis. The sequence continues at coordinate 37,424,900 of NC_080086.1, forward strand.
ACCATGCATTATATGTCAGATACTCTTTTAGGCTCTGGGTATGCAGCAGTGGAGGCAAGGGAGAGATCCTTAGGTGTCTGCATTTATATTCTAATGAAAAAGACAACATGGTAAACAATATACAATAACAATAGGGATCAGTAATATGCTGAAAAACTAAGGAAAGTCAGGGTTCGGCAGGTATAGTGCTGGAGAGATAGGAATTCAGCAGGACAGGAAAGGCCTCTTTGTAAGGTCACAGAGCAGAGCCTGAAGGAAGAGAACATGTTTAGCAAACTGGACGAAGAACCTGCTAAAGCAGGTTCAAAATGTTCAAAAGATCTAAAATTAGCCAGGAGGCCTGTTAGGCAGAGAAAATGAAGGAGTCAAGTATAAGATGAAATGACCAATGTTTTACAAATTCTCACCATGTCTTACACCACTCTGGGGCTAGAAAGATGGCTCGGTGGTAAGGAACACTTGCTGCTTTTATGAAGCCAGAGATCAGTTTCCAGCACCAACATTGAGTGACTTACAGTCACCACAGTCCAGCTCCAAGGACCTGATGCATGCAATCTTCTGATTTCCACAGACAGTGACATGCACTTACACACACACACACAATTTTTAAAAAGTTCACCAGTCTGGCATTAGGAGTGCTGTCTTGGTTGGCAGAGTGCTTTGCATGCAGAATCCCTGAATTCATCTCCAGTATGTGATGGTGATGGTGCATATTTGTAATTCTAGCACCTAAGAGATAGAAGTTCAAGGTTGGGGCTGGAGAGATGGCTCGGTGGTTAAGAATGCTGGCTGCTCTTCCAAAGGTCCTGAGTTCAATTCCCAGCAATGACATGGTAGCTCACAAACCATCTGTAATGAGATCTGGTGCCCTCTTCAAGGTCATCCCCAGCTATGTGGCAAGTTTGAGGCCAGCTTGAATGACCTGATAGCTTGTTTCAAAGCCAAAAGTCAAACAACACAAACAATACCATTCTGGAGCCTGGATGAAAGCAGTAACTAGATATTTCAGTGGTCCAAGCAAGAGGTAATAACACTCAAACTAGAGTGTCGGGGTTGGATATGGTGAGAGTTGTCAAGTTCTGGTATATTCTGAAGGAATAGCAGTCATTGCTGATAGACTGGATGTGGTTTTCTAAAGAAGATAAAAAAGGAAGTGTGTGACCAGGGCCTACCAAATTTGCTGCTTTCGGGCAACCACATTCTACTGATAGGTCCTTGCTAAGGAACTCGTGCCGAAATGCCACCAGTGAAGCCAACGGCACATTTCCTCTTTATTATAATTTCTTGGAGAGGACTATTTAGTTTATCATAAAGAGCCCAAATATATGCTGTGAAAATACTGACTAAAATGGATCCTAAGTAGAAAATGCCTATTTTGAACAAGTTACATATGAGTATGAAGACTGAAGCCTCTAATTTGTAACTCATGGCCATGCTTCTTTTTGAAGGGAGATTGAGACAGGGTTTCTCTGTGGAAACAGCCCTGTCTTCCTCTGTAGATCAGACTGGCCTCGAACTCACAGAGATCTGCCTGCCTCTGCCTCCCTGAGTGCTGGGTTTCAAGGAGCGTGCCAGTACACCTGGCAGAAGTGGTTCTATTAAGCTAAAGTCGTCTCTAAGTAAACAAATATATTTTGAAATGTCTTACGTTTTTTTGAAGTGTCTATGTGTGTACATGATTATATTCGTGGAGGTCTGGGGACAAATGGCAGGGACTCATTCTCTCCTATATTGTGGGTACCAGCAGAGGAGCTCAGGGCATCAGACCTGACAGCAAGCCTTTCCCTCCTGAGCATTTCTTTGCCCAGGTTAAATGTTAGAACTCATATCAGACAGAGAGCACCAGATTCTCAGCTCAGAGGAAGCTGTTTCCAGGAACTTAGAGGTCCGTTTCTCATCAACATCTCTCTTTGCCTATCTTTTTCTTTTCGAGCTATTTATTTTTTGACAGTACTGGGCTTTGAGTCCAGCTCCTCAGATGTGCTGTGCTCTGCCATTGAGCTACTTCTCTGCTTCCAGTCTGTTCTTAAAAGAAATTATCATTATTGTGGGGCAGTGGTGGTGTATGCCTTTAAACCCAGCAATCAGGAGGCAGGTGGATTTCTGTGAGTTTGAGGCCAGCCTGGTCTATAGAGTTTTGAGTTTCAGGCTACACAGAGAAACCCTGTATCAAAAACAACAACAACAAAAAATATTATTATTAAATGTGTATCTGTGTCATTTTATCTGTGCAGGCTGTCTGAGTGGAGGTCAGAGGACAACTTTCTTTCGTTCTTTTTTTGGCTTTTCGAGACAGGGTTTCTCTGTAGCTACGGAGCCTGTCCTGGAACTAGCTCTTGTAGACCAGGCTGGCCTCAAACTCACAAAGATCCGCCTGTCTCTGCCTCCCGAGTGCTGGGATTAAAGGTGTGCACCACCACCGCCCGGCAAGAGGACAACTTTCAAAGGCCATTTTATTCTTCCATTTTTGTGTGACTTCCAGGGATTGAACTCAGGTCACTAGACTTGCTTGACCAGCCCTGTGCCCCACAAACCATCCTACCACTTCTTAGCATTTCACTTTCTTCGGTGATGATAGTGATGGTGGTCATGATTTTGTGTGTGCTCACTCTAGCACATTTGGAGGTCTGAGGAACACTTTGAAGAGTTGGTTTTCTCATGGATTCCAGGGATCAAACTCAGATTGTAAAGTTTGCATATAAGACCTCATAGAGATCTGCCTACCTCTGCCTCCCAAGGGCTGGGATTAAAGGCTTGTGCCACCACACCTGCCTGCCCTAGCCCATTTTTATCGTAAATCAAAGTCTTGATTAGAAAAATCACACAGTAGTATTCTATTGCCTAGTTCACTCATCTCCTCTACAGACACGAGGTCTGTTAGCACTTTGTGTTTTCAGGTTTTTTTTTTTTTTTTTTTTTTTTTTGCTGTTTTCCTCTTTTGGTGATTGCCTTCATGCTCCACGTAACACACTCACAGTGCTATTTCTTGCTTGTTCAGCTTTCCATATTTTCTATGGATTATGCTAAAGTACTTAAATTGACCCTGTTAACTTTGCATTCATCCAATTTCCCCCTTCCTTCTGTCCTTACAGCTACAGCCCCAACAGTTTGTATCTTAATGTTACCTTTAATTTTAAATGATATGTTAAATAGTTGTTTATTTCTTTATTTTATGGTCTCATTAAAAGTAGCATAGGTTGGCCTAGAACTCAAGATCCTCCTGTCTCTGTTTCCCAAGTAATGGAATCACAAGTGCCTATTACCACACCTGGCTATAGATCTTGTCCCGTCAACTGAATACAGCAATTCTTGATCTTCTGTGCTGTAAAGCTAGGGTTTTATTAGCATTCCTGGCCTTCACTCCACATCTCCTCCCTTCTTTGTTCCTCCTAGTCCATTTTGTTAAAAGACTATCCCACCTGGCAGGTTGGATTCCTGTGGGGATGTAATTGAAAGAAGGATGTGCCTACACCTGTTCTATCTCAGAGAGCAGCTGAAATTCCATCTCCTCCAAAGAAACCTTCTGGGAACCTCACTGGGAAATGAGAGATGCATCTACAATCCTGTTAATGAAACAACAGCCTAAAAGTCCACAAACCCTTCACCCAAAGACCTTTGTCCCGTTGGGTGTTGACAACTGGAGGGAAAACAATTAGCTTTGGCCCTGTGCTGAACAAGCACTGGTTTATTTGCTTTCCCACGCCCTTTCAAGCCAAAGGTAGTAAAACTTCTTCAGTAATATGACCCCTGTGAGAACTGTGAAAGGAATTAGTGACATCACAGTGGATTTTCACTCATCTCATGCGAATTTTATTAGTTCTTCAGTAATTGCATATTGATAAATACGTTGATTTAAAAGCAACTTATTCATTTAAAAGGAACTGTAGTTTTACTGCAGTTGATGTACAGGTCGTAAAGAAGGTGATAAGCCAGGCAGTGAAACACTCCTGCCACCTAGTGGCTCCTCATGGTGGGACATTTTGGGTCTTTTGCAAGCAGAGAAAAGGTGTGGGGGAGGATTAAGCTAGTTCAGTAAACAAATGTAGCAAATGTCGTAAGCTGGAAACTTCCATCTCCTCCTCCAGTTGTCCAGTTAGAGCTGAGAACGACTGGAAATGATGGGGGTCAACGTGGATGGCCAGAAGGGCTCTAGCACAAAGTGGCAGCGAGTTGCAAAGGAAATAAAAGCCGCAACAAAAGTGCAGTCGCGGTCAAAAGTGCGGACAGGGTCCCTTGCGAGTAGTCGCTGCAGCGGTATTGGGGTCAGAGGCAAAGGTGACTCAGACAGCGGAGGAAGTCACGAGGACTTAGTATCGTTAGGTCACATGAGCTCTGGACACTGTGGTCACAAGGCTGCAATATAGTGCTGGGTTGAAGGCAAATAATTAGGACCCCCAGGTCAACAATAGCAAGGGGCAGTAGTCCTTAGATGTGGCAGTAGGTTCATTCCGTATGCCCCATAGGGTCCTGAGTTCACAAATTTATATAGATAAATTTATAAAATGGCACAAGTACTGACTTGTGCACATCGGCTTGTATCCTTTAAGGCATTCCTAGGTTGTCTGTTATACCTTATAAAGTGTTAACGGTATGTAAGTCGTCTGTCCATGTATAGTACAGGTGCAGTTAAGTCTTTCCTGTCTGTGAATGGCTGAGTCAGTGAATGCAGAACCCAGGGCCTTGTCTCACCACTGTTTTAACTGTGCACATTGTTATCAGTTCCATTATTAAGGTGGCGAAACTGAGGCTAACTAGCCCAAGTCATGGAGCTGATGAGTCCGAAGCAGCATTCAAACCCAAACCTAGGTGATTTAAGCTCCAGCTTCTGAACTCTTACGTTCCCATCTCTCTCTTAGAGAAGAAGAAATGCTGGGTTCTATTCACTTAGTCACTGCCTTTCACCTTGAAGAACAGTTGTAAAGTTCTCTGAGGCCATGGAGAGCTACTCCTAGATCTGCTGCCTGCTTATGGGGGGCTGTTTAATCACCCAGGACTGAGTTGGCTCTTAATTGTACAGTAGTGGTAAAATGATGACTGTATCATAAGTGGCTGTGGCTGTCACTGAGGTAATATAAAAGTTTTACGAAGATGGCTTCCACAGTTCTGATATCTTTGGTGTCAACAAGGGGCACAGCCTGGGCAGGGTTTACAGCTTGCTTTTACCTCTAGGTTTGATTTGGTTCTCTAGAACATGGCAGTGTGTTACTGGCCAGTTCCAAGTGTGAGTCACAATAGGCCTGGCAGCCTCCACTTTCACTCTTTGCACTGCTCTTGTTCCTCTTACTGTGCGAGGCAGCCAAGCCTAGAGAGTCAGGCAGCCAAGCCTAGAGAGTCTGTTTGTTTTGGGAAGGGTCTAATTTCCTTTAGAGCCTCTTCCCATGCTGGCTAGGTTTTCTTTTTTTTTTCTTTTCTTTTCTTTTTTTTTTTTTTTTTTTTTGATTTTTCGAGACAGGGTTTCTCTGTGGCTTTGGAGCCTGTCCTGGAACTAGCTCTGTAGACCAGGCTGGTCTTGAACTCACAGAGATCCGCGTGCCTCTGATTCCCGAGTGCTGGGATTAAAGGCGTGCGCCACCACCGCCAGTCCTGGCTAGGTTTTCATCAATGTGGAACAAACTGGAGTCGTCTGGGAAGACGGAACATCAATTGAGAAATTGCCTCCACAAGATTGACCGATATACATTTCCTGGGGGTCATTTTCTTTTTCTTCCTTTTCTTCTTTCCTTCCTTCCTTCCTTCCTTCCTTCCTTCCTTCCTTCCTTCCTTCCTTCCTTCCTTCCTTCCTTCCTTCCTTCATTTATTTTGTTGTTGTTGTTGATTGTTTTCAAAACAGGGGTTCTCTGTGTAGCTTTGGAGCCTGTCCTGGAACTCACTCTGTAGACCAGACCACTTGCCTGTGTCTCCAGAGTGCTGGCATTAAAGTTGTGTGCCACCACTGCCCAGCTCATTTTCTTGATTAATGGTTGATGAAGGGAGGTCCCAGACTTCTGTAGGTGACACTCCCCCTGGACAGGTAGGCCTGGGTTGTGTAAGAAAGGAGGCTAAGCAAGCCATGGAAAGCAAGTCAGTAAGTCATGCTTCTCCATGGCCTCTGCTTCATTTCCTGCCTCGAGTTCCGGTCTTAGCTTCTCTCAATGATGGGCAGTGAGCTGTAAGATGAAATAAACTGTTTCCTCCCCAAGTCATTTTATTATCACAGCAACAGAAACAAAACTAGGAGTCCCCCAGTGTTTTTTCTCTCCTATCTCCTTGTCCAGTTTTCTGTTTCTGTATACTGTTTCCTCTTCTCTCCTTACCTCTTTCCTGATGCTGGGGCTCAGAGTCAGGGCTGCGTGTGTGCTAAGCATGTGCTCTGCCACTGAACTGCACCTCAGAGCCTCCTGCCTTTCCTGTCTTCATTCTTTATTGGGATAGCTAAATAAGCTCTCCCCTGCGATGGAAGGTCCAAGAAGGAGGGATTTCCTTGTATTTTGTTTTCTTTTTTTGTTTGTTTTTGTTTTTGTTTTTGTTTTTGTTTTTCGAGACAGGGTTTCTCTGTGGTTTTGGAGCCTGTCCTGGAACTAGCTCTTGTAGACCAGGCTGGTCTCGAACTCAGAGATCCGCCTGCCTCTGCCTCCCAAGTGCTGGGATTAAAGGCGTGCGCCACCACCGCCCGGCTTGTATTTTGTTTTCTATAAAACACTCTTTCTTTAGAACCATGATTAGGGTATAGAACATGTGTGGTGACTGTGCATTGAATTAAACAACTGGTACAGAGCACTATTTGACATAGATTATGTTCAGTAGCTGAAACAATCCAGTATTGTAGTCCATGAGATCATTCATATTTATCTTTTAAAATGTTTGCTTACTTTTAACCTGCTTTTATTTTGTTTTATTCCTCTTCCTTCTCTTTCTCTTGACAAAGGTTTTGCTATGTAGCACAGGGTGGCCTCAGATTCACTATGTAACCCAGCTTGGCCTCCTACTTGCAATTCTCTGTCAGCCTTCTGACTACCGGGATTACAGGCATGCACAGCTATGTTTGACTTTCCTCTTCTTTTCTTCCTCCCTCTATCTTTGGGTATTCTATCTTTCCTGTGATCTAAGAATAGATGTAAGTCATGGTTGCTTGCAATTTTATTGCATATGAAACTCCACTGTTCAAAGCTGGAAAGAAGGCTCAGAGGTTAAGAGCACTGGCTGTTCTTCCAGAGGACCCAGATTTGATTCCTAATATCCACATGGTGGCTCACAACTATCTGTATCTCCATTTCCAGGGTATATGACACCCTATCTGGCCATGTGGGGCACAGACATACACGCAGACACAACACCCATAACACATAAAAGAAAATGCAAGATTAAAAAAGTCTGTTGTTGAGACAAGCCTTATTCTGGTGTTTGGGAGTACTTCAACCAGAGGCTTCCATGAGTGGAATGGAAAGTTGGGAAAGCCTGACATGGGCCTGACGGTACATGTCTGTTAGCATGTGGGTGTTTCTAGTGTCTGCTGGTGAATAATTGCTACTCTTGGCAGTAGAAATGTTAACAGAATCAAGTAGGAATAATTAGCCAATTTTCTCTTCTCCTTTTTCTAGATAAAGGAATGGAAATGTACTGAAGTATAGTAGAACAGTTCATTCTCAGGCAGTTTCTGTTAAGAATCCCTCTTGAAATGCAAGCTGGGCTTGAAGAAGTCAGACTCCATATTGTCTTCTAACCTGACTGTTGGGCTAATCATATACATTTGTTTGTAACAGCCCTAGCTTGTAGACCAGGCTGGCCTCGAACTCACAGAGATCGCCTGCCTCTGCCTCCCAAGTGCTGGGATTAAAGGCGTGTACCACCACCGCCTGACAATCATATATGTTTTAAAAGCATGATTTCCTAGGGCTAGATGGGAAAAGATGTGTTGAACTGATAGCTAGAACCAGTTGCATAGATAACTATTTCCTTGGGTAGTCACTGATGTAGGAAGGTCTTGCTTCTCTTTCCTACCAGTCTTTCCTCTTCACATTCACAGTATTATGAATCTGTAGGCTAGTAGCCAGAGATAGCTCATCCCAGTATGAAATAGTATGACTACAGTTCTCAATACAGCCTTGTTTGTGTTTGGTAAGACTCAGCTCAGACTTCTAAACCTTGCTAATGTTAAACAGTCCCATATATTCTTCCATCACCTAAGACAGGGGCTTCCAAAGCCAAGAGTTGGCGCACACCTTTAATCTCAACATTTGGGAGGCACAGGCAGTTGGATCTTTGTGAGTTCGAGGCTAGCCTCATCTACAGAGTGAGTTCCAGGACAGCCAGTACCACACAGAAAAACTTTGTCTGGAAAAAGCAAAAACATACAAATGTTGTGATGTGATGTTATGCTCTTTTGGCTTTTTGAGGGACACCCAGCTCCCAAGTAAATCACACACAGAATCTTATTTTTAGTTGTGAATGTCTGGTCTTAGCTTGTTTATTGCTAATTTTTCAACTTAAATTATCCCAACTACCTTTTGCCTCTGGGCTTTTCTCTTTTTCTATTTCTATATACCTTTCTTTACTTCTTTCTCCGTGGCTTGCTGTGTGGCTGGCCCCTGGTGTCCTCCTGTCCTTGTTCTCTTGCTGCCCTCTCCCATTTTCTTCCTCTCTCCTTCTATTTGTACTCTCTGCCTGTTAGCCCCGCCTATTGACTGTTTGGCTCTTTATTAGATCATCAGGTGTTTTAGACAGGCAAAGAATCACAGCTTCACAGAGTTAAACAAATACAGCATTAACAAAAGTCACATACCTTAAAAGAATATTCCCCAACAAACAAACAAAAGATGACAAGTCTCTGACTTTCCCTCAAGATTGCTTTCAGCCCCTTCCATCCCCAAAACATCTGATCGTCTTATGAGTCAGACCTCTTTACCAGTAAAGGAACCTAGATGGGAGATTTTGAGCCATTCAGACCATTGGTTCTGATTTATTGGGGCCAAAAGACCCAAAAATGTGCCTGGTGCTTCTATTCTGCCTAGGCAGGGATTCAGAATTTGGTGATAACAGAGGAGATGGCTCAGTGGTTAAGAGCACTGCCTGCTCTTCCAGAGGTCCTGAGTTCAATTCCCAGCAACCACATGATGGCTCCCAACCATCTGTAATAAGGTCTGGTGCCCTCTTTCTGGTCTGCTGGCACCAGACACTGTATACATAATAAATAAATAAATCTTAAAAAAAATAAAATAAGCATCATTGCCAAACTTCCTGAGCAGTCCAAAATTTTCAATTCCTGGCAGTACTTCATTTTTTTTCCTGTGAACATAAAAACTTAATTACCCTTAATAATTAACGAAGGAAGCTATTAAATACTTACTTGTGTGTAAAAAATGAAAGTCCTTGCCGGGCGGTGGTGGCGCACGCCTTTAATCCCAGCACTCGGGAGGCAGAGGCAGGCGGATCTCTGTGAGTTCGAGACCAGCCTGGTCTACAAGACCTAGTTCCAGGACAGGCTCCAAAACCACAGAGAAACCCTGTCTCGAAAAACCAAAAAAAAAAAAAAAAAAAAAAAAAAAAAAAAAAAAAAAAAGAAAGTCCTTGGTCTTACACGTCTGCTTTTGAAAGACCTGGATAAATCCAGACCTCCCCTAGCAGGAAAAAAATAGAGCCAAAAATCTAAGCAGGGAGAGAAGAATCAGAAATCTAGGATTAGCCGGTTCAGTTTCAGGAACTAGCTGAAGATAAAGTTAGATTGTAATCTTGAGTATAATCTTGAGAAACAGGGAGTTGCCCCCTTGTGATCATCACTGGTATTTTCGGAATTTTCTGTGCTGCCCTCCCTACCCCTTTCGGATTACTGGGCTGTGGTTTCTTCCCTTAAAAATCCCTCCTCCCAGTTACTCGGGGTCGAACTCCTCCCTTGCGTGGGTTATAAGTCTCGGTCCCAGTGCACTGGTACCTGTCAAATAAACCTCGTGTGATTGCAGCAAGGACCGTCTCTCGTGAGTTACTGAGGGGGGGGCGGTCGTGTTATCCCGAGACTTGAGTGAGAGTCTCCCCACACCGGGGGTCTTTCACTTTAAGAATCAAATAAAAAATGTTCAGTTTTGAACCTTTGTGTGGGGGGTGATAATTAATCCCAGGGGCTCGTGCATACATATAGACAAAAACTGCTGAGCTATACGCCCCCCCCCCTTTTCTTTGTAGTTTTCTTTTGAGATAGATTGAGGTGGCGCAGATTGAACTAAACACAGTATATTCTAGACAGACCATAATTTTTTTTTTTTTTTTTTTTTTTTGGTTTTTCGAGACAGGGTTTCTCTGTGGTTTTGGAGCCTGTCCTGGAACTAGCTCTGGTAGACCAGGCTGGTCTCGAACTCACAGAGATCCGCCTGCCTCTGCTTCCCAAGTGCTGGGATTAAAGGCGTGCACCACCACCGCCCGGCTTCAATTATCTTGCTTTAGCTTCCCAAATAGGTGGGATTACAGGCCTGTACCACCAAGCTTGGCTGTATTTTCACATTCAAATACTTTTATTTACATATGTGTGTGTGCTTGCCTGTCTCTGTCTAGTCAGGGTTACCATTGCTGTGATGGAACACTATCACCAAAGCAACTTGGGAAGGAGAGGGTTTGTTTGTTTGTTTGTTTTGCTTACTCTTCCACATCCCAGTTCATCATCAAAGGAAGTCAGGTCAGGACTCAAACAGGCAGGAACCTGGAGGCGTGAGTTGGTGCAGATGCCACAAAGGAGTGCAGTTTACTTCTCTCGGCTTGCTCTGCCTGCTTTCTTCTTGAACCCAGGACTTCCGGCCCAGGGTTGGCTCCACCCACAATGGGCTGGGGCCTCCTCCCACATCAATCAGTAAGTTCTACAGGCTTGCCCACAGCCTACCTTATGGAGGCATTTTCTAAAATTGAGGTTCCCTTCTTTCTGATGAATTCTAGCGTGTGTCAAGTTGTCATAAACTACCCAGCAGTGTGTATGTACATGCAGGTACCCAGGGAGGCCAGAGGAAGACAATGGATCTCCTGGAACTGGAGTAACAGGCAGTTGGGAGCCATTTGATGTGGGTGTTGGGAACTGAATTCAGCAATGCGCCACAGCTATGCTTAGAGACACTGGCCTGAATGGCTTATTTCTGAGCCTTCTCTGCTTTTCTGTACCTGAACCTATAACTTTCTTCCCAGTTTTCAGCAATAGTCTGATTTACACATTACAGTGAACCCACAGTGGGAATGTAATTGGATCAAACCCTTCTGTCAGTGCGTTTGGTGACAGCTTCAGAATTTTAAAATATGTAGCATCGTTGGCTCTTCTAAAGCTGTAAGAAAAGCATGAATATGATCAAAATCTATGTATAAAAAATATTTGCCACATGGGCTGGAGAGATGGCTCAGCGGTTAAGAGCACTAACTGCCCTTCCAAAGGTCCTGTCCTGAGTTCAATTTCTAGCAGCCACATGGTGGCTCACAACTATTTGTAATGAGATCTGGTGCCCTCTTCTGGTCTGAAGGCATACAAGAAGGCAGAACACTATACATAATAAATAAATAAGTCTTAAAAAATATTTACCATAGTGTATTTTTTTTAAGATTAGGAATACAGAAAGAAACCTAATAAAATAAAATATTTTATAATATTTTTATAAAACAAAAAAGAGACTGATATAAAAAAATATAAACAAGACTAATTTTTAAAACAGGACATACAAGAATGTCCTTCTAAAGAGGTATGGCCATTGAGAGCAGTTGGCTGGAATACATAATACATACATACACATTAGCAGTGAATATCTGAAACAAGATTTATTCCAAGTTGTCTACAGTAGATGTTTTATTACTTCAGCAAAATGAAAAAAAATCTTTACATTACGAGAAACAAACAAACAAAAAAAACGAAAGAAACAAACCAATGAAAAATACCTTGGCAGCAGTTAGAAGAACATGAACAAAGGAGGTTGGATGAGAAATGAGTACGGCGGTTCAGGTGCTAAACAAGGTGGTGTAGATGACTTAGGAGGCTGATTTGGACACAGTACTCCTACCTATGAGATCTGTACTCCTATGAGAGCAGTAAGCACGGGCACACCTTCAAGCCGGTGATAAAACTGGTCTTTCAAAAGAGCCAATGTGATTCATTCTCATCACTGCAGTGCTTCAAATAAGTCTTTAAAGAAACATAGGTAACTTTGACGATTTTGACTGATGGAGGACCAACTGTCTTCTGGAAAGAGCCTGAGGAAGGCTGGACTGAAAGGAGATAACAACATCAGTGTTAGAAACACAAGGTATAAAGGGTGTGTGTGGCCTAAGCTGTCGTGAGCCTGGATCCCAAGTGTCTGGTCTATAGATATGAAGCACAAAATCAGCAGTCTAAATAATCAGTGCAGATCACGATTAAAACCGAGGTGGTGGCCAGGTTTCTTGGATGTAGGCAGTGAAAGGAGCTCTCAGGATGCTTCTGGGTGGTCAGTGCTTCGGGCAGGGCAAGGCAGAGGAGGCTGCTGAGAAAACCAAACAGGTGCAAAGTCAGGCCAGCCTGTAATTGGCTAGTCTGGATTTAAAGCGCACAAGATTGACCAGTTCGGCCAACTCTGTGTTGCTTTCCTTCCGGCTTCTCAGGACATACACAGGTTGGCTATGCAGCAGGCAGAGGGACCAGCGCTCGGTGAGGAGAGCTGGAGGCTCTCCCTATGGAGCTGTAACCACAGTTCTAGGTCAGCACATCCCCTTCTGTGTCTGACTTTCCATTTACTGCTTTTCAGATGGGGATCCTTCAAGCATCTAAGCACACAAGGCAGTTCCTTGTGGTGCCACAGGCACAGAGGAGGTTTTAAAAATGCCTGCCTTCCCACGGATGCCTGGATTGACAGTGGTGTACCAACAATGGTCAGAGAGTTGAAAAGGAAGAGGAGGTCACCAGAGAAGAGTGTGATGGGGAATTGTCCATGTGACAGATGTTGGAGCAGTCAAGTACCACAGAGATGAAAAGTTCCCAGCCTGGCCACTTAGAGGCTTTTGACAGTCGTGAACACGGGGTCCTGCGTGTGTGTATGAATCATTTCAGTTGCTCTTCACCTTAGTCATTGAAGTCCCAGTCAAACCCAGAACTGCCCGAATGGCTAGTCCTGCTAGCACGCTTGTTCTGGAGATCTCTGTCTCCTCCTTCCAAAAACTACAATTATAGGAAGGCTGCCGTGCCCTCCTACATCCGCTTGGGTTCTGGGGATCCAAACTCTGGCCCTCACTCTTGTCCACCTAGCGCTAAGCCACAGAGCCATCTCCCTAGCACCATTTCTCATTTTTATAAAAGAGAAACACAATATTTAGTTTAGCTTCTTGACTTTAAATTTAGACATAGCAAACCCTACTATTGTTAGCAAAGTGTTAAGAAAATCTGTATTTAGAGGCTCAAGCAGTTTGAGAAAAAGGACTTCACCAGTATGTGCTCTCTAGGTTGATGGAAAACACAGGTAGCGGGCTGAAGAGATGGCTTGGAGGTTAAGAGCACTGACTGCTCTTTCAGGGAATCTGGGTTCAATTCCCAGCACCTACATGGCAGCTCACAACTGTCTGTAAATCCAGTTCCAGGGCATCTGACATCTTCACACCAACACATAAAATAAAGTTAAATAAATCATAAAAAAACTAAAAAAGAAAACGCAGGTAGCACACATCTTTTGGCTCACTTGTGACATTTGTAGCCATACTTCAATCTATGATTGGCAGAAAGCCTGGTGCCAAGGATCTCCTCTGAATTGGAGAGGGGAGGTGTTAGAAAGCCTTGAGAGGAGGGAGGAGGCTCTTGGGTATAATTGGAGCAGCAGACTTTCTGCTTGGCATCTCCTGCTTCCGATGTTTTGAATTCCTTTTGATCACAGGCATGGTGCTCCTCTCTCTTCCACTGTCATCGCCAGCTTTCACTGGGCCACTGATCCAGACTGCTCCTCATTCGCTGACCACACTGTCTACTCACCTCCTCTAGATGCTGATTTACACAGAGCTCATTGGCTACAGCCTGTGTTGGTGACAGCCTCTTCCCTTAGAAGACCAATTTCCAATCTCTTTCATGTCCGTAAGCATCTGGGAGACACTTCAACCTCATGGTATGTTCTTGTAGCTGAGTTCTTAGTCCCTGTGACACAGCTTCCTGCTTTGTGCTTTTATTCCATAGAGCTAAAGAAAACTTGAACATGGGGTAGGGAATAATCAGGCGATGATCCTTCAGCATCTAATCATGCTATTCTAACTAGCTCACTGCTATGACTTAATTATGTGCTTCCTTCCATGTTACCATTCACACGGTGAAATCCTAACCCCCAATGTGACTCTTTATGGACATGGTATTTTTAGGAGGTAATTAATGGTAAGTGATGTGAAATGAGGTACTAATTGCAAGGGCCCTAATTCTGTAGAACTCCTGGTCTTCCCCTTTAAGACAAAGATTCTCTCTCTCTGTCTTCTGCAAGCCAGAAGAGAGCCCTCACCAGAAACCAATCTCCAGAATTGTGAGAAAATAATTTCTCCCACTTAAGCTATTTGGTCTGTGGTGTTTGGTTATGGCAGCCCAAGCTGAGTGAGACATTCATTTGCCAAAGTTTTTCATTCATGGTAGACTCTTCTGACAGCCTAGACTTTTTCTTTTTGAGGAACTCTATTGTGGAATATTAATTTAAGATATGTTACATTCGTTTATGCTGTGGAATGTTTGTTTTAATGACATAAAGATGTGTTGCATTCTTTTAAGTTGCATTTGTTTAGCTCTGTGAAGCTGTGTTACTTTGCTTGCCTAAAACACCTGATTGATCTAATAAAAAGCTGAATTGCCAATAGCTATGTGGGAGAGAGAAGTAGGTGGGGCCAGCATGCAGAGAGAATAAACAGGAGGAAAAATCTAGGGAAGAGAGTGAAGGGGAGGAGTGAAAAAAGGAGGAGAGGTGAATGCCAGCCACCCAGCCAGCCGTGGAGTAATATGGAATAAAGAAAGGTAAAAGGCCCAGAAGCAAGACATAGTTAAAGGGAAACAGGATAATTTAAGTTAGAAAAACTGGCTAGAAACAAGCCAAGCTAAGGCCAGCATTCTTAAGTAAGAATAAGTCTTTGTGTATTTATTTGGGAACTGGGTGGTAGGCCCCCAAAGAGAGAAAAAAAAAATCAAAACCAAAACAAAAAAGTACAGAACTCCTCAGTTCATCACAATTTCAATTGTGAACTGAGTTCAGCACTTCTTCTATAGGACTCATGTGTCTCATGCGTGCCAAGGAATAAGCCTGGTACCAGTGTTATTTTTCCCATACTCTCCTGGTATATGAGACACATGTGCTATCTCAAGTCACGTGATGCAGCGGAGGGGGCACTCAGGTCTGCAGATCACACGGTCTTATAGAATGTCCAGTTAATCTTACATGGTTGAATACAAAGTAACTTTCGGGGTTGGAGAGATGGCTCAGTAGTTAAGACACTGGTTGCTCTTCCAGAGGTTGTGAGTTCAATTCCCAGCGACCACATGGGTGGCTTACAACCATCTGTAATGAGATCTGGCGCCCTCTTCTGGCGTGTGGGCATACATGGAGACAGAATGTTGCATACACAATAAATAAATAAATAAATAAATCCAAAATAACTTTCAACCAGGTCATATGAGCTTAGAAGTATATACTTACTGGGTTTCTGTGAAGCAGAATAACAGCATGCTTAGACTCTAAGGGATGAGGCTGCTTCATTCTTGCCTGTTAAGCTAGCTTCATTTAGGACTCCACACTGAAGCAACACGAATATCCCTATCTCTTCACATCTGCTCTTGGCCTATTATGGGTTTTCCATCTGCCCTGCTCTGAAACAGGAGGGGGAAGAGTGGACTGAGGGAAATCGTGAGCTCTTTCAAAGAGGACAGAACCAGATATTAAATCCATAAACAAAATGGGTTGAAGTGGAAAGAGTGAATCAGAGATGACAGAAGCAGTTAGCTTCATACTGGCGGAGGACTACCTTCTAGGGGCTGACTAAATGTTGTGGTTATATATGTGGCTGTCCCTCAGTGATACCTTCAAATCCAATCAGCGTGATTGCATCCTTGAACTGCCCGTGCTTTGCTGCTCTCTCCTGCGCCTCCTCCCATTGTTTGCTCCCATCTAGCCCTTCTAGTCTTCTGTACTATGCAAACTGATGACCCGTGCTGGGATTTCCTTTCCTCTGGTGATAATGATCCTGTCACTCCAGGTTCCTGTTTCAGTGGAGCGTGAAGAGAGGCTGATTGATTGAGACTGAGCTGGAGTGAAATAGGATTTCACTCGAGGGTCCATTAGCTTCTCAGCATAATGTCTCAGAGAGAATGAAAACTGAAAGTTTGTTGAGGACCCTGCCTGCTCAGGGTCAGCTTGCAAACCTGCGTTCACAGGGTCAGATATATTGTATTTGGCCCACATTAGGTTTGAAACATCTAAAAACAGGGATTTTTCCTGCTTTTCTTTAAAACTGAAAGAATCCTGGATCCATGTCTGTTCTGGGACAAGGAGTTCGTGTTCAGTACCTCTTGCCCTTTGGTGAGGACGAGGGCACCACGGGTGAGATTGCTATAGTTCCACTGCTGCCCAGGCTTGTGTTGGCTACCAAACACTTGCATCTGTGCGCTTTGATCTGTCAAAAATAAGGAAGCCAGCATTTATTGAGTACATTCTAGACACGAACCTTCGTGCCTTGTAATTTGCACAAATTATCTCTAATTTTTCTTAAGAATGCAGTGCAATTTAAGTTCCATGACTACAAGGACCACACCTAAACCTTTTTTTTTTTTTGGTTTTTCGAGACAGGGTTTCTCTGTGGTTTTGGAGCCTGTCCTGGAACTAGCTCTTGTAGACCAGGCTGGTCTCGAACTCACAGAGATCCGCCTGCCTCTGCCTCCCGAGTGCTGGGATTAAAGGCGTGCGCCACCACCGCCCGGCTGCTTTTTTTGAATAAATGCATGCATGCATGAATAAATAATCGAAGAAGACATTTTTGTAATAAGAAAGCCAAAGCCCAAAGTAATTAAAGAAACTGATTTGAATTTATACAGCTGATGGGGAAATAGGGAACAGCTAGGATTCAAATAGAACAACATGGAGGAGAAGAGGAAAGGCCTTGGACCACTTCAGGACTAAGGCACCTGGTAAAGACTTGCTGAATTGATTGACAATGATGCCCAGCATGTACAAGCATCCAGGAGATTGCAAGAAGGCTTTTTCAGAAAGCCTTTTATGAAATCTGCCGGGAGCAAAGACCTGTATGAAAGCTGCTGACGTTGTGTACCTAGAGCTTTGGGATTCTGTAATATGAAGGCCCCGAAGAGAATGTTGAATGTTATGTTTTGCTTACAACAGGAAGAGTGTGATGTTTTCGTTCACAGTCATCTGAGGCTCCATAAGTGGAGTCTGAGGCTTCCTTCATTAACGATAGTGTTCCCTCCTGCCACGGTGCAGAGATGTGTCAGAAAGCGTCTTTGTATCACCCACCAAGAGGACTTGAGGCTGCCTTAAAAAGCATGGCTGTTTCAAAGAAAAGGGATCAGTCTGACTGAAGGAAAGAGATAAAGATGACTTAATTTCCAGCTCCATGCTGATGAGTCTCAAATTAATGAATCATTTTGATATCTTGCAGACAAATCTCAGAATTGAGAAAACTGCTGCATGTTTCTTAGAGCCCTCTGTCTACTGTGACTCTTAAACTAACACATCACAAATTGAATGTATTTTGTGTGCGTGCGTGTGCAGGTTTGCATGTTTGTTGGGGGTGTTGGCATCGAATTCAGGGCTTCCCTCAGCTGGGCCCATCTCTGCCACTGAGCTACACCTCTACCTAATATGGCATACTTTTGATCCTGAGCCAGCTTTTCTTTCCATTCTTTTTCTTATCAGAGGCTATTTGTTCTTTCATTTCATAAGCTCCAAATTTTGGAATTTTCTATTATTTTCTCCTTATAACTTTTTATACAAGCTCTTTTTCATTAAATATTTTATCATAATTCTTTTCTGCCCATTCCCTCTTAAGCACAAACAAGCCTTTATCATGTTAGACACGGCTGGGCTCTCTGTTTCTAGAATCTTTAATCTCACTATATACCACTGTCAAATTCCTCTAAAACATCATGCCCCATCCCACGTTCCAAATCTGCATTATCTTCCCATGGCTTGGCATAGCATTTCCCAATATGTGCTGTGCAGCACTTTAGTTCCGTGGGAAACGAATAGGTGTTAAGTAAAAAACAGGTTCTGGGATCAAATACTAATGTTGAGAAAGCTATGAGTCACTTCTTTCCAGTGGGGTGATTCATAGCTTTGATATGTTAATATGCCTCATTACACAGCGTTCCCCAAGACTTGTGTTTTCACAGAGGCCTTTTTGGTGGAGAATTTCGTTGGCCTAGATCCTCATGAAAAACATTTGGGAAATACTGGTCTGCAAATTCAAGTCCATATTCCCTGTGATGATTAGTTTTATGTGTCAATTTGACTGGACTACGGAATGTCTAAATATTTGGTCAGTCACTATTTGGGCTGTATCTATGAGTGTGTTTCTAGATAGCATTAGTGTTTAAATTGGTAGATTAGTAAAGTATATCCTTCTACCTAAGTTGAACTAAAAAGACTAACAGGCAACTTCACCTGCCTGGCTACCTTTGGACCGGGATCTTTTTTTCTCTTTATATACCTGTTTCTCTTGGGCCTCCAACTCACCTTATAGGTCTTTTTTTTTTTTTTTTTTTTTTTTTTTTTTTTTGATTTTCGAGACAGGGTTTCTCCGTAGCTTTGGGTTCCTGTCCTGGAACTAGCTTTTCTAGACCAGGCTGGCCTCGAACTCACAGAGATCCGCCTGTCTCTGCCTCCCGAGTGCTGGGATTAAAGGCGTGTGCCACCACCGCCCGGCTACCTTATAGGTCTTTTATTATTTATTATTAGTGTGTGTTTTGTGCAGGTGTGTGCTGCAGCATGTGGAGGGTGAAGGCAACCTTGTGGAGTGGGTTCTCTCCTTCCACCTGTACATGGCTTCCAGAGATTCTACTCAGGTCATCAGTCTTGCATGGCAATCACTTTACCTGCTGGGCCTCTCCCTGGCCCCCACCATGCAGATCTTGAGCCTCTGTGATCATGCAGGCTAATTCCTGCATATGTATTTGTGCACATGGACAGTCTCTGAATTTTGAGGATTAGACTTGTAACTATTTGACCTTAAGATGCCTTTATTGTAGCTGGAGAGATGACTCAAGTTAAGAACACAGGCTGTTCCTCCAGAGGTCCTGAGTTCAACTCCCAGCAACCACATGGTGGCTCACCACCATCTATAATGAGATCCGGTGCCCTTTTCTGGGATGCAGGCAAGCATGCAGGCAGAGCACTGTATACATAACGAATAAATCAATCTTTACAAAGGAGATGTCTTTATCAGGACGTAACTACCATTGTGCTCTGTGGAAGGCAACCGAAAAGGAGCTGTGGCAAGAGTGAGTCTCTGGTCGGGATGTAGCTCAGGGGTGGAGCACTTGACTAGCATGTGGAAGGCTTTGAGTCAGATCCACAGCTTTGGGTGTGTGGGTGTGGGACAGGGACGGAGTTGGGGTAGGGGTGGGTCCTAGCCTTCCAATCTCCCAGTGCTTTCCCTCTGAGATAGCTCTTAGAGTCTTTTGCAGAACACTAAAGTTCTTTTTTTTTTTTTTAAATTTATTTATTATGTATATAGTGTTCTGGGCACCAGATCTCAAAGATGAGTGTGAGCCATGATGTGGTTGCTGGGAATTGAGCTCAGGACCTCTGGAACAGCAGTCAGTGCTCTTAACCACTGAGCCATCTCTCCAGCCCCAACACTTAAGTTCTTGAAGGGGAGGGCTGCACTCAGGGTATGTAAATCAGAATCTCTGGGGTGGGGGTCTGGCAATGGTAGTCTGTTAAGTTCTCCAGTGCATAAAAATAGTTTAGAACCAGCCCAGGTTGTCCTGATGTCTGGTCCTATCCACAGTGCCTGCATCAGTAGATTTGGGTTGGGGTCAAAGAATTTGCATTTCTGACATGTTCTTAGGTGCTACCGATGCTTGAGGTCTTGGGGTCTCACCTTAAGAAGCTCTGTCCAGGAGGATCAGGACTGAGGAGCAGAACCCAAGTCCCTGAATTGGACTCCTTGAACTGAGGAAAACCAGATAGAATGTACCAGATAGATGTACATCAAAGGATTAGCTGAAAGAGTTACTTTGCATAGCAGCCCAAGTTCAAAATTTAGGGCTCTGATGTGCTTTGTAGTGTTACACAATGTTTTTATTTCATTATTATTATTATTATTATTATTATTATTTAAAGCAGGATTTCTCTGTGTAGCTTTGGAGCTTGTCCTAGAACTCACTCTGTAGATCAGGCTGGCCTCCAACTCACAGAGATCAGTCTGCCTCTGCCTCCCATGCACTACCACTGCCCTGCTATACAGTGTCTTCTTTAAAACTCACTTTCTGTGAGTTCGAGGCCAGCCTGGTCTACAGAGTGAGTTCCAGGACAGCCTGGTCTATAGAGTGAGCTCCAGAACATGATCCAAAGCTACACAGAAAAACCCTGTTTCAAAAAACAAACAAACAAACAAACTCTTTTTAATTGTGTGTACACTTGAATCCAGGGAATTGCACTCAGGTTGCCAGGGTAAAGCTGCCTTTACCCACTGAGCCATCTTGCCAGTTCCACACAATGTTTTCTTATAGTGATTTCATTTGCATTTTAATAAATGAAGCTTGTCTGAAGATCAGGAAGTAAAACACCCCACTGGTCAGCCTTACAGATCAGGCAGTGGTGACACACACCTTTCATCCCAGTAGCCACACTAGTTGCCATAGAAACTGGGTGGTGCATGCCTTTAATCCCAGTGGTGCACATCTTTAATCCCAGCCCTAGAGAAGAATGTAAAATGGGAGGAAACAGCTTTTAGACAGTCTCATTCTGAGATTCCTGGAGGTAGGATTGCCATTTCAGACTGAGGTAGAGGTAAGAGCCAGTGGCTGGCTGTTTTGCTTTTCTCACCTTCAGGTTGAACCCCAATTTTTGCCTCTCAGTTTTTATTAATCACGCTACATTTTTCTATTAAAAATTAGTTAATATTTTAAAATCGGAGAGATTTATACATAGGTCTGGAGATGTAGCTTAGTTGGCAGAGTGCCTATACAGCCTGCTAGAAATCCTAGCTTTTATCCCTAGCCCTGCATAAAACAGATGTACTGGTATATTCCTCTAATACCAGCACTTGGGAGGTAAAGTTAGGAGGTTCAGGAGTTCAAAGTCATGCATGGCTACAAAGCAAGTTGGAGGCCACCCTGGCCTACAGTTTCTCAATATCAATCAATCAATCAATAAAAATACACCTAAAAAAGCCTATCTCCCAGTAAATCTTCCAAATGGTGTGATATCAGTTAGTAAAAGCTATCTAATGAACTAGTAAAATAGTAAAAAGTAGTATACTCTTGATATCAGCTATCAAGTTGTGTGGTCATTTGTTATGCAGCAATAGCTAGCTGATATAATTAGCAGACTCCTCATTAACTACAGTTTTTATGGCAAAATCCTGGGCTCTGGCAACCTTGGCAGGCTATGGTCAAGTCATTGGTAATGAGGGAACACGGCCCAGTACTGCTACCAGAAGTCAGAGGAATTGCTCCCTTAGTGACCTCCAATAAACAAAGTCAAATTCTTGACTATGTTGCAGAAAGAATGTCAGGATGAGTCAGCCTGAAGCTGAGTTAGTGAGTTTATTAGGTAGAAATGATGAATACATGCTTCAGGTTTAAAGAGAGTGAGAGAGACTCTTTTTTTAAAAAATATATTTATTTATTATGTATACAATATTCTGTCTGTGTGTATGTCTGCAGGCCAGAAGAGGGCACCAGACCTCATTACAGATGGTTGTGAGCCACCGTGTGGTTGCCGGGAATTGAACTCAGGACCTTTGGAAGAGCAGGCAATGCTCTTAACCACTGAGTCATCTCTCCAGCCCCAGTGAGAGAGACTCTTAAGGGCAACGGACATTTACAAGAAATAGGTGTGAGCTATGTGTCTTTACAGTAATACTGTTTGTATAACTTGATGGTTTTCTAAGTTACATTATTTAAAAGATGTAATTTAAAAAATGATTTAGTTTTATTATTTTAGAATTATATGTTTTTTAAAAAATATTTATTTATTTATTATGTATACAACATTCTTTCTGTGTGTATGCTTGCAGGCCAGAAGAGGACACCAGACCTCATTACAGATGGTTGTGAGCCACCATGTGGTTCCTGGGAATTGAACTCGGGACCTTTGGAAGAGCAAGCAATGCTCTTAACCTCTGAGCCATCTCT
Source organism: Chionomys nivalis (assembly GCF_950005125.1). Lineage (NCBI taxonomy): Eukaryota > Metazoa > Chordata > Mammalia > Rodentia > Cricetidae > Chionomys > Chionomys nivalis. The sequence goes on from NC_080086.1 coordinate 37,447,188, forward strand.
CCAGCCCTAGAATTATATGTTTAAGTTCGTGTCTATGTGACTTGTATATGTAGGTTTGTGTCTCTGTGTATATATAGGTCTGTGTTTGTAGGTGCTGGTGCACACAGAGCCCAGAAGAGCATGTCAGATCCCTAGAGCTGGAGTTACAGGTGGTTTTGAACTGCTAGGTGTGGATGCTGGGAACTGAACTCAGGTCCTCTCTTAACCACTGAGCTATCTCTCTAGCTCTTTGAAGGATATAGTTACAAACAGAGTTTAAAAATTAGGTTAAAATATTAGAAGCGATTTATTTATTTCTCTTAAAGAATTTCCCTCAGGGCCGGGCAGTGGTGGTGCAACGCCTTTAATCTCAGCACTCGGAAGGCAGGGGCAGGTGGATCTCTGTGAGTTCGAGGCCAACCTGGTCTACAAGAGTTCCAGGGGTTTCTCTGTGGTTTTGGAGCCTGTCCTGGAACTAGCTCTTGTAGACCAGGCTGGTCTCGAACTCACAGAGATCCACCTGCCTCTGCCTCCCAAGTGCTGGGATTAAAGGCGTGCGCCACCACCGCCCAGCAAGCTTCAAATCTACAGAGAAAACTTGTCCCGGAAAAAAAAAATTTCTTAAGGAAATGAAATGATAAGGTTTTTGTGAGGTATCTGTTTGGATTTACAGATGAGGGAGAATGCTAAACCAGGTAAACTCACAGCCATAAGCATTCTGGCCCTAAACTAACACTGCTGTTCTCACTGAGTTTATTGGATTTATGGGAATGCGGGTGACCCCAAAAAAGCTTCTTCAATGAAATGACCCACCCTAGCATGGATAATGAGCCCCAAAAGCTGTGTAGATGGAGTCCCCCTCCAGTTAATTTTATACTTTGTGTGTATCCTCACTTCTCAGGAGACCTCATGCACAGTGGGAGAAGGGCAGAAATATACACAGCAGGCAGCTGTGGTTCCTAGGGAAGGAGTGCCTGGAATTGCAGTGGAGTGTCCCAGCTGTTTCCATCTTGATGGTGAAGTCCAGCCTTCTGCAACAGTTGCCTCCTAGTGACAGGTGAATCACAGTCTGGCCTTATCTTGGTGGACACTGGATGAGAGACAGTAAAACCTTTTTCTTTCTTGTTTTCTTTCTTTCTTTCTTTCTTTCTTTCTTTCTTTCTTTCTTTCTTTCTTTCTTTCTTTCTTTCTTTCTTTCTTGTTTTCTTCCTTCCTTCCTTCCTTCCTTCCTTCCTTCCTTCCTTCCTTTCTTCCTTCCTTTTCCTTCCTCCCTCCCTCCCTCCCTCCCTCCCTCCCTCCCTCCCTCCCTCCCTCCCTCCCTCTCTCTCTCTCTCTCTCTCTCTCTCTCTCTCTCTCTCTCTCTCTCTGTCTCTCTCTCTCTTTCTTCTATCTTTCCTTCCTTCCTTCCTTATTTTATTTTTGATTTTTGAGACAGGGTTTCTCTGTGTAACAGTCCTGGCTGTCCTAGAACTCACTCTGTAGACCAGGTTGGCCTCAAACTCACAGAGATCTACTTGCCTCTGCCTCCCAAGTGCTGGAATTAATCCCAAATTCTGGGATTAAAGGCATGTGCCACCACACCTAACGTTCTTTTCTTTTTTAAAAAATCACATTTATTCATTTTATCTTACATGTGAGTTTGTGGCCTCCGTGTGTGTTTGTGCATGCTTGGCGTCTACAGAGATCAGAAGAGGACACTAGACCCCTTGGAACTGGAGTGATAAATGGGTATGAACCACCATGTGGGTACTGAGAATTGAACCTGGGTCCTCTGCAGGAGCAATAGGTAATGTTAACCACTAAGCTGTCTCTCCAGTCCCTCAAAGCATTTTCTGTACCCATTACCCCAATGACCTTGTCAGGTCAGGTGGAATTACATTCCCGTCGTGCAGATGAAGAGTCCACGCATCAGAGATCCCAGCGACCCTCTAGAGCCACACATAACAGAGGAGGACAAGTACCCTCACTCCTCACTTAGTCTAGGACTTCCTCCCTTTCATCTGGCAGCCAACTGTTAGTCTTCCTGGGTAGTGAGACCTGGTGAGCACCAAAGTCCAAATCTGCAAATCAATAAGCAGAATGTTTTCAAGAAGGGGGGCCTTAGGCAGGGGAGAAAAGTCATTTACTACAGAAGCCTGACAACCTGAGTTTGTTCCCACTAACCAACTCCACAGAGTTGACCTCTGACCTCCACACATGTGCCCACATAAACATATCATGCCCCCGTGTAATAAACAAATAAAATTTAAAAGAAACAGGGTGGCTGTGAGATGGCTCTGTAGGTAAAGGTCTTTACTGCTAAACTGGAAGACCTGAGTGTGATCTCTGGGACCCACATTGTGGAACCGACTCCCATGGCTTCCATGGCTTGTCCTCTGACCTCCACATACATGCAGTGGCATGTGCTTGCTCACACATGCTCACTATATGTGTGTGTGTGCGCGTGTACATATATGTATGTATATTATATACACACACCTATATATCTCTGTGTATGTGTACACTAATATAAAACAAAAAGCTTAAAAGAAGGGAAATTCTGTGTCCAGTGTTTTCTCTTTGAGAATATTGCTCGCCATATGTCTGACATCTAGCACATAGGTCTTAATGAGCCAGTGCTACACTGTTATTATCCTCTATATCCAGAGCATCCCATGACGCTGTGCTTCTTCCCTGGCCTGGGTTGTGTAATCTCTGATATACCATCTGATATGTTGTGTGTAGCTTTGTCCTAGAACTCACACACCATCTTCCTTTTCTTCTGTGTCTCTCCATTCCTTAGCTGTTTTATTCCAGGCTTCATGGATTACCTTTTTCCTTCCAGGTTTCAGTCTAGGATCTTGCTGAGTAAATGCTAATTAAGTAGAAAGGAAATTGAGTGATATAGTTGCAAGACACATTCAATTACATTAACGTTTTCTTTTTAACTCTTATTTCACAGTAATTATAGACTCCCTGGACATTGCAAAAATCTAAACAACACACACATTCTGATTTGATTCCTACAGTGAAAATGTTGAGAAGCAAGTGTTATCATAAATCTCATTATCTTCATATTTAAATGAGTACCTGAGAATTTCTTTTCGTCTGGAGATGCTGAGGTAGTGTCTGCCATTTTCCATCCAACGGCTGATTGTTGTTTCTGTAGTGCTGGGGGTGGAGCCCAGGGTCCTGTGTCCTATGCAAGGATTCTACTATGGACCACAGCTCCAGCCCTAACAAGCAGCTGGTGGGGCTTTGCTTTTCTTTATTACCTCTGCCATGCGTTCTCTTAATGGCAGAGCCCTAATTTTATGCTAAGGTCTGGCAGGTAGTAGACATTCTATATATATATATATATATATATATATATATATATAGAGAGAGAGAGAGAGAGAGAGAGAGAGAGAGAGAGATCTATCTATCTATATATATATCTTTAACATCATGTGTAAACACACACACGTACACACATGACTACTCTTGGGAAATGTTTGCAAATTCATTTGGAAGTTTATGTATGGGCTGACAAGATGGCTCAGCAGGAAAAGACGCCTGCTGTGCAAGCTTCGTGACCTGAGTTCGATTCACAGAACCCATGTAATGGTGTAAGGTAAAAACTGACTTTTCAAAGTTGTCCTTTGATCTCCACATGTATCCCTTCTTCCAACTAACAATAAATAATAAATACCTTTAGAAGTTGTCTATGAGTTGGGCAGTGGTGGCGCACGCCTTTAATCCCAGCACTCAGGAGGCAGAGGCAGGCGGATCTCTGTGAGTTCGAGACCAGCCTGGTCTACAAGAGCTAGTTCCAGGACAGGCTCCAAAACCACAGAGAAACCCTGTGTCGAAAAACCAAAAAAAAAAAAAAAAAAAAAAAAAAAGTTGTCTATGAGTGGGTGTGCTCAGTGGCAGAGTGCTTGCCTTGTGTGCAGAATGCTCTGAGTTCTGTCAGACACCCCTAAAAAAGCCAGAAACAAAACCCTAGCAGTTTCTAGGATTCAAATCTACTGCACTTCTCTGACTGGTGACCAAATCTACCCTCATTCTTTGATCAAAACATATGTGGGGCAGGGTGCGAAAGAGAGGCAGAGATACAGAGAGGATTCTGAAAAAAGGAATCCGTGAGAAATTGCTGCATAACATAACCCTGCCTGAGAGTTCCTCCTTTGTGCACCACCAGAGGGATGCAGGGTGCCCTGTGGGGAGCAGCGTTGCTTTTGGGGTGGCAGGCAAGGCAGAAAGGAGGGGACTGAGAGTCAAGAAGAGGACCAACCAGAGGCACCAGGTAATTGAAACCAGCATAAGATGGAGGTCTAGAAGGAAAGGCCCAGTGGCTGTTGGGTCGGAGACAGGAGAGGCTGCTATGAGGAGCCCAGTGACAGCCTCAGGAATCCTCATCCAAAGCCACGGCCACTACACTCATTGGTGTCTTTATCATCATTTGGGTTCCTCCTTTATAAAAGCAGGAAAGTTGTTTAAGTTACTGATGGTTTTATTTTTAGGGCTATGATGACTGACAGGAGCACATGTGCTGGTGTTTTACAAACTGACCGTAGATAACACCCCTACCCCATCCCCCTTCTTACTGCTGTGATTCTTGATTTTGAGAGGGAACTACCCACATGGAAGAAGCATCTTCTGGAATGAGTGGTGGGTTCTGAATTCTGTTTAAGGAGAACAGGATTTTCTGGTTTAGAGCCTTGAGTATGTGATAAGAACATAGCAATCAGTCACGTGCTTCTTGCAGCAAGTTCCTCTTGCTTGGAGTGTGTTGTTAAAGAGACCTTTAATTGTAGGTAAATGACCCTTGCCTTCTGTTGTAATTGAAACTTGATCTGCTACAGTTACATCTAAAAACCGGTAAATCTTGAGGGGCAGGAACCCAGTGTGATGTAAAGACAAAGGAAAAAATGGTTTTATCACGGGCTTCTTTATACAGTTTGCTTCCAAGCAGAAAGAGCTCTTTTGACACAATTTGTTTCTCATCCTCTCCTCTTTTTCACCAGAATCCGTTTAGTTGCAGATTGCTCTGTTTAGAGAGAGTATTTGGAAGGGAGTGTGAGGCTGTGTTCATTCTCTGGGCGTGGAATTTGGTCTAGATCTGTGCACGAGGAACACTGCAAGGTCTTGTACCACATCATGCAACTTTAATAACCATGGCAACCACAGGCATCCCAGTGACTTGACAGCTCGCTCACTCATAAATCCCAGTTGTAGCCAGGCAGTGGTGGCGCACGCCTTTAATCCCAGCACTTGGGAGGCAGAGGCAGGTGAATCTCTGTGAGTTCGAGACCAGCCTGGTCTACAAGAGCTAGTTCCAGGACAGGCTCCAAAGCCACAGAGAAACCCTGTCTCGAAAAACCAAATAAATAAATAAATAAATAAATCCCAGTTGTATTAGATAGATAATGCTGCATCATAGATCCATTCCCCATCAACTGGCCCCAGTCAACAATCACTAGTCACTTAGTGCTGCAGATACAGTCTGAGAAGCCATTTCATTGTGTGGACACCATCTGCTAGTAGTTCCCTGGGTCGTCATCATCTGCAGGCTGTTGCTAGTTGAGACATCATCAGGTGGTGATTACAGTACTTTCCATTCTTTTTGTTTGTTTGTTTGTTTTTGTTTGTTTTTTGTTTTTTGTTTTTTCGAGACAGGGTTTCTCTGTAGCTTTGGAGCCTGTCCTGGAACTCCCTTTGTAGACCAGGCTGGCCTCGAACTCACAGAGATCCGCCTGCCTCTGCCTCCCGAGTGCTGGGATTAAAGGCGTGCGCCACCACCGCCCGGCAGTACTTTCCATTCTTTTGTGGGTCCTCTGGATAGATTTTTCTGCTATTTTGCCTGAACCCATGGCTGCATTCACTTGGAAGGTAGGTAAGGGGGCTGGGTTCATTCTGGCTACAAAGATAGCCCAGCTTCTGCCTCTGTGCGGTCTTTCACTTGGGGCTTTGCCACATGGTGGTGGTCTTGGGTTTTCAAGATAGAATTCTACCTTGACAGGTTCCTTGGTGCTTGTATTGTGTCACCTTTCCTATAACCTGTCTGTCAAAGCAACTCTCAAGGCCAACTCAGACTTGAGGAATGGGAAATCTGCTTCTTGAAAGAAGGAACCCTGGGAGCTGGAGAGATGACTCAAGCCACCTGGACCTCAGAGCCAAGGGACCTGACTCCCTTTTCTGGCCTCTGGAGATACCAGGCACATACATGGTGCACACACATACATTTAGGCAAGCATTGATATACATAAAATAAAAACAATAAATAAGATTGTAAGAAAAAAAATGATGAAGAGGAGATGCCCGAAAGGATTGTGGTCAGTTTGTTTAATCTACCAAATTTAATCTTAGGTACATAGCAAGATACCTAAGAGAGAATTGTTATTAGGGAATATGGGGCTGAGGAAGTGACCCTCCTGAGTTTTGAGTCTTAAATAACTGCCACCTTTGTCAGTTACCCTTAGAGTGGGTACACAGTTAACATCTGATGGCAGCCAGGTGTATTTGTGCACAGTTGTGTACCTCAGTCAATCCATATGATCTCAAACCTCATTTCTTCATCTTTAAAATGGGTTCAGCAATAGCATTTCTTACATTGCGAAAACTAAACCCATCATGTGTGGAAAATACTTTGTACAGTATCTGACATACAGTAGGCATTCAGATGAATAATGAATTTTCTTTTTTTAAAATTTTTATTGAGCTCTACATTTTTCCCTGCTCCCCTCCCTGCCTCTCCCCTCCCAACTTCAACTGTCTCCCAAGGTCCCCATGCTCCCCATTTACTCAAGAGATCTTGTCTTTTTCTGCTACCTATAGATTAGATCTATGTATATCTCTCTTAGGTCCTCATTGTTGTCTAAGTTCTCTGTGTTGTTCCTTTGGAGACAAGGCCACGCATGCGCAAAAAATACAGTCTCCAAGTGGACTACAAACCCCAAAATGCCCAGAGCCCTTTAAAAATGGGCGTTCCAACCCGCCCGCCCCTCTTCCCTCTCTCCTCTCTCTCTCCCCCCCTTTTTCCCTTCCATCTCTTCACTCCCGCTCCTTGTATGTTACCCTCCCCCATTAAAGTTTACCCACGTGGGACCCCGCGTGTCTTGTCTCTCCTTCCCCAACCCCGCGCGTCTCGTGTCTCCCCCTCCCGAACAACACCCCCACATAAAAAAATAATAACACTCTGGGATTGTGATTTGTGGACTGGTTTGATGGAGGTGAGTCATCTTTTTATTTGTTGTTTTATTGGTTAAGTAATAAAGAAACTGTCTTGGCCCCTTTAATAGGACAGAAAATTAGGTAGGCGGAGTAAACAGAGAAAATGCTGGAAAAAAAAAGCTGAGTCACGAGTCGCCATGATAGTCTCACTCCAGAGAGACGCAGGTTAAGATCTTTCCTGGTAAGCCAGCTCGTGGTACTACACAGAATATTAAAAATGAGTTAGATCAATATGTAAGAGCTAGCCAATAAGAGGCCGGAACTAATGGGCCAGGCAGTAATTAAAAGAATACAGTTTCCGTGTAATTATTTCGGGGCATAAGCCATGCGGGCGGCCGGGTGCTGGGGATGCAGCCCTGCCGCTCTTATTACAACACTGGTTTTCTTTGCTTTATGTTTTAAAACCACTTATGAGTGAGTACATGTGATAATTGTCTTTCTGGGTCTGGGTTACCTCACTCAATATGATGTTTTCTAGCTCCATCCATTTGCCTGTAAATTTCAAGATGTTGTTATTTTTTTTCTGCTGTGTAGTACTCTATTGTGTAAATATACCACATTTTCCTTATCCATCCTTTAGTCGAGGGGCATTTAGGTTGTTTCCAGGTTCTGGCTATGACAAACAATGCTGTTACGAACATAGTTGAGCACATGTCCTTGTGGCACAATTGAGCATCCTTTGGATATATACCCAAAATGGTATTGCTGGGTCTTGAGGAAGGTTGTTTCCTAATTTTCTGAGACATCACCACACTGACATCCAAAGTGGCTGTACCAGCTTGCACTCCCACCAGCAATGCAGAAGTGTTCCCTTTATCCCACATCCTCTCCAGCATAAGTTGTCATCAGTGGTTTTTTGATCTTGGTTGTTCTTACAGGTGTAAGATGGAATCTCAGAGTTGTTTTGATTTGCATTTCTCTGATGACTAAGGATGTTGAACATTTCCTTAAGTGTCTTTCAGCCATTTTAGATCCCTCTGTTTAGGTCTGTACTCCATTTTTTTTATTGGATTATTTGTTGGATAATGAATTTTCTTGCTGTGTAGCTCAGGCTGACTTAGAATTTACACTGTAGCCCATGGTGGTCTTGGAGTCATGGGAATCTACCTGCCTCACTCTCTCCATTTCTGAGATTATAGGCACTACCCACCACACCTAGTCTAATTTTACTTACAAGTTTCTTATTCTATTTTTTGAGATACTAGTGATTGAACTCAGGACCTCATGTACGCTAGCCATGTGCTCTGTCACTCACTGAGGTACATTCCTAGCTCAAGTTCCCTTATTTAAAAGTCTTCACTATGTGAGACTAGGGAAATGGCTCAGTGGTCAAGAGAATTGACTGCTCTTCCAGAGGACCTGGGTTCGACTCCCAGCACTCAAACAGAGGCTCACAACTGTCTGTAACTCAAGTTCTAGGTGACCCAATGCTGTCCTCTGGCCTCTTCCAATACTGCACACATGTGGTGCATAGACATACATGCAGAAAAAAACACCTATATACATAAAATAAAAACTTCCCTATGTATGTTTATTTTATAAGCAATCCACATTTCTTTTCTTTCTTTCTTTCTTTCTTTTTTTTTTTTTTTTTTTTTTTTTGGTTTTTCGAGACAGGGTTTCTCTGTAGCTTTGGTGCCTGTCCCGGAACTAGCTCTTGTAGACCGGGCTGGCCTCGAGCTCCCTGCCTCTGCCTCCCGAGTGCTGGGACTAAAGGCGTGCACCACCACCACCTGGCCACATTTCTTTTAGAAGATTGTAAAATATAGAAAAGCAAACCAAGAAAAAAATTCAAATTACTCAATATCTCGCCATCTATATTTAGCTACTATTAATCTCGTGGTAAAATCTATTTACAGTCTATCCCTTCCCACACATATGCACACATCAGTGAGAAACCAAAAGAAACCAATAAGACCCATCCCTTCTTTGTTACAGAATATTATTTTAACTAGGCAAAAGTGTGTTATATTTGTTTCTGCTGTGGAATATTACTTTAACTGTGTTACATTTGCTTATGCTACATTTTTTTAAACAATGTAAGGATGTGTGTTTACTTATATAAAGATGCGTTGCATTTGTTTCACCTTGCCTGCCTAAGGCACCTGATTGGTTTAGTAAAAAGCTGAAAGGCCAGTAGCTAGGAAGTAGAGGGATAGGTGGGGCTGGCAGGCAAAGAGAATAAATAGGAGAAATCTGGGCTCAGGAGAAATGAATGGGAGGGGAAGGAAAAGAGAATGGGAGAGAAGAGAGGCACACTCCTGGGACAAAGAGCAAGGCAACTGCCTGCCAGACACAAGAAGCAGTGAAAATAAGATATACAGAAGGAAAAAAAATACCCCCAAGGCAAAAGGTAGATAAAGGAAACCAGTTAATATAAGTTTAAAGAGCTGGCCAGAAATGAGCCTAAGCTAGGCCGAGCATTCATAACTCATAAGTCTCTGGGTCATGATTTGGGAGCTGGTTGGTGACCCAAATGAAAAAGTCTGGTACAGTTGTCTCTGCTTCTGGTACAGAGGGCAGGGCAGAGCCTTCAGGGTTACTACCATGCCCAATTGCCAAATTGGCAATAGTGGTTCTCAAATGATAATTTGTGTGCCTTTAATAAGTGTATTTTGCCTACTTCCAAGCATTCTCTGCTATGCTGTGTTCCACATTTGAACAGGCACACCATTCTGTGCTTATTGACTTGGGGAAAAAGTCTCAGAAAAGAAACAAAATAAAACAAAAGATGTGGGGTTTTTTTTTGTTTGTTTCTCTCTTTGTTTTTATTTTTCTAGTTTTGGTTTTCAAAAACTAGAAGCCTTCAGAGGAACATCAAGACATGGATGGACATGGAAGCTAGGTATGGCAAGCTGCGTCTGTTATTCCAGCACTTGAGACTGAATGAGGTGGGGGGATTGTAGGAGGTTCGAAGTCAACCTGAGTTACAGTGTGAGAACCTGTCCCGAAATAACTGGGCTGGTGAGATGGCTCAGTGGGTAAGGGTGCAGGCGGCCACGCCTGAAAATCCAGGTCTGATCCCCAAGACCCACATGATGGAAAGAATCGACTCCTGAAGGTTATACTCTGACCTCTACACACACACACACACACGTACACACACACACATACACACACACTAACATGTAATAAAGATACGGACATGGACAGTATGATCAGAACAAGGGTCTTGAGGAGGTGGGAGGGAGCTGGGTAATGGTGGTGGCATACACTTTAATCCCAGAATTTGGTAGGCAGAGGTAGGTGGAGCTTTTGAGTTCAGGACAGAGAAACCCTGTCTTGAAAGAAACAATAAAGTCAGAGTGCCAGAAATTCTCTCTCAGATCCGCAAAGACTCCACTGTTTGGGGCAGGAAAAGGGTAGAGGTGGGAAGGAGGGGACATGGAAAGGTATAACGATGGTAGAGACATAGGAAGTCACAGAGAACAGAACCTGTGCTTGGTTTTCTGTCAGAGTTCTCTGGACCTCTCTAAAGGTGGTGGGACCTGGGAGAACGCAGCTGATAAGCGAGGCGGACTAAAGTCCCAGGCGATATAGCCAGCTTTATTCAGAGCAGCAGCCCGTTTGTACTGAGGGCACAGTGTGCAAGTGCGAGGGCAAGCCACACGGGACAAATCGTGTTTTCCATAGAGGCACATAAACAACAAGAGAGAGTAGTAATGAGTGATCTGAGGTAAACTCACTCCTGTCTGCTGCTCCTGGGAGGAACACAACACATTCCAAGAGCAATTCCATGTTTTGAAGAAACCGAGGGCACAAGACTCTTGTCTTGTTTTCTTGGGGTTTTTTCACAATCAGAAGTCTCAGTGGCTCCATTCCTGGACTGTGTTCTGGCAGTCCACAACTGGTGCTGGGCTGGAAGGGGTCAGTCTTGGGGATGATGTGGTAACTTGCAAAGACTGATGCCTGCCTGTGAGCCAGACAAAGTGATTATTGTTAGTCTCCAGGCACCCCTGGCCCTGCTCCTTGGGAATCTTGCAGAGTGAGTCTTGCCTGCTTGCAGGGCAGGCAGTATCCTGCCCCTTTAAAGGGGAAAACTTCGCCTACTTCTACCTCTTTTTCCTCTTCCTCTTTCTTTCTCTGCATCTCTGTCTCTCTCTTTCCCTCTCTTTCTTCCTTTCTCCCCTCACTCTCCCTCTCCCCAATAAAACTTCCCATGTAAGTTCTGTCTGGTGACGTGTCTGTCTCTTACCCACTGCGTGGCCCCTTGGCTGCCAAGGTCCAATCTGGTGCAGAATCATAACAGTTATAATTACAACTGACTATTGCAATGGGCAGACCTCAACAGAGATCAGAATGTTCCCCTTCCCGCCTACATGGTTTCCCATAAGTACCATTCTTTACCTAGATGACATGTTTGCTGTCCTGTTTGGATATAGGCCAGAAATGGATTTGCACAACTGTTTTATAGTAAAAAATGATTACATCATACCTGTGCGAGATGGAGAATCATAACCAGTGCCCGTATAAAGACTTAGCCTGAGTCTGTAGCTGGGCATCACAGTGCATTTCCTGACTCTAAGATGTTTTTGAGCCTTTGGCTCTCTCTCGTGTGTCTTACTTGATCTCTGAGACCTGGGGTAACCCTCTGCACCAGAGGCCCTCATGATGTAATCCCTGGAGACACAAATGTACATTCTTTTTTTTTTTTTTTTTTTTGGTTTTTCGAGACAGGGTTTCTCTGTAGCTTTGGTGCCCGTCCCAGAACTAGCTCTTGTAGACCAGGCTGGCTTCGAACTCCCAGAGATCCGCCTGCCTCTGCCTCCCGAGTGCTGGGATTAAAGGCATGCACCACCCGGCACAAATGTACATTCTTAAGCCCTATCTCAGATATACCGTATCACAGTCTATAGATCGTCTCCAAACACGGCAGAGTGTCAGAACGAACCACCATTTCACACCATTTTGCTTTTTTAATTTCCACTCCCCAGTCTTCCAGACTCTTAGCAGACAAGTTCCCATTAGATGTTTGACTGGCTCCGGCCTGGGGCATCTGCACTTTATAAGCTTCTGCTGGGAAGCCAGTTGCTTCCTCTTTTTCCCCAGAATCTTCCTCATAACGATTCCAACTGCGCTCCATTTCACTTAGGCTTCAGTTTCTGAAAGGAAACTGGGGAGATGAGAAAAAGACCCTTTAGTAAGTAAATTTGGGAAAGGAATTCATTGCGGGCCAACATGATCTTAAAGCTTTATATATGAAATCTCTGGGAGCTTGCGAGCCTCATGTGGTCTGGCACATCTCCTAGGGAAATGTGTGGCCAAAACCTCTCCTTGTTTCTGGGTCAGGAAGTGATAGCACACAGATGGAATTTACAATGGGGCCCAGCAATGGCCCCACCAAGGCTGCTCAGAAAAGGCCCTTGTCATGGGCTTCATTCAATTTATAACGAGCGTTCCCCAGGCTCTGAAGGACGCTGCTCCTGGCTGGCCCCTTTCCTTTTTCCTCGACTGCTTTCACTTTTTCATGGAGGACTGGCCTGTAAAGTCCGCTGGGATTGGTGTGAGCCTCGATTTGGCAGGAGAAAGGGAGAAGGAAGTACACGGTGGCCTACAAAATTGAATTACTCCGCCTCCCTGGCCCCTTGCCTCAAAGAATAGACTGTTGTGCTCTGGAAGGCAGGGAAGTCCCAGTTTCTCAGGCTCAAAACAAAACAAAACAACCTTTCTGCAGGCTCCTCTCTCGCCTTAAGATGCTTGGTGGGGAGCAGTGAAGAGGCAGAACAATGATGGAATCAAATGCTCTTTATTGTGCTTGGAAATTGCTTGGAAGGCAGGCTTTAAACAAACGCATCTGATGCATTCCTTCAGAAGAGGAGTACTGGCTTGACTTAAACAGCCAACTTCTAAAACTATGGGAAAGATTGCCACACATTAAAAAAGAAAAGAAATACCTTTGAAAAAAGGTCTGGGTGTAGCCAGTGACCCATTTTTGTGATCTCTGGTGACCTCTGTGACAAGAGAATTGTATTACCAAAGAGGAATTTGGCTTTTGGAATCTGTTGAGATGGTTTTTTGATAGCAGATACAATTAATTTCTGTTTTCGTATCTAAATATTTTTTTTGTTATTAAATGACAAAACAGAGATCTTTCTTTGTGTTGTTTTTTTTTTTTTTTTTTTTTTTTTTTTTTTTTTTTTCCTGAGACAAGGTTTCTCTGTAGCTTTGGTGCCTAGTTCTTGTAGTCCAGGCTGGCCTCGAACTCATGGAGATCCGTCTGCCTCTGCAGGCTGCTGGCGAGTGCTGGGATTAAAGTCGTACACCACCACCACCCAAAACAGAGACCTTTCTTAACAATTTCCTACTATTCAGCTGGGATTGTTTACACAAGACCTGTGTAAGACTGGGCCTACCAACACTCACTGGGTCACAGAGAGGGGAGGGCTCCCTTGAGCATCTCCAGGCAGTTGATGGTAGCTGGGGGAAGTAGAGGCACACTTTTCAGTGGCATAACCGCTGCTAAAATGCTCAGGCTCCTATAAATAATCCCTCATCTGTGCTGCTGTAAGCACCCTGGTTAATTAGACACACTGCGTTTCTCCCCCCGCCCCCACGTGGAAGCAGAAGGAGGACTGTAAGTGTGGGCTGCTGGGAAGAGCTGGGAAGAGGAGGGGGATCAATGGGAGTGGGAAGGGGACAAGAAGGGGTGATGGACCGAATGTGATCCAAACCATTATGTACGTGTATGAAGATGTTGTATTGGAACCCATTGCTATGTCTAGCTAATACATGTTCACAAAAACCTAGAGAAGGGCTGCAAGATGGCTCAGTGGTAAAGGAGCATGGCTGTCTGGGCGTGATCCCGGGGCCTCATGGCGGAAGGAAAGGACCTATTCTGACAAGTTGTCCTTACTTCACATGCACTGTGGCATGACCCCCACCCCTGCTCAATCAACCAAGGCAAAAATAAAATACTAAAAAGAATACTTTCCAAAATAGTTTCTCAATGTTATCAAAGTTGCAAGTGTCTGCATCGTAATAGACAGACTATAAACATGGGATAGTTCTAGTAAGAAAAGATGAATTTACTGGAGCTTGACTTTTTAATAAAAATTACTTTATTTTTTATTTATTTATTTATTTATTTATTTATTTATTTATTTTGTTTTTCAAGACAGGGTTTCTCTGTGGCTTTGGAGCCTGTCCTGGAACTAGCTCTGTAGACCAGGCTGCCTCCCGAGTGCTGGGATTAAAGGCATGCACCACCATCGCCCGGCTTACTTCATTTTTTTAGTATTACAGAGTACTGATAATGGGATTTCTCTTTTAGTTTCTTTAAAAAGGAATCCAATATTTCCCTGAGAAGCAAAGCATTCTGAAGGGTTGCATTAAATGCTTGACTTCTAGGATCGAGTCCAACCATGGTCACCTTAGCAGCCGCCCTATTTCTTTATCAATAGGAAGTACAAGGTGAGGGGCACACCCCCACTCTCTTCTCAGACAGACAAGCTGCTGGCGATATGTCTTACCTGATCCTCAATTCCTTCCTTGACAGCAAGACCCACACCGCAGTGTTCCCAGCTGCTTTCGGCACCCTGCCCAAGGGTCTGGCTGAGTACAAAGGAAAGCCTGGACACTTGGCTAGATACTTGGGCATCAGAACTTTAGTCCAGCTAATTGTCCATTTCTCAGAAAAATTTTGGAACATTGTGACTCATGTGATGTTTTAATATAACAACAATAATGGAGATGTCATGTGCTTCTATGATTGAAATAACCCATCCAAAATTCATGCTGAAATGTAATTATCTGGGCTGCGGCCATGGTTCGGTGGTTAAGTGCACTGGCTGCTCTTCTAGAAGACCAAGGTTCAGTTCGTAGTGCTTGCATGCTGGCTCACAACCATCTATAACTCTAGTTTCCAGGGATCCATGACCTCTTCTGATCTCCATGGACACTCTACACATGACAACCAGACCTATATGCAGGCAAAACACCCATACCCATAAACTAAACTTAAACCTTAAAAGACATTTGATTGTCATTTGGAGATCAAAAGGTGGGACCTTTAAGAAGTGATTAGGTGCCGGGCGGTGGTGGCGCACATCTTTAATCCCAGCACTTGGGAGGCAGAGGCAGGTGGATCTCTGTGAGTTCGAGGCCAGCCTGGTCTACAAAGCTAGTTCCAGGACAGGAACCAAAAGCTACGGAGAAACCCTGTCTCGAAAAATCAAAAAAAAAAAAAAAAAAAAAAAAAGAAGTGATTAGGTAATAAGAGCTCTGTGCTTTTGAGTGGATCTCCCTGACTGTAGGACTGTGTTTAGCTTCCAGGTCACCCTCTCTCCCTGGATTGCCATGCAATATCTTCTAAGTTATGACCCCAGCAGTTATCATGGGATACAGCCCTTTATCTTGGACTTTCCAGTCTAGATCCACCATGCAAATGAGCTTCTATTGTTCACAAACTACTCATTCTGTAGTATTGTTACAACAGCTTCAAACAGACAAGATAAAGACCTCCTCCACTGAAGATCCTTCATTACTCACCAGCTATAGGGCTAGGGGTGTTCTGCAACACCCCAAACATGACCACACCCTGATGTGGGAGGGTCATCTGTCTATGTGTTACTTTCATTGGTTAATAAAGAAACTGCCTTGGCTTTTGATAGGGCAGAGTTTAGATAGGTGAAGTAGACCGAACAGAATGCTGGGAGGAAGAAGGCAGTGAAGTAGACACTATAGCTCTCCTCTCCAAGATGGATGCAGGTTAAGAATCTTCCCGGTAAGACACCACCTCATGGTGCTACACAGATTATTAGAAATGGGCTAATCAAGATGTGAGAGTTAGCCAATAAGAGGCTAGAGCTAATGGGCCAGGCAGTGTTTAAATGAATACAGTTTCCGTGTAATTATTCTGAGGCTAAGCTAGCTGTGCGGGAGCTGGGTGGGAACACAGCCCGCCGCTCTCTCATCTACAACACCCTAGTTGCGTTCTGCTTTTACACTGGTTTCCTTGCAGTTTCTCCAGCATACTGGGTATCCACTTCAGAGCCTTAGCGATTGCCCTCACATTCACTTGGGAAGTTTCCCCCTCACTCTGCCCCCCACCTGACACTCAGAGGACTCGTGTACTCCTAGCTGCTAAGTTAGTAGTTCTCAATCCTTGGGTTGAGACCCCTTTGGGGGTTGAATGACCTTTTCACAGGATTCTCATCAGATATCCTACATATCAAATATTTACATTATGATTCATACAGTAGCAAAATTACAGTTATGAAGTAGTAACAAAAATAATTTTTGTGGTTGGGAGGTCACCATACCATGAGGAATCGTGTTCAAGAGTCATGGCATTAGGAAGGTTGAGAACCACTGCAAGTCTTTAAAACACTACCTTCTCCTGGAAGTTTTGCAAACACTCTCCCTGATGGTTCTTACCCTCTTTCCTGGTGTTCCCCTTTGCACTTACCCACTAGGAATATGTATGGATTATAATTGATGAGTTTTGTTTACTGTATACCTTTGCTCACTAGAATATACTCCTTGATGGCAGCGATTTTTGTTTGGCTGTTTACTTCTGTACTGTGCTGGTCAGTGCTGTGCCTGGCCTATCACTTGGCACAGAGAAAGAACTTGAATGATAATGTAGTGCTGGGGATGTAACTCAGTTGGTCGAGTGTTTGTCTAGCAGGCATAAGGCTCTGGGTTTGATCCAAGCCCCCGTAACTAGGGATGAATATGCACACCTGTAATTCCAGCACTCCAGAAGTGGAGGCAGCAGGATCAGAAATTCAAAGTCATCTTCAGCTGCATAGTTAGCTTAAGGCCAGCCTAGGTTACATAAGATCGTGTCTCAAAACAAAGTTGTTAATGAATGAATAAGTGAATGAAAATACAGGTGATTATAGGGGAAGCCCAGCCAATCACCTTGCTTGAAGGGTGGGATCCCCTGAGGTTATTTTTTATTTATAAAGTTTGCGGGCATGCTCCCCGCGTTCCCTTCTGTTTTCCTGTTATCCGTGGGAACTTTGGCTTTGTAAGTCCTACCCTTATTAAAGCTGAATATTTAATAATAAATTCTGTCTGCCGTTCATTTACGCCGTAACATTTTGGCGCCCATCGTGGGGCTTGAACCCATGACTCTGGGATTAAGAGTCCCATGCTCTACCAACTGGTTGATATAGGGTTGAGGGGATGGGGGAGATAATTTATGGCATTAGGGGTACTTTAAAAAAGGGGGGGATTAACTGGTTTGATGGGATGATTGGTATTTGTGAATTACTGTTTTTAGAAAATTGTATTGGTACTGATTCTTGTATATTGATATATTGAATATTGAATGTGAATGCTTCTACCTCTATTGTCTAAGTATGCTTATACCTCTGCCTATGTTGTATTGATATATTTACCATATTGCAATGTACATTTCTACCTCTGATATTTATGACATTGTTTACATTTGGTATGTAATGACATTATTTACATTTGGAGATCATTGTTCTCATAATTTGCACAGTTGTTTATTCTCTTAGTCCTCAAGTTAGATAGATATGGAGAATTATAAATCAATAGTCATATATGTTTGTTATATTTATTTTTAGGATAATCAGGTTTTTTAGATACATAGAGATTATATTTAGTATAGATAGTATAATCTTCAGCCTTTTCAAAGAGCTGTAGAAAATGGCCTTTAATCTAACCTAGAATTCCATGCCAACGAGACACAAACACTCCTGGCCACACCGCTCTACTCCCGAGAGAACGTTGAGCACCAAAGACACTCCACTGGGAGCTTGTCTTCTTGGCAGAACTGGCCTTTGGGTTAAGAAAAACCTATACCTCAACTACTGACAAAGATACAGAATATCTATAAGTGGATGAAACAGGATTGTCTTATCTTGCCAAGACAGGGTAGGATAGTTCTAAGAAAGTTCCTTGCCTTTAATAATGGTATGTCAGTTATGTCAGGCCTTAGCCAAAGTTGGTTGACTCAACATTGCAAATGAGACTTTGGGTGATTGCCCAGGTAGTCAGTTGTCTCTGTCATTTGTTGCACATTTTGGAAATTTCTCGTTTGTTCTTCCTGGTTGCTTAAGTAATATTACTTCCCTTCTCGGATCTTTGATGGGGTTGAAGATTAGATAATTGTAGTTACTCTCTACATTATTTAGACTCCTTGAGATAGAATGTTTAGCAAAACTTTTGTTATATGTTTCTTGCTCAATATTGTTTGTTATATTTATTATTTGTTCCTATTGTATATAGTTGTATTTGGTTTGGCTCTGTCTTATTTAGACAAAAGGTGGAGGTAGGGGAAGCCCAGCCAATCACCTTGCTTGAAGGGTGGGATCCCCTGAGGTTATTTTTTACTTATAAAGTTTGCGGGCGTGTTCCCCGTGTTCCCTTCTGTTTTCCTGTTCTCCATGGGAACCTCGGTTTTATAAGTCTTCCCCTTATTAAAGCTGAATATTTAATAATAAATTCTGTCTGCCATTCATTTACGCCGTAACAAGTGATAAACTTGATGGTCAGAGCACAAAGGAGCATGGCAGACAGACGTCTAACTCGGGCGTGAAAAGTAAGTGACCACAAAAAGGTAGAAAGATGTTCCCTAGTCCTCAGAGGAGGAGGGTGTAAAGTGTCCCTGCAACCAAAGAGAAGGGACCCACATGGGGGTTTATGTCCCTGATGACCTCTCAAAAGCAAAGAGCTTGTCCTTTTCCCACAGCAGGAGGCCTGTGATTCCCCACTTCCAAGTCTGGTGCTTCCGGGGCTCAGGCCAGACCTGACTTGACTGCTGTAGAAATGAGTGGCAAGTCAGGTGTCCTGGCACTGTGCCTGGTCTCATAGTCAGCCCTCAGCTTCTCCCCCAGGGTCTGAGGCTTGGCCTTGGCAGATTTCAAGCTCCTTGGGACTCTAGCGGACTGTGCAGGTTAGATGTAATGTCAGAAGGTTTGTTGCTCTTCAGTGACAAAGGACCGCTGTGCTCTATGCATTGGTGTACAGGGTAGCAGCAACTCCTGCCCATGACGCTAACAACAGCAGAGTATTGCAGATCTTCACTCCTGATAGCAGAGAGCGGACACACACAACACACCCAGTCGACAGCAGGGTAGGGGACGGCAACCATGGCTGCCCCTTCCCATGTTTGCTCCTCCTCCTCCTTTTCTCAAATCCTCAAGTATCACTGACTTCAGGAGGGGCAGATGAAACTGTGGCCTGAAAGCCAAATCCACCCTGTGGTCCCTTCTGAATCTCTGTTATTGTTTGTTCATTTTTGGTTTTGTTTTTGAGACAGGGTCTCATTACACAGCCTGGGTTGGCCTTGATGGTTCTCTAGACCCAGTCGTAGAGATCCGCCTCCTCCCGCTGAGTGCTTGGATTGCACACAGTCAGGGACATAAGATGGCAGCTAGAACCTTTCTGTTTAGTTTTAAAAATAAAACCACACTCAGTCCTGGCAACTATTTTATTTGCCTGTCTTAGTCGGGAAAGAGCCCGTTTACTTTAGCCGGTTGGTTGTGGAAGGGAATTGTTCAGTTTGGGACTGCTACTAATTAAGGTAATGATCTTAGACAAATAAGTCACTTTTTGAAAGTCATTTTTAAAAAATATAACAAAAAGGGATGTTTTGGAGGTAGTACTAGTTCCATCTGATTGCTAAAAGAGGCTCGGTGAGTAGAGGGCAGCACGCTCTTGTGTCTTATGACTGTGACAATGTGAGCTAGCCCACAACGGGCATCCAGAAAATACTGTTTGCATCAATGAGGAACCATTACGTTGGAGGTTATCTCTGCTTTGGAGTTTTATCTCAATTCCTTCGAAATGTAGGTGAATGTCATTGCCCTAGCTTCCAGGATTTTCTCTCAAAGCCCAGCTTTGGAGGCTTCTCTGTAGAGCAATGTACATTAGGAAGCAGTCAAATAGAGCAGGAAGAAACACCATTTCCAAGGTTATCTGAAGTGTGGGAAGCAAAGGAGAAAAGAATGGTGAGATGATGGGGATATGGAGGGGTGAGGTGATGGGGATGAGGAGGGGTGGGGTGATGGGGATGTGGAGGGTGGGGTGGTGGGGATGAGGAGGGGTGAGGTGATGGGATATGGAGGAGTGAGGTGATGGGGATATGGAGGGGTGGGGTAATAGGATATGGAGGGATGGGGTAATAGGATATGGAGGGGAGGGGTGGTGGGGGTTAGGAGGGGTGAGGTGGTGGGATATGGAGGGGTGAGGTGATGGGGATGTGGAGGTGTGGGGTGATGGGGATGTGGAGGGTAGGGTGATGGGATATGGAGGGATGAGGTGATGAGGATATGGAGGGGAGGGGTGATGGGGACGTGGAGGGTATGGTGATGGGATATGAAGGGGTGAGGTGATGAGGATGTGGAGGAGGAGGGTGGTGGGGATTAGGAGGAATGGTAAAGTGGGATATTTACCTAGGCTGTGTTTGCTTTACATTCGGTCATGTTTCATTGGTCATGTTTTATGGCCACCCTGAGTCAGGATGGGAGGGGGTGGTGTACAAAGATGCCAATATCAACATCAATGTTCATGGGGAGCCAGCAACCGAGGCTTACAAATCCTGGTTTAGAACACACAGAAAGAATAGGACAAGGGTGGACATGATAGATGAGTTTCAGGGGATCTGATATCTTCTTCTGGCCTCATGGGCACTGGGCATTCAAGTGGTCCACATACACATTTACAGGCAGAACATCCTTACACATGAAATACAATAAGACATGCAAACCACCCAGACAGGCTTCAAACTTCTGGAGGTTCTGCTGCCCAGAGGGCTCATCTGTTATATGTTAGTGTTTATCAACCATCCTTCAAGTTGAGTTTGTACGCACACGCAAAAATAGTGTGGTTCTGTGTCTGGAAGAAGAGGGCTTAGAGTCCTCTGGATCTGGAGTGCAGATGGTTGGGAGCTGCCTCCTGGTGTGAATGCTGGGAATGGACTTGGGTTCTGTGCGAGATCAGTGAGAGCTCTTCAGCCCTCAGCCTATTCATTAAGCATAACTTGTATTCAGTTAAGAAACAACTTCATCCCTATGAGATGGGAATGTGAGCCATCATATTCCTTGGATACCTGAGTTGGATTGTATGTAACCATGGTTACCAGGTTACCATCCCTTCCTTAAAGAGATGCCAAACCATTAGCAGAAGTTTATATGGCTGGAGTGGGGGAAAGGTGAGCAGGGACAGAAACTGCTGGAACCGAAGAGGCTTCTGCCACACTCCTTGGCCCTTCACTTACCAGGGACTTAATCCTGGGCAACACAGTGCCATGAAACAGTCACATGTCACACACTTGCTCTTGGTCCTGTACCTGCCTCTTTGCCCTTGATGGTAAGCTACTCAATGGGAGGGACCTTTCCAGGTTGTTTCGTGTCATCCCAGTACCCTGCAGTAGCTCCTGGGTCAAGGCACTCCAGGTAATGTCTGCTGAATGAATGAGCAAAGGAATGAGTGGGGAAGAAGTAGGCAGGAGTCCTTATAGCATAGACGGGGAATGTTGGGGTACTCAGTGCAGAGGATGGATGATGTGGAGAAGCCAGAGTATAGTAGAAGATGAAATTTGGGGTGAGAAAACCTGGAGGTTAGCCTCAGCGAGGCTACCTACCTGAACAAGTCAATTCACCTTATACACAAAAGAACAAGAGGCGAATTCAACAAGTGTTGTTTGCCAAGTGCTTGCTACAGCCTGAGGTGGGGCTGGGACCTCAGCAGGGAGTGGAGTCTTTTGTCAGCTATGGGCGTGCACTGCGCAGTCCAGCTTCAAGGGAGATCTTCTGCAAGGGGTGCCCTAAGCTGTGGCCTCCTGAGCCTGCCTGGCAGCATGCATGCTGAGGCCAGCCTCTTCTTGGGCTGTCTCCACACGGATAGAGCTCGAAAGGGCGCTAGAGCTCTACAAACTGAAGCTCTTCCCACCCAGCCTCTTTCCCTCTCTCTCTCTCTGCATAGCGTCAGGCCATACAGTCTGAGGCTCTCCTCTCTACTCTTGCTCCCTCTCCTCCACAGCGCTTTGCCCAATACGTCTCTTACATGTTTAATTCTGTCCTAATACCTTCTTCTAGAAGGTCCGACCTGACAGCTCCTTATTTTTTTTTCCTCTGTAGTTTTTGGTTCCTGTCCTGGAACTAGCTCTTGTAGACCAGGCTGGCCTCGAACTCAGAGATCCGCCTGCCTCTGGCTCCCGGTGCTGTTGTGGAGCATCGTCCTGGGAACATATCCACCATCACCATTGCCACCAAGCAGCTGTGACTGCTGCTGATGCTACCTTACAGAAGGAGCAGGTGGGGTTGCTCATTGGCCCTCACCTGAGATTTCAGCCACTCCCAGGCCCGTGCCTCTCTCCCAGCTCTATCTAATTCTGGCCCAGCTGCACCTGGTCTCGGGGGGACTGTGGTATATAGTCTATGGAAGGCAGGGGGTGATAGGGAGATGAATCCATCTGTACAGCTATGGGGAAATCTCTGTAGACATGCAGCTGCTTGAGGGTAATCCCTGCTTCTGTAAATATGTCTGGTAAACTGGTTAGTTCAGCAAGCCAGACCTGGGTGGAGTGGCTACTTTGGCCTGTCCCAGGGGCTCTTGTTGTAGCTCGGTTTCTATTGCTGTGATAAAAGCCGGCACCAACAGGCACCTGGGGAAGAAAGAGTTTATTTGGCTTATGTGTGATCATTGTCCATCATAGAGGATAGTCAGGGTAGGAGTAGAAGCCAAAGCCTAGAGGCAGGAACTGGAGAAGAGGTCACAGAGGGGCGCTGTGTACCGCCTTGCTCCCCATGGCATGTTCAACCTGCTTTCATATGCAACCCAGAATCACCTATTCAGGGATGGTTCCACTCACATTGGGCTGGGACCTCCCCCGTCAATCATCTGTCAGATAGAGGCAATATGACAGAGGCAGCTCCTCAATTGACATTTCCTCTTCCCAGATGACTCGACCTTATGTTGACAAAAACATCTACCCAACACATACCCTGTTTGGAGGGAGCAGTCGTTTGGTCACGTCTCCCCTGGAAAAGTTCATGCAACAGGGGCGTAGCAGCAGGCCATCCCAGAATACAGAGGCTCAGTGAAGGGTATGTGTGGTTGTCAGCTTTACTGTCCTTAGTGACCTTGGGCCAGGTGAGGCGTAGTGCCATCAGCTTGTTTAGGCTGGTGCTGCCTCTGAATCCCCATGTCCTTAGATGTCCCTTCAGGAGCTGGGGCTAATCTCTGTGGGTGCTGGGATCAGGAGGAAGGCCTGAGGAGAGAGATGAATCAGAGGCCTTTTCTGAGTAAATATCTATGTAGCAGCTGTTGTTCTGCTTCTTGTTGGGCACTGGTTATTAGGTGATCAGGACACAAGAGCTGTCAAGGAGCCGAGATGTCAGAAGGGAAGTGGGGGACAAACAAGTCTGTGAGTGGTACTTGGTGTCCATGAGACATGCAGAAGCAACAGTATCACTCTGGGCAGCAACATGTAGACAGTTCTTCCCTTCGAGCAAGTCTGCTCTTTGGGCTTCTAGATGCTTCCATACAATACAACCATCCTATGAGTTGGTTGTCTGTTTCCCACCAAATGGACAGTTTCACAAGCATGAGGCCCCCAAATACCTTGGTCAGGTGCTCCTCTAGATGCCAGCACAATGCTGGGCTTACAGCACCTTGTATAATCAGCTTTCCGGTACAGCAGCAGACACCTGAGACAATAAGCCTGTCAAGAGGAATGATGCTTCTGAGTACGTCTGTGGTGAGGCACAGCATAGAGGCAACGCAGAGTGGAAGGGAGTCCTTTATCTCAGGAACAGAAAAACAGAAACCAGGGTCCCACAATTCCCTTTGAGGTCTTGCCTCTCCCCATTACCTAAAGCTTCCCACGAGGTCTCCACATACTTTTTGTTTTGTTTTGTTTTATTTTATTTTGTTTTGTTTTTTGGGAGACAGGATTTCTCCTTGGTTGTCCTGCAACTCACTTTTGTAGACCAGGCTGGCCTCGAACTCACAGAGATCTGCTGGCCTCTGCCTCCCGAGTGCTGGGATAAAAGGGGAGTGCCACCATCGCCAAGCTTAGGGCTCCACGTCTTGAAGGTTCTCCCTCCTCCTAGCAATAGCACAGGCTGGGGACCAACCCTTTTACTGTATGGGCCTTTGAAGGACATTTAAGATCCAAACTGCAGCGCACTCACAGTTTCCTGACTGTGAGAACAGCCTCTCTCGCCTGCGGCTGTCATATGGCTTTAATCAGTGTGTATTTGTCAAGCTAATCACACTGCACACGCATTAGTGTGGACTTTGCAAGCTGGCGGAGTCTTAGATGTTGACACAATGAATGGTATAGTCTTCCAGTTCCTTCCCTGCTCACGTGGTTAC
Source organism: Chionomys nivalis (assembly GCF_950005125.1). Taxonomy (NCBI): domain Eukaryota; kingdom Metazoa; phylum Chordata; class Mammalia; order Rodentia; family Cricetidae; genus Chionomys; species Chionomys nivalis. The sequence goes on from NC_080086.1 coordinate 37,471,659, forward strand.
TTGGGGGGCAGTAAATGAAATCATGAGAACAAGGCAATCCCAAGCGGGCTAATCATGTAATCAATATTCAGTCAGCACCGAGGAAATGACAACTGTATCATTTCAGTTATTCAGAATCAGTACAATGCCATGCCTAGAGTTAGTGCCACCCTACCCCTACCTGGCACCACACTTCAAGGAACGTGTGTGCTTAAGATTAAAAATAAGTAGCCAGGGTGGTGGTGGTGGTGGTTGTGGCGCACGCCTTTAATCTCAGCATTTAGGAGGCAGAGGCAGGTGGATCTCTTTGAGTTCAAGGTCAGCTTGGTCTACAAAGAATTCCAGAGCTGTTATACAAGAGAAACTTTGTCTCAAAAAACCAAAACCAATAAACAGACAAACAAGTAAACAGTTGGGCATAGAGGTGCGTGACTTTAATCCCAGCACTTGGGAGGCAGAGACCAGAGGACCCGTGAGTTTGAGGGGAGCCTGACCTACATAGCCAGCCTTGGGTATATAGTGGGACCCTGTCTCAGAATAATAACAATAGCAACAATAGCAATAACATCCATCCAAAACCCAAGGAAACAAAAAAGGGGAAAAAGTAGAGGCAACATTGTGACTTAGCAACATGTCCAGAACAAATGATTCCGTGTCTAAGATTTATTCTTTGCATTGTTCACAACTCATTACCATTTTGAAATAGGTTGGTAAGAAAATGTATGCGGGAAGGAGGTTAAGGGTTGTAGATATTACCACCATCGACAGCTTCCGATGTCTTACTGTTTTAAATTCTGATTCAATCCGACAGTGAAAGCAATCTTCACTGGGTTATAATGATCTGGTCAGAGCAGCCACTAGGAATATTCTCGGAATACCCACCAGGTGGCGCTCTTTTACCGGGATAGGTTCCGACAAACACACTCCTCCCCCTTCCCAGCATGCAGTGGCCTTTCTCTACCTGGACAGCCCAGCATTGTAGAGCCAGCAGGGGTACTGTGTCTAAGCCTTGTTTCAGAGAGAAAGAAAATGTGAGGAGGCACGTGTCTGGATTCAGAGGCCTCGTGTCACCAGGAGGGACTAGGGTAGAGTCCTAGTTCTTCAGTTCTGAACCTAGTTTGCTTCCTACCTCCATGTGGCATGCCTTCCCAGCTCTCCACAGGCTATTCCAGATCTTGTCCTGCAGAGCTAGTGCTACCCTGCTGGGCATTTGCCCGTTTCTGCCATTAAGGATGAAGAAGGTATTTGGAAGCAGGAAAAGGATGTAGGCAGGCTCTGTCCATTTCTTCCCCTTCAGAGGCGTCCAGGGGCAGTATGTGTGTGCCCAGGGGCAGGGACCCTGGAACCAACTGCCTTTGTCACAACCCTCCCTGTTTTCACAGCAGGATACCTGTGAGTAAATCTGTGTATTATTATTCCATCCATAAAGTGGGGAACTAAAATATCCATGAGGTCAGAGCCGACATAAGTCAAGTACTTACCGCATTGGCTTATGGTAGAAGCTATGAGAATGTGAACTTCGTGGCTCACCAGCATCCTACCTTGACAGAAGGGCTTCTGGGAGGATGTTGGGCTGCCCTTCCTCAGTGAATCCTGCCACAGCATCCTTTTCTAACACCTGTCTTGTATTTTGGTTATGCTGTGTGGTGTGCTAAACCTAGGGTCTCATACTTTCAATGAACCTGCAGCCCAACTCGAAAGTAGGCACTGTAGGTACCATGTTTGTTCTCACATCATGGAGGAAACACAGACACGAGGAAGTAATCTCTCTAGGGTCACTGCCTCACAGTCAGGCCTAGCTAATGCCAAAGAGTAAGCTGTTTCCTTCTGCATTCTACTGCCTCCTTTTGAAACTGGCAAAAACAGTGTGGGTATCATCCATGCTCATGATACTACTGCAGGAAGTATCCTGCAGAAATAGAAACAGTTTCTGAGAAACGCCTATCTGTAGGGTGATATTTCTTACCCCATTTAAATATATATATATATATTTATTTATTGACAGGGTCTCTTAATGTGGCAGTGGACGGCCTGAAACTATTTAGACCAGGGTGGCCATGAACTCAGAGGTCCATTTGCCTCGTTGTCCCCAGTGTTGGGATTAAAGGCATGTGCTACCACATCTGGCTAGATTTATTCCTGTTGTTTTTATTATACTTCTGTGTCTGTGTGAATATGTCACCTGTGTGGAGGGTTCCTAGGGAAGGCAGAAGGAAGTGTTTGATCCCCCTTGGAGCTGGAGTTACTGATTTGTGAGCCACCTGATAAGGGTGTTGGGAACCAAACTTTGATTCCCTGCAAGAGCAGCAAGTGCGCTTAAGTGCTGAGCAGTTCTCAGTGCCCTAAACCTGGGGACACAGAGGCAGCATTCCTTCATTCTTTCTTCTCCTCCAAGCCGCCTTGAGTGACAGATACAAGGACTCTTAGACTGTATTTAGCCCTAGAACCTTCAAGGGTCACCTTCCCCCATCTTACATTTTTTTGCAGCTCAGGCCAGCTCTTTGGGCAGCCAGGCAGTCTGCATCCCAGGCACATGAGGTCTGTTGAGCTGTGGTGGCATTTCAACTGTATTTTAATCAATAAAGACTGCCTGAAGATCAGAGAGTAAAACAGCCCCACTGGTTATGGTAGCACACACCTTTAATCCCAGTAGCCACCCTAGTTGCCACAGAAATCAGGTGGTGCATGCCTTTAATCCCAGCCCTAGAAAGGAATATAAAACAAGAGACAGTCTCATTCTGCGATTCCTGGAGGCAGGATCACCATTTCAAACTGAGGTCAAGGTAAGAGCCAGTGGCTGACTATTTTGCTTTTCAGATCTTCAGGCTGAAGCCCGGTTTCTGACCCTGAGCTTTTATTAATTGTGCTTCACTGAGTCACCCAAGATGTAACACAAGCACTCCGTGACTCAGACCAGACTCTGAGCATGTGACAGAGTCTGTGCAGCATTGACAGCTTTTAGCAAGGAAAGAAACAGTAGACACCATGCTACGGTCACAGGATCATGAGTACCAGGAGGGCCAGAGGGACCTTGCACAGAACATGGATAATAGGGCCCTGAGGAGGGAAGGGTGAGCACAAGGAAGGGGCCACTCTGCATACACGTATTCTATCGTTTCTCACTCTTACTATCTGTCTGCCTGCCATATACTGTCTCTTGCATGCGATGATCTAAACAAGACTTCTCCATCTTAACTTTGTCAAGGTAAAGGCTTGTCCTGTGTACTGTCTGGTGTGAGCATCATCTTTGTCTGCTGCACACCCCCCCCGATAGCATCCCCCGTAGTGCAATAGTCAAATGTCTCTAGACATTTTTGAGGTCTCTTGGGGGAGAGAAATGTTCCCTCCGTCTTTCTTATTGAGAATTATTGTTGTAAAAGAAACTACTTCCTCATTTCCTTTCTGAAATATGTATTATAATTTTTCTAAGGGCTAGAGAGATGCTTTACAGTCAGCAGCATATATTGCTCTTGCATAGGACCCGAGTTCATGTATCAGCATTCATATTAGACCACTCACAACTGCCTGTAATTCTAGCTCCATGATGACAAATATCCATAATCCAATGAAAGACCAAATTTAACCAGGCAGTGGTGGCACACACCTTTAATCCCAGCACTTAGGAGTCAGAGGTAGGAGGATCTCTGTGAGTTCAAGGCCAGCCTGGTCTACAAGAGCTAGTTCCAGTACAGGCTCCAAAGCTACAGAGAAGCCCTGTTTCAAAAACCCAAAACAAAATAACACAAAAACTAATTTAAACCATACAATGTGTAATCATACAGAGGTATATCTCTGTCCATCATAATAGTGTTTCCCATTTTTTAATGTGGGAAAATACTCTTTCTTTTACTTAATTCCTTCCTTTTTAGAATTCCCAGTTTTATTACCAAATCTGCTGACACTGACGATTCAGATGATGATGAAGTGTGAAGGTGACTGCTGCTGTATAGAACAGAAGAAGCCCTAGCGTGTTTCCAGGCAGCTACCTAATTTGGCAGCAGCCCAAGAGAAGGGGTCCAGGGAAAGCCCACAACCCACCGGGAGAAAAGAAGCCAAAGAGCCAGCTGCCTACACTGGAGAATGGGCAAAAGTGGCTAACTCCTGTCGCTAACTCCTGTGGCTAACTCCTGTGGCTAACTCCTGTGGCGTTTGGAGCCCAAATGCCTGTAGAGGTTGCTGTACAGTGGCTGCAACAGAAAAATTCAGACCTGTTCAGAGGGCTTGGGGAAAAGAGGAAAGGAAAACCTAGTCGGTGGGGCAGTGACTCTGGCCACGTGTAGCTCCGACCTGTACCCGTGGCTGCCAAGCCACAGGCAAGTGGCTTTTGCGTGAATTTATGCCCTAAAGTTGGGTGCCAGATGTAACTCAAACTTTAATTGGTCTTAATACTAAAAACCCAGAGTCAGATATTGGGGTAAATGCTGAATGATCAGGGAGACAAAGGAGCAACCACAGCTACCTCTTACCCCTCCAATTTCTCATTTGAAAGGGGCAAAGCTCCTAGCTCCACCCTGCCTTATCATATCTCTCCACCCAGCCACGTCATTTCCTGTTTTCTTCTCTCAGGTGCTGGGATTAAATATGTGAGCCACCACTGCACTCTGATCTCTAGATGAGCTTTATCTGTTAGAGCACGAGCAAAATATCATGCCTCTGAACTTCACGAGTCAGCCTCCATCCTCTGCAGCCTCTGAACTTCACAGGTCGGCCTCCATCCTCTGCATTCCTCTAAGGTTCATCTTCCGAGTTCTCAGCACAGATCACCAAGCTTTGAACACTCAATGGCTTTTTTTAAATTTTTTTTATTTTTTTGATTTTCGAGACGGGGTTTCTCTGTGGTTTTGGAGCCTGTCCTGGAACTAGCTCTTCTAGACCAGGCTGGTCTCGAACTCACAGAGATCCGCCTGCCTCTGCCTCCCGAGTGCTGGGATTAAAGGCGTGTGCCACCACCGCCCAGCTCTCAATGGCTTTTCTAACCCAAAGTTCCAAGTCCTTCCACAGGCCTCCCCAAAAAAACATGATCAGGTATGCCACAGCAATACCGTACTTCCTGGTACCAATTTTTCTTCTTCATTAGGGTTCCATTTGATGTGATAAAACACAAAGGTCAAGCAACTTGAGGAGTAAAGAGCTTATTTTGCATATATATATATATATATATATATATATATTATTGAGCTCTACATTTTTCACTGCTCCCCTCCCTGCCTCTTCCTCCCCTTCAACCCTCTCTCAAGGTCCCCATGCTCCCAATTTACTCGGGAGATCTTGTCTTTTTCTCCTTTCTACTTCCCATGTAGATTAGATCCATGTATGTCTCTCTTAGGGTCCTCATTGTTGTCTAGGTTCTCTGGGATTGTGACTTGCAGGCTGTTTTTTTTTTTAACTTTATGTTTAAAAACCACTTATGAGTGAGTACATATGATAATTGTCTTTCTGGGTCTGGGTTACCTTACTCAATATGATGTTTTCTAGCTCCATCCATTTGCCTGCAAATTTCAAGGTGTTACTATTTTTTTCTGCTGTGTAGTATTCCATTGTGTTAACCATTCTTTGGTTGAGGGGCATTTTGGTTGTTTCCAGTTCTGGCTATGACAAACAATGCTGTTACGAACATAGTTGAGCACATATCCTTGTGGCACAATTGAACATTCTTTGGATATATACCCAAAAGTGGTATTGCGAAGTCTTGAAGAAGGATGTTTCCTAATTTTTTGAGAAATTGCCAAACAGATATCCAAAAAGGGCTGTACCAGCTTGCATTCCCACCAGCAATGCAGGAGTGTTCCCTTTACTCCACAACCTCTCCAGCATAAGTTGTCATCAGTGTTTTTGATCTTGGCCATTTTTATAGGTGTAAGATGGAAGTGAGATGAAATTTTAATGTAGTGTTTATTGGCATGTTCTAAGAGCTGGGGCTTATTAGACATTTGTACTTCATCTCTAGAGAACTTTCTTTTTCACATTTTATTAACCCACTTACTGATTGAATGGGCTTTCTTTTGTTTAAGTTTTTGTGTTCTTTGTGTATTCTGGATTCTAATCCTCTGTCAGATATATAGCATGCAGAGATTATCTCTCATTCTGTAGGCTATCTTTTTTCTTGACTGACTCTTTCCTTTGCTGTCCTGGAGGCTTTTCATCTCGTGAGTCCCACTTGCCAGTCGTTGGCCATACTTTATGAGCAAACGTAGTCCCACTAAAAAAGTTCTTGCCTATGTCTATGTCTTGAAGCATTTTCCTCTAGCATCTTTGGAGTTTCAAGTCTTACACTAAGGTCTTTGATACATTGGGAGTTGATTTATTGTGCACGGGGAAGACAGAACTAGTTTCTTTCTATATATGGTTATCTAATTTTGACAGCAGCATTGTTGAAGGGGTTATCTTTTCCTCTAGCGTTGCATGAAGATGTCAAACAGTTTTGGTCTTTAGTATATGGGCAGACTCAACAGTTTAACTGAGTTACTGAAGACTGATTTTATAATCTGCCACTAGGACATTGGAGACTGGTGGACAAGAGACAGCCAAGTCAGTTAGGTCAGCCAGAGCAGCCAGGGCAGCCAGGAGGAGTCTCTGAGGCAGATAAGAGGGTGAAAAAGAGGCAGTAGTGTGAAGATCCAGGAGAGAGCAGTCCTGAAGATTGGCCAGAATGTGAAGACCTCATTTTCTATACATCCTGCTTCCTTGGCGATTGGTGGCATCCCCTCTCTATTTTGCTTATTATATTTGATCGTCTAAGACAGTAAGGGCAGGTACTCAAATAGTTCAGGAGCCTGGAGCAGGAACCGATGATGAGCCCAGGAAGGAGTCTCTTCACGGCTTGATTGGTCTGCTTCCTTATAGTACCCAAGACCACCATCCCAGAGGTGACACCACCTACATTGGGCTGGGCCCTCCTACATTGACCACTAGTTAAGAAAATGCCCATAGACTTGCCTACAGCCCAGTCTTATGGAAGCATTTTCACAATTGGGGTTCTCATCTCTCTCAGATGATTGAAGCTTGTGTCAGGTTGTCATAAAGTTAGCCAGGATACATGCTTTGTTGGCTTGTGAATCAGATATGCATACCATTCTTCAAGAATTTGGAGTCCAGCTGGAGAGGCAGGGGTCATACAGGTTGCAAAAGGGAAAACTCTTAGCAAAGACAAAAGCTAGGTGCTCAGAGGCTCACAAGTGGGAAGATCCAGAAAACTTTCCCAGAAAGATACTTGGCTGACTTGGTGAGTGAAGGACATTCCAGGCAGAAGGGATGCATACAAGGAAAGTGTAAAGTATGAAATGTTATGAGCAAATGTATTTTAGAGTGATTGTACTCCCAGAGTGACTAGGGAGAAAGTTCAAGAGGTAAGCAGTACAAGCAATGATGGTGGTGGTGATGCTTAACATACACTGAGCACTTAGTGTGTGCCAGGTTCTGTCTCCCTGCAGAATGTAGGAAATAACGCGCTGAGTGCTGAGGTAGCATGTCCAGGTTACATGTGGAAAATAACACACTGAGTGCCGAGGTAGCATGTCCAGGTTACATGTGGAAAATAACACACTGAGTGCTGAGGTAGCATGTCCAGGTTACATGTGGAAAATAACGTGCTGAGTGCTGAGGTAGCATGTCCAAGTTGCGTAGTACATGATGATTTCTTGTAAGCCTCATGAAGAAACAGTCAAAAGACCCAAGGAAGTGCAAGGCTTGCCCATGAAGTGGCTGTCTTCACCATCCTGTGGAGGGTCTGGAGCTCAGCTGCATGAGTCCTTTCTTGGTTTAGCTTGTAGTCTCCATGAGGTGGCACTGCCATGGTTGGGGTGGCTTGTCTGGCACCTGAATAACTGACTGTCCATCATTCCAGGTCTTCCATTGTAACCATTTTTTCAGTCTGTTCTTTCTAGTGGCTTGGAGGTTACCAGGTCTTCTTAGACCCACGAGTCCTCATTTTCTGTGTATTGTGCTGCTCAAAGTGGTCATGGGCAGATTCATGGAGAGGGGAGATAGGATGGACTTCTGGTGGAAAGAGAGGCGTGTGCCTACAGGGAGGGCACAGCTGTTTGAGGCCATCTTTGGATACTAGCTATCACAGTTACACTTTTATTTCAGAAAGAGCTTGTGGCAGCCTTGTGGAAGACGGAGTGAAGAGGATGATTAGAGAGACATTGTTCTAGTTAACTTCCTCTTGGTGTGGTAAAGTACTGACCAAAAGCAACTTGGGTGGCAAAAGGTTATGTTTGGTTTATAGGTTACAGTCCCTCATTGAGGGAAATGAGGGCAGGAACTAAAGGGAGGAACCTGGAGGCAGGAACTGAAGCAGAAGCCGTGGAGGAACACTCCTTATTGGCTTGCTTCCATGGTAGTGATATTTTGTTTGTAATCTAACAAATGAAGCTTGCCAGAAGATCAGAATGCAAAGCTAAGCCATAGTTAGCCACAGAGGGCAGGAAGTGGTGACATACACCTTTAATCCCCGAACTCAGGAGACAGAGGCAGGTGGATCTCTGTGAGTTCAAAGCCACCCTGGGCTACACAACATTGATCCAGAAACAGAGCCAGGTGGTAGTGTCTCACACTTTTAATCCCAGTATTGGGGAGGTAGAGACAGGAAGGGGGGTATGGTTGGGCAGAGAGAGTAATATAAGGTGAGAGGAGACAGGAACTCAGATACAGTCTGAGGATTCAGTCTGAGGATGCAGTCTGGAGATGCAGTCTGAGGATTCGGAGAGACAGGATCGCCCCTTTGGTCTGAGCATTGGTAGAGGTAAGAACTCTCTAGTGGCTGTCTGCTCTGCTGCTCTGATCTTCAACATTAACCCCTGCATCGGACTCCAGTTTATTATCAAGATGAATTTGAATTTGTACTACACTTCCCCTGCCTTACTTTTTTATACAACTCAGGACCAGCTGCTCAGCGGTGGCACTTCCCACAGTGGGTCGAGCCCTCCCACACCATCAATAACAGAAGAATGCCAACAGTCAAGTCCACAGGAAAATCTAATGGAGGTAATTATTAGTTGCGTTTTCTTATTCCCAGGTGTGTCAAGTTGACAACCAAAATTAGCCATAGAAGTCATGAAGATTGATCATGAAACCTTTGTAATAAACTTGGATAATTTCAGCTGAGTTGGTCACAAACTTTCCTTTTGAATATATTACTATGCTTCTTTTGTGCAATTGGATTTTCACATTAAAACAGTTATACTAGCCGGGCATGGGTGGTGCATGACTTTGATCCCAGCATTCAGGAGGCAGAGGCAAGAGGATCTCTGTGAGTTCGAGGCCAGTCTGGTCTACAGAGTGAGTTCCAGGACAGCCAGGGCTGTTACACAGAGAAACCCTATCTCAAAAAAACCAAACCAACCAAAACAAAACAACATTATACTAGCCTACATCTAATGAGCACAGACTCATAGTCTGCAAAAACTCACGGTGATAGGAGCTGGCAGATGTGACGTGTGTCTGTAATTCTATCACTCGGGAGAAGAACAGCAAGAGGAGCATGAATTCAAAGTTAGCCTGAGCTATCTCTCAAGGCTCTCAAACAAAACAAAATGAGTCGCAAAGTGAGGCTGGAGAAATGGCTCATTGTTAAAGCACCCTTACTGCTCTTGTAGAGGATGTGGATTCAGTTTTCGGTACCCATATAGTAGCTTAGAAGCATCTAATAACTACAGTTACAGTGTTTCTGGTGCCCTCTTTGGGCCTCTGTGAGTACTGCATCCATACTCATGGACATATTGCAGGCAAAATAGACACACATACATATAAAAGAAAAATTTTTTTTTTTTTTTGGTTTTTTTCGAGACAGGGTTTCTCTGTGGCTTTGGAGCCTGTCCTGGAACTAGCTCTGTAGACCAGGCTGGTCTCGAACTCACAGAGATCCGCCTGCCTCTGCCTCCCGAGTGCTGGGATTAAAGGCGTGCGCCACCACCGCCCGGCTCGAGACACGGTTTCTCTGTGGTTTTGGAGCCTGTCCTGGAACTAGCTCTGTAGACCAGGCTGGTCTCGAACTCACAGAGATCCGCCTGCCTCTGCCTCCCGAGTGCTGGGATTAAAGGCGTGTGCCACCACCACCCGGCTTAAAAGAAAAAATTTAAGTGAAAGAGTGGCAAAGCTAAACTGAATATTTGGCCAATCTGAATTAGAAACCCGTGTTCTCTTTAAAAATATCTAATTCCTGGGCCCTGATGGCATACTCCTTTTTTAAAAAATTGTTTATTATTATTATTTTTATTAAACTATATATTTTTCTCCCCTCCTCTCTCATCTTCTCCCCTCTCCTTCTGTCCTTTCCCATGGTTCCCATGCTCCCAATTTACTCAGAACATCTCCTCTTTTTCTACATCCCATGTAGATTAGATCCACGTAAGTCTCTCTTAGGGTCCTCATTGTTATCTAGGCTCTCTGGGATTGTGATTTGTGGCTGGTTTTCTTTGCGTTATGATTAAAAGCCACTTATGAGTCAGTACATGTGATAATTTTCTTTCTGGGTCTGGGTTACCTCACTCAATATGATGTTTTCTAGATCCATCCATTTGCCTGCAAATTTCAAGATGTCATTGTTTTTTCTGCTGTGTAGTACTCCATCGTATAAATGTACCACATTTTCCTTATCCATTCTTCAATTGAGGGGCATTTAGGTTGTTTCCAGGTTCTGGCTATGACAAACAAAGCTGCTATGAACATAGTTGAGCACATGTCCTTGTGGCATGATTGAGCACCCTTTGAATATATACCCAAAAGTGCTTGCTATTGCTGGGTCTTGAGGAAGGTTGTTTCTTAATTTTCTGAGAAATCACCACACTGATATTCAAAGTGGCTGTACCAGTTTGCCCTCCCACCAGCATAGGAGGAGTGTTTCCTCTACCCCAATCCTCTCCAGCATAAGTTGTCATCAGTGTTTTTGATCTTAGCCATTCTTATAGGTATAAGATGGGATCTCAGAGTTGTTTTATTTGCATTTCTCTGATGACTAAGGATGTTGAACATTTTCTTAAGTGTCTTTTAGCCATTTTAGATCCCTCTGTTTAGGTCTGTACTCCATTTTTTTTAAATTGGATTATTTGTTCTTTTGATGACCAATTTCTTGAGTTCTTTGTATATTTTAGAGATCAGCCCTCTGTCTGATATGGAGTTAGTGAAGATCTTTTTCCCATTCTGTAGGTTGTTGTTTTAGCTTGTTGACAGTGTTCTTTCTTTGCTTTACAGAAGCTTTTCAGTTTCATGAGGTCCCATTTATTAATTGCTTCTCTCAGTGTCTGTGCTACTTGGGTTATATTTAGGAAGTGATCTTCTGTGCCAATGCATTCAAGTATACTTCCCACTTTCTCTTCTATGAGGTTCAGTGTGGTTGGCTTTATGTTGAGGTCTTTGATCCATTTGGACTTGAGTTTTGGTGTGGTGATAGATATGGATCTATTTTCATTCTTCTACAAGTTGATATCCAGTTATGCCAGCACCATTTATCAAATATGCTTTCTTTTTTCCATTATATATTTTTTTGCTTCTTTTTCAAAAAAACCAGGTCTTTGTAGGGGTATGGATTGATATTTGGGTCTTTGATTTGGTTCCATTGGTCCTCCTGTCTGTTTTTATGCCAATACCAGGCTGTTTTCAGTACTGTAGCTCTGTAGTAGAGTTTGAAATTAGGGACTCTGATGCCTCCAGAAGTTCCTTTATTGTACAGAATTGCTTTGGCTATCTTGGGTTTTTTACTTTTCCATATGAAGTTGAGTACCGTTCTTTCGATGTCTGAGAAGAACTTTGTTGGGATTTTGATGGGCATTGCATTGAATCTGTAGATTGCTTATGGTATAAGGTTGCCATTTTCACTATGTTAATTCTACCTACCCAAGAGCATGGGGGACCTTTCCACTTTCTGGTGTCTTCTTTAATTTCTTTCTTTAAAGATTTAAAGTTCTTGTCATACAGGTCTTCCATTTGTTTGGTAAGAGTTACTCTGAGATAGTTTATGCTATTAATGACTACTGTGAAGGGTGATGTTTCTCTGATTTCTTTCTCAGCCCATTTATCATCTGTGTAAAGGAGGGCTACTAATTTTTTTGAGTTAATCTTGTATCCTGCTACATTACTGAAAGTGTTTATGAGTTGTAGAAGTTCCTTGGTAGAGTTTTTGGGGTTGCTTATGTAAACTATCATATCATCAGCAAATAGTGAGAGTTTGACTTCTTTTCCAATTTGTATCCCTTTGCTCTCCTTTTGTTGTTTTATTGCTCTAGCTAGAACCTCAAGTATTCTATTGAATAGATATGGAGTGGACAATCTTGTCTTGTTCCTGATTTCAGTGGGATCACTGTGAGTTTCTCTCCATTTAATTTGATGTTGGCTGTTGACTTGTTGTATATTGCCTTTATTATGCTTAGGTATGTTCCTTGTATCCCTGCTCTCTTCAAGATTTTATCATGTAAGGATGTTGTATTTTGTCAAAGACTTTTTCAGCATCTAATAAGATGATCATGCGATCTTTTTAAAAATTCAGTTTGTTTATATGGTGGATTACATTGACAGATTTTCGTATGTTGAATCATCCCTGCATCTCTGGGGTGAAGTCAACTTGATCATGGTGGATGATTTTTCTGACGTGTTCTTGGATTCAGTTTGCCAGTGTTTGATTGAATATTTTTTCATCAATGTTCATGAGTAAATTGGTCTGTAATTATCTTTCTTAGTAGTATCTTTATGTGGTTTGGGTATCAGGGTAATTATAGTCTCATAAGAAGAGTTTGGCAATATTCCTTCTGTGTGGAACAATTTGAGGAATATTGGTATTAGTTCCTTTTTTTTTTTTTTTTTCGAGACAGGGTTTCTCTGTGTTTTTTGGAGCCTGTCCTGGAACTAGCTCTTGTAGACCAGGCTGGTCTCGAACTCACAGAGATCCGCCTGCCTCTGCCTCCCGAGTGCTGGGATTAAAGGCGTGCACCACCACCGCCCGGCCTGGTATTAGTTCTTCTTTGATAATCTTGTAGAATTCTGAGTGGAAACCATCTTGTCCTGGGCTTTATTTTTTATTTATTTATTTATTTATTTATTTGGTTGGGAGACTTTTGGTGACTGTCCCCCCCCCTTTTTTTCCGTTATAGGTCTATTTAATTTACTTATCTGGTCTTGATTTAATTTTGGTAAGTGATATCTATCCAGAAAGTTGTCCTTTTTCTTTAAGTTTTCCAATTTTGTAGAATACAGGTTTTCCGAAAAATGACCAAATGATTCTCTGAATTTCCTCCCTGTCTGTTGTTATATCTCCCTTTTCATTTCTGATTTTGTTATTTTTGATATTCTCTCTCTCTGCCTTTTGGTTAGTTTGGATAAAGGTTTGTCTATTTTGTTGATTTTCTTAAAGAACAAACTCTTTGTCTCATTGATTATTTGTATTGTTTTCTTTTTCTTTCTTTCTTTCTTTCTTTTTATTTATTTATTTTTTTAAAAAACTTCAGCTCTCAGTTTGATTATTTCCTGCCTGTCTAGTTCTCCTGGGTGAGTTTGCTTGTTTTTGTTCTAGAGTTTTCAAATGTTCTGTTAACTCACTAGTGTGGGATTTTCCCAACTTCTTTATGTGCGCATTTAGTGCTATGAACTTTCCTCCTAACACTGCTTTCATTGTGCCCCATAAATTTGGGTATGTTGTGTGGTCATTTTCATTGAATTTTAGGAAGTCTTTGAATATTTTTCCCTTTATTTCTTCCTTGACCCACTGATTCAGGTAAGCATTGTTTAATTTCCATGTGTTTATGAGCTTTCTGGAATTAGTGTTGCTGTTGAATTCTAAATTTTAAGTCATGGTGATGCAGTAAGATACATGGGATTAATGGGAAACGGGGAGCAGTTGGAAATTTTAATTAAAAAAGAACAAAAAAATGAGAAAAAAGATACATGGGATTATTCTAATTTTTTTCTTTTGTTTGTTGAAGTTTTCTTTGTTACCAAGTATGTAGTTAATTTTTGAGAAGGTTCCATGAGGTTCTGAGAAGAAGGTATATTCTTTTATGTTTGAATGGAATGTTCTATAGATGTCTGTTAAGTCCAGTTGAGTCATAACATCTGTTAGTTCCCTTATTTGTCTGCTAATTTTCTGTCTGACAGACCTTTCCAGTGTTGAGCATGTGGTGTTGAAGTCACCCATTACTAGTGTGTGGGGTTTAATGTGTAATTTAAGCTTTAGAAGTGTTTCTTTTACAGATGAGGATGCCCTTTTATTTGGGGCATAGATATTCAGTAATAAGATTTCCTCTAGCATTGGCATAGGGAGCCACTTCCTAAGTACAACCCAGCAGCACAGACACTGAGAGAAACAATTAATAAATGGGACCTCCTGAAACTGAAAAGCTTCTGTAAAGCAAAGGACAAGGTCAACAAGACAAAATGACAGCCTATAGAATGGGAAAAGATCTTCACTAACCCCACATCAGACAGAGTTCTGAACTCCAAAATATACAAACTCAAGAAATTGAACACCAAAAGATCACATAATCCAATAAAAAAATGGAGTACAGACCTAAACAGAGAACACTCAACAGAGAAATCTAAAATGGCTGAAAGACACTTAAGGAAATGTTCAACATCCTCAGTATCAGAGAAATACAAATCAAAACAACTCTGAGATTCCATCTTATAACCTGTAAGAGTGGCTAAGATCAAAAACACTGATGACAATTTATGCTGGAGAGGTTGTGGGGAAAAGGGAACACTTCTGCATTGCTGGTGGGAATGCAAGCTGGTACAACCACTTTGGATGTCAGTGTGGCGATTTCTCAGAAAATTAGGAACCAACCTTCCTCAAGACCCAGAACATCAAGTACTTTTGGGTATATACCCAAAGGATGCTCAATCATACCACAAAGACATGTGCTCAACTATGTTGATAGCAGCATTGTTTGTCATAGCCAGAACCTGGAAACAACCTAAATGCCCCTCAATTGAAGAATGGATAAGGAAAATGTGGTACATTTACACAATGGAGTACTATACAGCAGAAAAAAAATAATGACAGCTTGAATTTTGCAGGAAAAGGATGGAGCTAGAAAACATTATTTTGAGTGAGGTGACCCAGACCCAGAAAGACAATCATCACATGTACTCACTCATAGATGGTTTTTAAACATAAAGCAAAGAAAGCCAGCCCACAAATCACAATCCCAGAGAACTTAGACAACAATGAGGACACTAAGAGAGACTTACATAGTTCTAATCTACATGGGAAGTAGAAAGTAGAAAAAGACAAGATCTCCTGAGTAAATTGGGAGCATGGGGACCTTGGGGGAGGGCTGAATGGGGAAGGGGAAAGGCATTGAGGGGAGCAGAGAAAAATGTGAGCTCAATAAATATCAATAAAAAAGATTTCCTCTTGATGGATTTTTCCTGTGACTAATATGAAATGCCCTTCTTTGTCTCTCTTGGTTGATTTTAGTTTGAAGTCTATTTTGTTAGATATTAGGATAGCTGCACCAGCTTGCTTCTTAGGTCCATTTGATTGGAAATTTTTTTTCCAACCCTTTACTCTAAGGCGATGTCTGTCTTTGAGGTTGAGGTGTGTTTCTTGTGTGCAGGAGAAGGATGGATTCTGTCTTCATATCCAATCTGTTAGCCTGTGTCTTTCTACAGGTGAGTTGAGTCTATTTATATTAAGGGATATTAATGACCAGTGATTGCTATCTCCTGTTATTTTAGTTTTTGTTGTTGATGATGTTAATTTGTCTGTTTTTCTCTTCTTTGGGATTTGCTGCTGTGAGATCATTTATTGTCTGTGTTTTTGTGGATTTAGCCAACTTCCTTGGGTTCAAGTTTTCCTTCTAGTACTTTGTGTAGGGCTGGGTCTATGGCTAGGGATTGGTTAAATATGGTTCTGTCATGGAATATCTTGTTTTGTCCATCTATGGTGATTGAAAGTCTTGCTGGGTATAGTGGTCTGGGCTGGCATTCATGGTCTTTTAATGTCTGTATAATGCTTGAACAGGACCTTCTGGTTTTCAATGAGAAGTCAGGTGTAATTCTGATAGGTCTGCCTTTATATGTCACTTGGCCTTTTTCCTTCGAAGCTCTTAATATTCTTTCTTTATCCTGTATGTTTATTGTTTTGATTATTATGTGGTGAGGGGACTTTTTTTTTTCCAGTCTATTTGGTGTTCTGTATGCTTCTTGTATCTTCATATGCATATCCTTCTTTAGGTTGTTTAGGTTGGGGAAGTTTTCGTCTATGCTTTTGTTAAATATATTTTCTGTGCCTTTGAGCTGGTGTTCTTCTCCTTCTTCTATACCTATTATTTTTAGGTTTGGTCTTTTCGTTTTGTTTTATCTATTTATTTATTTATTTATTTATTTATTTATTTATTTATTTATTATGTATACAATATTCTGTCTGTGTGTATGCCTGCAGGCCAGAAGAGGGCACCAGACCCCATCACAGACAGTTGTGAACCACCATGTGGTTGCTGGGAATTGAACTCAGGACCTTTGGAAGAGCAGCCAGTGTTCTTAACCTCTGAGCCGTCTCTCCAGCCCTAGGTTTGGTCTTTTCATGGTGTCCTGTATTTTCTGGATATTTTGTGTCAAGCTTTTTGTTAGATTTAATGTTTTCTTTGACTGATGAGTCTTTTTCCTCTATTGTATCTTCAGCACTTGAGATTCTCTCTTCCATCTCTTGTATTCTGCTGTTTATACTTGCATTTGTGGTTCCTGATAATTTTCTCATAATTTCAGTTTCTATAATTTTCTCAGTTTGTAATTTATCCCCAAGTCTCTATTTTAGTTTTCCAGTCTTGAATACTTTCTTTCATATGTTTGATTGCTTTTTCTTGGTTTTCTTTAAAGGATTTATTTCTTCCAATTTTTGTTGTCTTTTCCTCCAATTCTTTGAGGGAATTTTTTATTTCCTCTTTAAGGGCCTCAAGCATTCTCCTAAAATTATTTTTTAGGTCATTTTCTTCTGCTTCATCTATATTTGGTTGTTCAAGTCTTACTGTTGTAGGGCCACTAGTTTTTATTGGTGTTGTATTGCTCTTTATGGTGTTGTGTGTTCTCAACTTGTCTACCCATCTTTTCCTCTGGTATAGTTGGGACAGTCTGTGTCTCTGGTGATCAATCTTCCAGTTGCCAGTGGATCCAAGGCTTAGATGGTTGCTCCTTGTGGTGCAGTCAGGGCCTTGGTTCCAGTCACCCTGGAGGTCACTTGGTGTTCCTAGATGTTGCTCAGCACTCCCTGGGGTTGCTCTGCAATACACGGGGTTGTTCAGGCCTGCTCCCATAGATTTTGCTTGCTTGGGGCTGATTCTGCTGAGATTGCTGTCTTGGGCCTGCTCTGGCAGAGGTTGCTGGCTCAGGCTTGCTCCAGCAGTGGTTGTTGGTTTGGGCCTGCTCTGGGGGAGGTCGTTGGCTCAGAGCTGCTACCTCAGAGGTAGCTGATTCACTCCCAGTCCCACAGAGGTCTCTGGCTTGGGCCTGTTTCCTCAGTGGTGGCTCACTTGTTCCTGCTCCTGTGGAGGTTGTTGCCTCAGGCCTGCTCCAGCAGAGATTGCTGGTTCAGGCCTGCTCTGATGGAGGTCACTGACTCAAGCCTGTTTCTGTAGATTACTCTGGCCTGGGCCTGTTCCCATAGAGGTCTCTGGCTTGGGTCTGTCCTGCAGAGTTCTCTGACTCAAGCCTGCTCCTTCAGGTCTGTTCCTGTGGAGGTTGCTGGCTCAGGTCGGACACTCTTTTAATCCCAGCACTCGACAGGTAGAGGCAGGCAGATCTCTGTGAGTTCCAGACCAGCCTGGTCTACAGAGCAAGTTCTAGGACATGCAAGACGGTACAAAGAAACCCTGTCCTGAAAAACCAAAAAAAAAAAAAAATTAATTTATTATAATGATGCTGAGATGGTGGTGGTGGTGTGTGTGTGCATGCATGTGTGTGTGTGCGCGCGCACGCGTGTGCATGTGTTTGTGTGTGTGCATGTGTGTGAGTGTGCATGTGTTTGTATGTGTGTGTGCATGTGTGCATTGTGCATGTGTGTGTGTGCGTGTGTGCATGTGTTTGTGTGTGTGTATTGGGAATGTGAGCCTGAGTATGCATACCACATACATGTAGAGGTTAAGAGACAACTTCTAGGAGTTGAGTTTCTCCTCCCGTCATGGGTCCCAGTGCTTGAACTCAGGTCGGGTTTGTCTGGTAAATGCTTTTGCCAGCCGAGCTGTCTCTCCAGAGCCCAAACCCATATTCTCAACTGTTATTCCCATGTCGTCCCTGGAAACCAGGTGGAGAATGAGTTTATGCCAGTTCCACAGAAAGGATCCAAGTCACTAGACCTAAACGTTTTAAACTGCAGTCATCAAAGTAGCCAATGATGTATACCAAAGGAAAATGCTAACAAAGCTGTTCCTAATAAGTCAGTGCAGACATTGTCTCTTACCTGAATAAGTCAGTGCAGACATCGTCTCTTAACTTAGTAAGTCAGTGCAGACATCGTCTTTTAGCTTGAGGATATCTGAGATAAAGTTTGATACTTGTCCCCTACCCTTTCTTGTAAATCCAAATGATCAAATCATAACTTTTAGTCAAATTAACATTTATTGAATGCTGTATTATATCAATCACAATTATATTATTGAATATTGAATAACGATTATCTGCTTAAAATCTAAAAGCTATGCAGTGCTTATATCTCTTTCCTTGTATAACGTTTGGTTTTTCCTGGAGTCAATAATGTCTTCATATTTTCACTATATTATTTTTTGCACTATTTCCTAAATCTGTCCGTTTCTTTCCTATTAGAACTTCTATGGGCCTACCAGTTGTTTTTCCTTTCAAAATTCTCAATTTTTAAATCTCAATTCTTACAGGATTATTTATTTATTTATTTGGTTTTTTTGAGACAGGGTTTCTCTGTAGCTTTGAAGCCTGTCCTAGAACTCTCCTAGACCAGGCTGGCCTTGAACTCACAGAGATCCGCCTGCCTCTGCCTCCTGAGTGCTGGGATTAAAGGTGTGCACCACCACCACCCAACTTTATATTTATTTTTTAAAATTCATGTATATGTACTATATTTAAATTATTTTCCTCCTCCTCCCTCCAACCATGTCTCTTATCTCTCAAATTCATGACCTTTTCTTTTATTATTACTATCATGTATATATATATATATATATATATAGAGAGAGAGAGAGAGAGAGAGAGAGAGAGACAAATAGATCAATATGACCTACTGAGTTAATTTAGAGTTGTTTGGTATTGGGTAGCCTATTAGGAATCTCATCCCGGGGGAAAGACTGATCCCCCTCCTGCATTCACGAATTGCCTGTAACTCTTCCTCTAGGAGTGGAGCCTTGGGTGATTTCCCCCATCCACACTGATATGTCAATTCATGTTGTCATTGTTCAGATCTTGTGTAGGCAGCCACACTGTTGAGATTTCACAGGTGGAGCTTCCCTGCCATCTGTAGAAGACATGATCTCACCTCATATGTGCTGGTCCTCTGGCTCTTGCAATCTCTTTATCTCCTCTTCCAAGCTATTCCCGGAGCTATAGGGGGAGGGGTATGCTATTGACCTATCAGTTGGCACTGGGCACCCCACGGTCGGTTGTTCTCTGCCCAGTTGTGGGTTGTTGTAAAGAGAAGCTTCTTTGATGAGGAGCCAGAGCTACCCTTACCTGTAGGTAGGTACAAGGACATAATGATAATTTTCTCATGCGGTTGTATCGCTTCTGTTCTGGACCTTCCTTCTGCGAAGTCTTTCTGCTCCAATACAGGTTGATCTTTCTCTAGACCTTTCACCCTTTGTCATCTGGGGCGTGACTTTAGCTTTGCATTTATGTTGGGCCCTGTGTTTCCGGGGTCTTGTGGTCTACATTGTGTCATTCAGCCTTTCTAAGAAAGGCACCAGAGAGATACATTTTTTGGAAGTTTCTATCCTATCTGGATTTTTCAGTTCAGATCTATAGAACTCTATTCAAATTATTTGCAAATTATTTTTCCTTGAAGGTATTATCCCAGTGTGTTCTTGGTTCATTTTCTAGGAGCCCAATATAGTTTTTAATCTCATTTAGTTGTATGAGACGGACTTGTACGCTCTTCTTAATACCTTTGGTGTGTTGAAATTGGCACTGGTACTTCCTTCATAGTGTTTTCCGACATACCCTTGTGCCCCTCAGCTCTTAACCACTGAGCCATCTCTCTAGACCCCCTTTTTTTGGTCTTTCAAGATAGGGTTTTCTCTGTAGCTTTGGAGCCTGTCCTGAAACTAGCTCTTGTAGATCAGGCTGGCCTCTAACTCACAGAGATCTGCTTGCCTCTGCCTTCCAAGTGCTGGGATTAAAGGCATGCACCACCACTGCCTGGCTCTTTTTAATCTCTTGATCATGATTTTAGTGGAGTCTCAGGAGCAGAAAGGAATAAATGTGCATGGGCTGTCCAATCCACCAACTGTAACTACACCCCATGAAATTTTCTTTTAGTTCCTGCTACATAGATGGGATGATGGTAGAAAATACAAATACATATGGTTTCCATATTGGAGGCATAACATATTTCTAAACATGTACAGTATGAAGCACGGACTGGCTCTAAGGGCATTAAAGAAGAGAGAACATAGATGGAGCAATATGTAATACGTTTGCTGTCTTCTTGGCTGGAGCCTTAAGTTGCCGTAGCAACAGGCCAGAGCAGGAACCTGATTAGAAGAAGGGCTTCTCAGGTTCAATTTTCGTTATTTAATCAGGCACAAATGATGGGGCAAATCATCACATGGCACCATAAGATCGTCTATGCTGATAAGCTGCATAATTAGTCAAATCTAATAACTCTTTAGAACAAGCAAAACAACCTCCCAAATCTTGCTTTTTGCATTTCTTACTCTCAGAGTCATCAATAGTCAAAAGATTTTCCTGGGGTTTCTTTGGTGAAATATTTGAAGCATAGTTAGTACCAGTATTGAAGGGCTCTTCTCACCACTGCAGAGCAAGAAGACACATGAAGAGATTCATGAGAGACAAAAGCCTGCTGCTATTGGCATTTCACAATTTCAAGATGTCTAGTGTGTGCTAGGTTGTCATATGAAGAAATTACTCTATAAAAGTCAAGTTTTAGGGCTCTGTCATGGGGCTGGGGGAACAATTTTGAAATTTCTGTGGCAGTGCCATGCACTATACTGCTAGGGGAGTTTAGGGTCGAGTGTGGCTAGAATCAAGCGGGTTTACGTGGTGCCAATCGCCACTTCTTGGCTTCTGGAAGACAGGAGTTGTGTCACTCTTTGCTGCTGTGATAAAGTATCATGACCAGAAACAACTTCTGGAAGAGGTGACTTTGGCATGGAATTCCTGAGCAATAAGAATTCACCGTGGCCTGGCTGCAGGAACACGGAGCTGAGAACTCATGTCCTCAGACACAAACATGAGGTAGAAAGAGATCTGGAAGCGGGGTGAGTCTTTAAACTCCCAAATCCACCCCTGGTGACGTAGTTCCTCCAGCAAGGCTGCGCCTTGCTGTTTATGACCTCTCCAAGCAGCACCGCCAACTGGGGACCAAGGGTTAAATGCTGGAGCCTATGTGGAGATTTCTTCATTCAAACCAGCACAGGAGTTTTAGACAGACTTGTAGGAGAAGTCATCCCCTTGAGGAAGGCGGATTGGATTCACTAAGATCTTTGCATCATCCACAGATTGTCCGTCTGCTTTTGAATAAATTGGGTTCCTTTTAGTAGGTCTCCTTCACCATCCGTCTAGAAGGTACCAAGCACAGTTGTCAACTGGAATTACATCCTGGTTATTTCCCCAGACAAGTAGTTATTTTCAAGTCTGTATCAATCCTAGAAGGCCCATGGTTTTTTGCTGGCTGGAGATTTACTTTCCTATCTACAGGGCAGGGCTGTTTTATAGCAGAGGAACTTTAATTGAATTGTCCTTCCCTGACTACAAATATCCTCTAATCAAACATATAATTTAAATTAGTAGTTTTGCCTTGCTTTTGTCATTTTTTGGCTGTTGTTGCTATTCTGTAGCCCCAAGTGAGGCATTACACAGTTTAAAAGCAAAGGTCAGATATGGTCCCTTTGTGCTCTTTCTACAACAATAGAAAAAATGACAGAGGACAAGTGATTAATCACCGCAGGAGTGACATACATCAGGCGGTCTCAATCAGAGCACCTTAGGCTCCTGAGAGTCTCAGAGAGCAGTGATGGGGAGGGAGGAGAGGAGACTTGTGTGCTGTTCCCAGGGTTCAAAAAAGACTAAACCCAGCAGCAGTCAGTGCCTACTTACCAGAGACGTCATGCTCCAACTAATTAAACCAAAACATCGGGTTCTTTGCTTGAGGCTAGATTATATATCAACTCAGTATAGAAACACCAGTTACCCCATGCTGACTGGAAGCTCTGATTGGCAGTCTTTGATTAATAAAACATGAGAAAGTGAATTCTTTATCAATTAATAAATGTATTTTGTTCGATAGAGGTGTTTCAAAGCATGGGGAAGTGAAGAAAAATAAGATGTTCCGTTTGGGTGGAAACAGTGAAAGGGCTAAGCTTGCTAGACGAGGCGATTAAGGAGGGCAGAGAGCAAAGGGGGCGGCGTGGGGAGCAGAGAAGGTGAGACTCGCCCGAGCAGGGTCTGCGAGACACACAGGATTTATCTATTTCAGTGGCTTTCAGAGAGTGGTCTGTACCCAAACCACCAGTTCCTTATAGAAACTTGCAAGAAATGCAGACTCTCAGGCTTTGCATACCAAGTCAGCCGCTCTGGGGATGAGGTATAGCCTTCTGGATTGTAAGAAAACTTGGAGGGGGCTCTCGTGCTCACACAGATTCTCAGTCTCCCCAAGTCTGAGATGGTAACCTAAAAGTCAGTATTCTTAGAGGCACCTGGTCAGTTGAAGATCTGAGAAGAGGCTGCTGTGGATGTGCTCTCTTCCCTAAGCTCCCATTTGCTGACATTCTCAGACTCAGTTAGATCCAACTGCTCTTTAAAAGAAGGGACACCCAAGTCTTTCTCCATCTGAATGTTTTGAACAATGAGAACAGATTTCATTTGATTTCAGAGACTCAGTCAGCCACAGAATTGAACCAGAGTGTGATTGTGTTTCTATAGAACTGAACCAGAGTGTGATTGTGTTTCTCTCTCCTCACATTTATTTTTACTGATGTATTTTTAATTTTTTTCTCTTTTGCCAAATGATACTAGTTTTCAGTTTAAAGGGATGACATAAAGTATTCTATTTGAAAACCTTATTTAAAATGTCACTCAGCTTATGGAACATAGGCAAATGGGCTGGGGAGACAGCTTAGCTGGTAAAGTCACCTGCCTCCCAAGCCTGATGCCTGAGTTTGATCCCAAGAAACCACATTCATGTGGAAGGAGAGAACCCACTTCACAAAGTTGTCCTCTGACATCCATGCACACGACATGGTATAAGCACACTCAAACACATGCTATACACACACACACACGCACACACACAATATTAATAAATACAATTTGAAAAAGATAAAGAATTTTATCCGAAGTTTATGGGAATGAGAAATACAAAAGTGTGACATGAATGATTAAAATTTGTGAGGTATATTGAAGATAACCAATGTTTTATGTGTGTGTGTGTATGTGTGATATGTGTATGTATGTGTCTATCATGTGTGTTTTTCCATGTATGTGTGTATATGTGCCCATACATCTTTGTCTGTGTATGTATGCACACATGTGTTTCTATGTATTTCCACGTGTATGGTGTGTGCTTGTGTATGTATTTAATATTGATGTTTGACTAAATAGATCTGTTTATCTGTCCTTCTTCTTTTTTTTTTTTTTTTTTTTTTTTTTGAAAAGGCTGCAGAAACATTTGACTGCAGCAAGTATTTGAACAGGGAAGGAAGATTTCCACACAGCAAAAGTGCCTCAGTGGTGACCCACAACCTACTTGTGGGAGCAAAACTCAGTATGACAGAATCTTGCACACAGTACTTTGCCAGAACTTTGTGGTCCTCCTTTTCCTTTGGTGCAAAACTGCTGAGATGTAATGGAAGCTGGAACACGAGCTCTGTGCTGTCTTGACAAAAACAAGGAACCCTCCCTGGGGAGGTGACAATTAGCAGCATACTCCCAGCCACACCACATTTGGATGGATGCTGCATTTGCTCACTTTACTTGGAGTCAGGAAGTGCCAGAATGAGCTGGTACATGTATACACATGGTTGTTCAGAGGGAAATTTCACTGGATTCCTTTCTCCCTATTTGTTAAGTTAGGGGTAAAATCTGATTGAAATAACGGAAAGATGTTCTTTAAGGCAATGTCCATCTAACTTTTTAAAACTCAGTTCAAAAAACACAGCTTAGAATGTATGTGCTCACGTGCATGTGCGCGTCCACACACGCGAACACATGCATACACAAGAACATGTGTGTACACATGCACACACACAAACACATGCTGCATACACATGTACACACACGAACATGTTCATACACATGCACACACACGAACACATGCTGCATACACATGCACACACATGAACATGTTCATACACATGCACACACATGAACACGTGTATGCACTTGCACACACATGAACTCATGCACACACTTGCACACACACACACACTTTCCTAACTTAACAAGGCTTCATGCAGCTGTCTTTGTCTCTTAGAATTATGACTTTGTTTTAATTCATAAAAATGGATTTCCCAGCCCACTAATGGTCTCAACTCTCTGGAAAGCTTCACTCTGACTCACAGGCTCTAAGTTATTGTGCATAATGCTTGCCTGCAAGCTGGTTAAAATTCAAATTCCTACATTCTGGAAAACTTCCCCTCCCTATTTCCCTCCCTGGGGATACCAGTTCGGTGGGGGCTATGGCTCGAATCTGCAAGTTTTCATGGGTGATCTAGAGGATTTTGATGTAGGCAGAGCTTCGACCGCATTTTGAGAAATACTATTTAAAAGGGAAATCCAGGATCGGGGTGGGGATGTTTCAGGGGATAAAACCCTTGCTGTGCAAGCATGAGGACTGGGGTTCAAACCTTCCAAACTCATGTAAATGCTGGGTGGGCATGCTATCTGCCTGTAATTCTAGCTTCCAAAGCCAGAGACAGGCTCCCAGAGCAAGCTGTCTCATGAGCCCTGGATATGACTGAGAGATCCTGCCTACCTCAGTGAATAAGGAGGAAGAGTGATGAGGATGATTCCGAATTTCAACCTTGAGGTTTGTACATGCAGACACTGCACAAACATACACAGTGTACACACACGGGAAATGGGGAAACATACACACTGTACACACACAGGAAATGGGGGAAACATACACACTGTACTCACATGGGAAATGGGGAAACATACACACTGTACACACACGGGAAATGGGGAAACATACACACTGTACACACACGGGAAATGGGGAAACATACACACTGTACACACACGGGAAATGGGGAAACATACACACTGTACACACACGGGAAATGGGGAAACATACACACTGTACACACACGGGAAATGGGGAAACAAACACACTGTACACACACGGGAAATGGGGAAGCATACACACTGTACACACACGGGAAATGGGGAAGCATACACACTGTACACACACGGGAAATGGGGAAGCATACACACTGTACACACACGGGAAATGGGGAAGCATACACATTGTACACACACGGGAAATGGGAAAACGGGATTCTTCGCTGGTCTTCCTGCTGCAAGCAACTACACATGCTGGCTCATATTTAACCCCCAGATTTGGGAGCTGAAGAGAAGCTGAGAACACTTGCTACTCAGGCAAAGGAGCCACATTAGGGCCCTGGCACCCATGTAGCAAGCCTGTAACCCTAGCACTGAATATGGGTAGGGGCAGAAGGATCACTGGGGCTCAATAGCTGCCACCCTAGCCGGGAAAAAAAAAGGAACTCCAGATTCAGGAGAGACTCTGCCTCAAAGGAATAGGTGGGGAGCTATAGAGGAAGATGCCAGACTCCCTTCTTTGTCCTCTGCATGAGCACAGATATGTGTACATGCACACACACACACACACACACACACACACACGTGTGTGTGTGTGTACATGCGCAAAATAAGCAAAACACCACCCCCATTAAAAAAAAATACAGATAAGCCAGGTGGTGCAGGTGGTGGGTGGCACATGCCTTTAATCCTGGCACTCAGAAGGCAGAAGCAAGTGAATCTCTAAGTTCAAGGCCAGCTTGGTCTACAGAGTGAGTTCCAGGACACCCAGGGCTACACAGAGAAACCCTGTCTCAAAAAACTAAAATGATAGATGGATAGATGGGCAGACAGACAGACATGAGCCTGCAAATTAAGAAATCTTTCAAAGTAAAAAAAAATACACAAAAAAACTAAGAAAAGTGAAACTGTCCTTTGCCTCTTAGACACTTTCTGAACTTAGTGAGTTTTGACCTTTGATTTTCCATGTCTCCAAAACTTGGACGCTGCTCAAGGAAAGGATCTAATATAACCAATTTCATAGTTGTGATGGTGATGGTCATGCTTTGGGGCAAAGTGATTTACTGTAAGGGTGACTGAGAATCCTGTCTGCGGAAAATTATTGCCTATCTTAAACAGTTAGGCTAGGAGGTCCCCTACAAAGAAATCTTTGAGAACTAGAATTGTAACCACAGATCAATTCTCTTGATGACCCAGGGCATGAATTCACACAAGGCGCTGTTAGATGGGTCGCAATCCAAGGGAGTGCAGCAAAACCATATTCCAGGCTTGCAGGAGTTCCTTATGACACAGGTTTGAGAAGAGGTAGCTCATGATGAAAAAGAATAATAATACACAATAAATGAGACAGCAGGAGTCTTGGGCAGCAGACTGAGACTCACAGAGGTGACAAATTGTAGGCCTATCAGTCACAGAATACAGGAGACAGACACCTGGAAATGGCAAGGTAGATTTTAGAAAAAGAATTTCTAGAAATGAAATACAGATTCAGCAGTTAATTGGATATAGCTGAGGAGACAATCAGCAACTTGGAGAAAATTCTGAAAAAAATAGAATATAAGGCAGAGAGACAAAATGATAGAAAACAAAAGAGAGAGGTGGGAGATGTGGGAGACAGGATGAAAGGATTTAATCAATATGTGTATAAATAGTGGTTGAGAATTTCTCAATATTGATGAAAAATCTCTTTCTACACACTCAGAAAACCCAGTGAATCTCACATAAGAGAAACAAAAATGCATACTTGCACATATTACAAGTAAAACTGAAGAATATGGGAAGACAGAAGACTTTTAAAGAATAGTGACAACCCCCCCACACACACACACTTTGTCTTTGTGTCAGGAATAGTAGAAACAACTAACAGTCTTAAATGTGCCAAGAAAAGAAATCTCTTGGGATTATCTATGCAGTAAAATATTTTTCAAGAGGAAGAGGACCTGAAGGGATTTACAGGCGAAGTCAGTGAGAGTAACCAGTAAAATTCTGATTTTAAAAAGCGTGTGTGTGTGTGTGTGTGTGTGTGTGTGTGAGTGTGTGTGTGCGCACATGCGCACATACCCATGGTGGCCAGAAGAGGGCACTGGCTCCCCGGAAGCCAGAGTTACAGGTGGTTCTGAGTTGCCAGCTGTGTAGGTGCCGAGAACCTCTGGGAAAACAGCAAGTGTTCTTGACTGCTGAACTGCCTTTCCAGTTCCCACATCAGTGGCATTCTGGGCCCAGCAATCCTTCTGCCCCTATCCACACTCAGTGCTAGGGTTACAGGCCTGCTACATGGGTGCCAGGGTCCTAATGTGGGTCCTTTGCCTTAGCAGCAAGTGTTCTTCGCTTCTGAGCCATATGTCTCTGCCTTCTGGGCCTTACATAAATGGATGATCTGCAGTGGAAGGAGTGAGAACCAAAAAAAGTTATCAGAGAAAACAACCACAGAAGCAATACCTGTGTCTTGAGGGGTTGAAAAAAATAACTTTAAGATATGAAAACAATAATGTGGAATTTGGGAGAAAAAGTGTTGTGGAATATTTGATCATACTGTGAAACCCCGAGACTGTGTTAGTAAAATTCACCTTGGATCAGGAGGCAGAATCAGTAGCTAGTTGACAGGAATTAGTCATAGGAAATGCAGAGGGGCCAGGAATACAGATAGAGAGACGCACAGGGAGGTGTAGGGAGGGACTTAGAGATGCGTGGGTTTTCTTGGTTTGGGACCAGTGGAGAAACGCTTCAGAAAGGAAGGTCAGGTGGTTGCTTTTCAGCTTCTCTGATCTAGCAGATTTTCACCCCAAGATCCAACTCCCAAGTCTTTATTGGTAAATAGAATGATAAAAACTTAGTCAAAATTACATTTGGTGACCTTGGCCGAACTGGTGCGGTGGGACCAGAAATCCTACCAGGCCTTGGTGTTGGGGGAGTGCTGATCGTATTTAAAACATCAGTATATCAGTAGATTCAGGTGCACTCACTAAAATTATAGAAAAGCAACAAGGAAATAATTAAAACTCAAGAATTTATAGTCTTTATTTATTTTTTTATGGATTTTAGTATTTACTTATTTGTTTTTGAGACAGGGTCTCACGTAGCCCAGGCTAAGCTTGAGCTTACTGTGTAGTAAAGATGGCCTTGAATTCCTCATCCTCTGTTTTCCCCTCCTCAGTGCTAGGGTAACAAGTTTGTTCCACCACACCCAGCTAATCTTTTCTGGGTTTTGAGGTAGAAGAGGTCTAAGATGCTGCTCCATTTTGAATATGACATATATATATATATATATATATATATATATATATATATATATATATATATATATATATATATATGTCTGTATTGCTAAGATACTGGTGGGGTTGGAGGAAGAAGGAAGAACTCTTCCTACCCATCACTAGGCTTATGACGAGGCCCTCCAAAAAAGACAGATTCTTCCAGGAGCAAGAGCATACAAATTTACTTAGTATAGGTGTTATCTGACACAAGAGTCTTGAGAAATAAAGACCCAAGACACAGCTAATCCTGTGTGTTTTAGGCTTAGGTCTGAAGAACAGTGGAAAATAAGAATTGCAATCTGTGAGGTGGGCTGAGGGACGGCTCAGGCCCAGAGGGACGTGACCTGAGGTGAGGTGGGAAGTGAGCCAGGCCTGTTCCTCCAGCTTCTCTGGGCCTCTGCACCTTCAGAGAAAAAGATGCTCCTTTGGTTTAGTTGTAGGGAAATGAAATATACCTCTTGGGTGAGGCTCCCTTCAGAAGAGAGAATTCTTTTTCTCTCACTGAACTGGGCTTACTTTATTCGTTCTGCTGTGTCCTGGAACACTGAGCTTATGTCTCCTATCTCTTTCTTTTGATTATTTCCCATTATTTAACTCTTCTTTGTCCCTCTTCCTCTGCCACCCCTGGCTTGTCTCTGTTCTACCTACAGTGTTCCTTTCCTTTGTTGTTCGGTGCTGGTGCTTGACCCGGAACCTTGGGCGTGTAAGGCAAGCACTTTCCCTCCCTGACCTCGGTTCTACTCTCCGGCTTCTGGGGAACCAAATTCTTTTTTAGCTTTTATATATGGGTGAGAGCATGGCCTTTGTGCTTCTGTGTCTGGATGATTTAACTTAACAATAATGTTCTCCAGGCTCATCATGTTAAAGGCAGACATTCATGTTTTTGGCTTGTGTGATGTCCAAGGCTCCTGCTACCCCATAAGGCCATGCAGACAACTGAGATTAAGGGCTGTGTTGGAGTCTGGGGTCCATCCTGCCCCTGGTGCCTATGCTGACCTGAGTGGCCTGTACTGCCACCTGAGGCAGTGGTGACCTCTAGACCCAGCTGCTGCTGAAGGCCATGTCTGGGTCCATGGTCACATCACCAGCTGGGGTCTGTGCTAAAGTCCAGGTCCCATATTGCCACCAAAGGTTACATAAAAGCCCAGGGTTGCACTGAACCCTGAGGCCTTGGTGGTGTTTGGCGACTGGACTGGTCATTTCTTCCACCGAGAGCCAGGACATTGTCTGGGCCCAATCTACTATGGAGTGCCATGTCTGGGTCTGTGGTCCAGCTGCAACTGGGGTCTGTGTTGATGTCTGTGGTCTGTGTCTCCTCAGGAGGCCTTAGGAACCATGCACGATGGGATCTGAGGACCATGCTGAGCAGGCCCTTCCTGTCGTTGGCCCTGGGAAAGCTGGCCTTACCTCTCGCTGGACAGTACAGCAAGAGAGCTGGCTTCTGCACTTGGGAGAGATGCGCCACCCCTCACCACAGGCTAGGGTGAACCAACTCTGAGGGCATGGACATAGGGGAGTTGACTCTGGTCCCTCGCCTGAGGTGGGTGTCCCAGTAGGCCAGACTGACCACCTCAGCTACAGCCTAGGCCCACAGCTGGGCCTTGGGCTGGCCCACCCTACCATTTACCCCATCTAGGACCTGCTGGAGCTAAGGAAGGGATTGGTCCTGTGGAACCAAGACTCAGGCTGGCAACAGGCTATCTGGTGAGGATCCAGTGATGGCGGTGTACCAGAAACCAGAGGCCTTGAACCGGTGACTCATCGCAAGGGACATTTTCTAGTACAGCTGATAGGACAGAAGGGTATATTATATGACACACCGAAGTCCCCAGTGCCACCAGGATGAGTGAAGAGGTGCTGGAGAGGCAGGAAAGAAGAAGCAAAGTGGGTTTGTTGTTGTTGTTTTGTTTTTGCAGGGCTGTTCTTATTTTTGTGTGTTTGCTTGCTTGTTTACTTTGTTTTTCTTCTGTGTGGGGGGTGCTGCAGGGGTGAGGGGAGGATATGAGAGGACCCAGAGGAGAGCAGAATTGGGGTGCATGAGGCGGAATGCCCAAAGAACCAATAAAGAAGTATTTTTTTTTTTTTTTTTTAAATCCATGTGCAATGTATCACATTTCCTCGTTCTTTTGTTGGTTCATGGACACTTAGGTTGAGTCCCTCTCCTGGCTTTTGTGAATAGCATTGGAATAGATAAAAGTGGACGTGTAAATAGATAAAAGTGGATAGTGTAAATATCTATTGGCCATTCCAATTTCCTTTCTTCTGGAAGTACACCCTGCAGTGGAAATGCCAGATAATACCATGATTCCATTTTCCTGGGATGTGAACCCAGCTTTCACAGACGGTAACCTCACCTTCACAAGCTCCCTGGCAGCTCCTATTATTAGGGATTTTTGTTTTGTTTTTCCCTCCACATTTTTCCCCTCTTGGCCGTATATTTCTGCCAGCTATACTGAGTTCCCCTTTCTCTGCGTCCTCACCAGTTTTTGTGTGTGTCTTTGGTAATGGCCGTTGTATCTGGGGTAAGATGATGGTTGAGATAGGCTTCACTCATAGCCTATTCTGCTGAGGAATGTTTATATGACCCTACATATGTATATTTATAAAAATGAGTAAAAGAACCAAACATATGTCGATCATGAAGTTTATTTTAGAATAATTTTTTGGTGTCTGTAGCATCTCACCATTTATTAATGATGAAAGCAAGTTTGCATACTAATGAAATAATATGCTTTTTTTTTACATAAGGAATTAGATCTTGGCAGAGTATAAGATGCTACAGAGCGAAAGGCATCTTCAACACTCTTCAGTGTTGATGATTGATTGATTGATTGATGTTTTGATTTTATAGTCACCGATGCTGAGAACATGGCGTCTTGACAGGGATACAGAGTACAGGATGGCATAGCCTGCTTCAGGACATGTAGTTTTTGTTAGAAACTCTGTCCTAATCCCAAAATAAAATTCATGGAACTTTTTTTTTAATGAAGCTTGAGACAGAAATTCAAACTAACTTTTAAAAATCAAATAATCTAGCTGGGCATGGTGGCCCAGGCTTTAAATCCCAGTGACTCAGGAGGCAGAGACAGACAGATTTCTTCCAGTTTGAGGCCAGCCTGGTTCGTAGGGCAAATTTTAGGTCATCCAGGGCAACACAGAGAGACACTCTCTCAAAAAACAAAACAAAACTAAACAAGACAAAAGTAAAGAAATAAAGCCAACCATTTCTAGCAATACAGTGCAGAACTAAAGAATTTGTTACCCAGGTGTCTGGAATGACATTCACAGTAGTGAACGGTACGCACGGCTTGAAGAGCCCGTACTGTGTTCACAACCACAACTCAGTCATAGTGCACCCTGGATGAGAACTTTCTGGAACCTCAGATTAATTAATTAATTAATTGTGTTTGTCATGTGTTCAGAAACCTTTTACTATTAGCAAAAGTTTTATGAGCTCACATTTAGTCACATGACCCCATTTCACTGTATTGGCTTTTTTAAAAAAAAGAAGTTAATTTTATTTTGTGTGTATGTAAATGTAGCCAAGGGTATGTCTGTACACCACATGCATGCAAAAATGTGCACAGGTCACAAGAGGGTGTCCAGTTCCCTGAAACTGGAGCTACAACTGGTTGTGAGCTGCCACGTTGGTGCTGGGGACCAAGCCCTGGTCCTCTCTAAGAGCGGTAAGCACTCTCAACTGCTGAGCCACCTTCCCAGTCCCCACTGTATAGACTTTTGCTAAAGTTGTCCCTACAGCACAAACCAGCAGCAGCACCAGACTGTGGCAGCAGTTCTTTGTCCCCAGGGGATTGATTTTAGTTACCCCTCCCCCATCAAATATGTGGACCCTCACATCCCTCAAAGTGCACAGCACGGTACTTACATCTGACTTAAGTCTAGATCCATATCAATCCTAACACAATGCAATGTTTAGTAAACAGCTGTTCTACTGTATTTGGGGATCAGTGACAAAGAAAAGCCTGTGTCTATTCAGTACAGATGTAAGGTTCTCCCCCCACACTCATATTTTCCATCCCCTATGGGTGTGGAGCCCCTGAAATGAAGGCTGCAGCCAGTATGTTCTTCTTTGCCAAATGTGATAAAATCAAACCAAGCCAAACGCAATTTTCGTTTCATTTGTGTGTCTTTGATCAGGCAGTACAAGTGATTAATTCAATTAATGGCAGCCTTCATGTGCACACATTGTTTCAATATTTTGTTTCATTAACTGGGAGATACATGTAAAGGACCTGTGTAGCAGACTGAAGTGGGATGTGTGTGTGTGTGTGTGTGTGTGTGAGAGAGAGAGAGAGAGAAAGAGAGAGAGAGAGAGAGAGAGAGAGTAAAATGCATGAGAAAGTGAGTGGCATAAAACTGTAAGGTTTATTTGTGCTTCAAAGCAAAACTTGCTATTGTTTGGAGTATACTCCTTAGATGAATCTGATTCTGTGGGAGTTATTTTACAACTCTGTCAGATTGTAGCAACACAAAATAATCTTGTCAGCTGGGGTCTAGCTCAGTGGTATAGCACTCAACTAGCACACACAAAGCCCTGGGTTTGATCCCCAGCACCATATATACTAGGCATGGTGGTGCATACCTGTAATCTCAGCGCTCGGAGGTGGGGCAGAAGGATCAGGATGTTCAAGGTTATTCATGGCTACGCGATGAGAGTTTGACACTAGCCCAAGATACAGGAGACCTTGGCTCAAAAATAAAACAAAATAATCTTGCTTATAGATATGTAAAGGAATTCTGCCTAGTGGAAGGCTATCTTTTCCCATCCAATGAAGAAAGCCAGCTTTCTGTCCATTTGCACTTTCCTATGAACACTCTTTTATCTTTTATAAAGTTGTATCTTAAAGTTTTAAAATTCCAGAGAGAGAGAGAGAGAGAGAGAGAGAGAGAGAGAGAGAGAGAGAGAGAGAGAGAGTACACACATGCCATGGTGTGTGTAGAGGACCACTTGCTGAAGTCAGTTCTCCCTCCCACTGTGTGGGTCCTTGGGATCAAACTCGGGTCATCAGGCTTGGTGGCAAGCCCCTTTACTCTCTGAGTCCCTTTACTAGTCCACGGTCTCCCCTTTTAACCTGTCCTTTGAGCCTGCTAACATACCTGCTTGGTTCCTTCATTATAAGTTAACTTCTTAATGTGTGTTTGCTTTATGAGAGACAATAGTAAATAACTTTACCAGTAAAAAGTATCCATTGATATCGATTCTAGTTCTCTAGATTGGACATTTGGGAGAGAATTTCCAAGGAACAGTTAACAGGCAGGGGCCTGGCAAGGAAAACAGCTGATGTTATTTGTTATAAAGATTATAACATTGCCGTTATCAAGTGAAAATGAGAATGTCTGCCTCCAGTGAGCTAGACATCGTCCCCGTCTTTAGAGACCCATCTTGTAGAACTGGTAATTAACGTAGTAAATATGATACTGGATAATGAAATGTGATACTGTTTGGATGATCTGCTTAACTCAGTGAGCAAGTATTCGTCAACTGATGAACGGGGGTGTGCTGTTGCAAGTGATACACACGTGAAGGAGTAAGTCCGTATAGAGTGCCCCATAGGTAGGCAATGTTACAGAGTAGGAAAAATTCGAGGAGGGACTGGGTTGTAGCTCAACGGAAGAGCACATCCTTAGTGTGCAAAAGGCCCTAGGCTCCACCCCAGCACCCGAAAGCCCAGCAAATTCCAAACAGAGTCCGCTGAAAGGGTTAGAGATTCCACGTGCGACCTTAAGATCCTCCCACAGCAGGTGTGTGAGTGAATAGGAGGGTGTGCGTGCCACCGCACAAATGTGGAAGTCACAGAAGAGCTTTGGGGAGCTCGGTCTCTCCTTCTACCTCAAGTTCCAGGGCTCAAACTCAGGCTGTCAGGCTGGCTCAGCAAGTGCTTTCACTTGGGGCCATCTTGCCAGCCCCGCACTGAGCTCTGATATGGTATCAGAGGCTTCGCTCTCCTTTGCAGTCGTGGTTTTAAACCTGAGTCCATATGACCAAGCATCCTAGTCTCCATGGGTCTCTGTTTCCTAATCTAAGAAACAAATGAGGTTAGATACCTTCTTCCTCAACCATGGGGCAGGCCTCCAGCACTCCCTTTACCCCGGGGGCTCCCAGACACATGATCCCAAGAGCCTTGGCAAGATGCCTGATTTTGTGGTTTTCCCAAGATGTGTCCTTAGTGCCATTCCTTCAAACCCTGAGGCTTAGATGACTTTGAGGCTGGAGGATGACTAAGAAGAGGATGAAGCGGCTTGCTCATTTTCTTGGAGAGGCAATATAGAGATCCAGGAGTGAATTCCTAGGTCCTGGAAGTAGAATCCTAAGCATAAAGCTTCAAATGCCGGCAGATTTTTTTTTTTTTTTAAATTCAGGAATTACTTTCAGCCGACATTACCTCTGCTTTTGGAGCACAAGCCAGGCTATTGTGCTGGAAATAATCCTTGTCGTCTCATTGGAGTGACTTGTGTTGCCATAGCTACTATTTGGGTTCGGTGCACCTAAAATTTCAAGTATTAGGCGAAAAGAATGTGCTGATCTCTCTCTCTCTCTCTCTCTCTCTCTCTCTCTCTCTCTCTCTCTCTCTCTCTCTCTCTCTCTCTCTCTGTGTGTGTGTGTGTGTGTTTCTGCCTTTGGAAAATCAGACTGAGAGAAAATAGACTTTATGCCCTACCCAACTGCTGTTTTCAGTGGGGGACTGTCACACAAAGCCCCGCAGGGAAACAGTTAACTCTCCAGCAGTGAAAAATGGGCTTGGCCATGGCCTTGAAAAATGGAGTTATCAGCGTCCCGCTGAGGCCCCGCCGTAGCTGTGGATGATGGATGGAAACGCAGGTTGTCATTGCCAGTTGTGCAGCTCAGGAAACTGCATGAAGCAGCTGCTTATTTATGAGGGAGCTACACAGAGCTGGTCAGCTGGTTTCTTGGGTGCGACCACTCTGCGCTGTGGTAACTTCCCTCACTGGCTGAAGGGTGGCAGGGCAGAAGTTTGCAAGGAGGTGGGAAGGAGAGGTGGTGTGGCTTGATGGCACAGTAGCCATAGCGGCGGCAGCAGCGGAGACAGCAAACTTGGTCATTTGTCATTTGTGAATAACTAGGTTCGCAACCTACCAAGACCCACGTGTGCTGCCTCTTTGCCTGGCCATTTTGCAGGCTCCGAGTTGGCCCACAGTGGTGCCCAGAAATAGTCCCCTCTGCCTGGTCGCCATGAGCTAGACTGGTTTTTATGTGGCTGTCTCCTAGGAGCCCAAAGCTATGCCACATGACTGGAAGCTGTGTTTACAAGCTTTTCATCTGTCTTTCTTAACTTGTGGTTGCTATGGTTTCCTTAGCCTGCTGGGCCCGGCCCTTGAAGAGGGACAAGCTGTCCACTCAACCAAAGCCAGAGGCATCAGCTCCATCAGCACAGGTCTTTTGGCTATATCCTCAATTATATCAAACCACCTGCCTGGCCTGAGACCCAGACTTTTCTCCCCCAAGAAGCTGACCTTGGTCTTGGCCTTAGGATTAGTCCCAGGTAGTGTCTGACACTGTCCTGCATCCACTGTGTTGGTCTCAGTTGGGATGCTCATCTTGCTTCCCACTGCGCTGACTTCTCAGTAGCTCTGATTTGCTTTGCAGAATTCTACCCTACTCTCCTTATCTTTCCCTAATTATTTCCAAGACACATTTACACCAGAGGTGACTCTTGTCCCCTGCCACTCTGGCATGGATATCTTTTGCTGCTGGTCCAGCAATCATTCCCCAATTTCAGGTAACAGCACCTTGTGTTTCCCAGATCTACCTCCCCCAACACATCCAACATAGTTTCCAGGGTTGTGATGCGGCTCCCTCTCACTCCAGAGGTTAGCTAGGTAGGATACATCAGTCCTCCAGCTCTCAGGAAGGTCCAGACATGGACACATGAAACCAGGCCACAAAGAAAGATTCCTGGAGTGCTCATTACAAAGTCTCTTGCTCCGTGGTATTGCAGAATATTCCTTGACACTGTGTGAAGACGTGTCACTGTGGCTGGTTTAATAAAGTGTTGAATGACCAATAACTAGGCAGGAGAGACAGGTAGGGTTTCCGGGGAGAGAGAGGAAGAAGAGGAGGAATCTAGGCTCCCGGATTATGCCAGAGGGACAGTGAGACTCTGAAGAGATTGGACATATGGTACAGATCAGAGATAACCAAGCCACGTGGTAGAATGAAGGTGAATAGAAACAGGTTAATTTAAGATAGAAGAGCTGGTTGGGGACAAGCCTAAACTGAAGGCCAAACTTTCATAATTAATAATAAGTTTCCATGTCGTTATTTGTGGACTGGCAGTCCTGACGAGAAGGTGCTGCAACCCTGTGGTTCTCCAGTGGGGTCAGGTGTAATCCTGATGCTCAACAGTTAGGGCTGCTCTCTAAGGAAGACAGCCGCACAGAGAAGACGGCTGAAATCAGAGCTAATCTGAGGGTCCGTGTGTGCTTCCATTAGGTCTGAAGAAATCCTCCTTTTAATGCAGATGACTGTCTGAATCAGTTTCCTGTCGCTGACATCTGAAGGAGTCTGATCCAACTCCATTACAGGGACCCCAGACTTCTAGAAGTGAGCGGGCTTGCTTGGGAAGGACCCCCAGCAACTCTGATCTGACCCTGTTTCCCTAGGCTGCAGTGACAATGTGTCTTCCACCACGCCCACTTTAAAGGGCGCTCATACACTTTGATAATTTTTAGGACCTTTGGTGTCTTTTTTTACAGCGTCCCCACTTCGTCAGCTCTGCTCGCCCACCATGGGATTGCAGCCTCACATTCTTATAAACACAGCATTGGTATTCTCTTTCTAGGATGCAGTCACTGAAAACTGGCTGTGCTTGCACGTAGCTTATGAGTGGCAAAGCAGGACTATATACTTCATGTCTGGTTAATATTAATTTTGTTTCACTACATGACTTCCTAGGTATGCCATAAAGAATTAGTAATTGCCGCAGCTGGAGGCCTCTTTGCCTAGTTTTCCCTCAAGGAAGGCTTGTCCACTGCATGCCTTGGAGATAATTGGCTTTGGCAGAAACCTGACACAATGGAGAAGGCTTGGGTTTACTCCACAGACTGCGCAGACCTTGGTTTTACATGTACAGCCTCCGTGCCAGTCTTGGCTGTTTAGGCTGCTGAATACCGTGAGTACCTAACTGTCATGCCATGGGGAGTTATAAGGAGCTGGGATTTTTCACTGTTAGAAAGGCTAGAAGTCGAAGACACTAGCAAGTTATCTGTCTGGCGAGGGCTAGCTTCCTGGTTTATGGCATGGAACACACACACAATGGGCCTCAGATGGTGAGAGAGACAATGCAGTTCTCTGTGGTCTCTTCCTAGAATATTTTACGTTTGTTCTTTGACAATTTTATACATGTAAATATATTAGTTTGCTTTCTATTGCTGTGATAAAACACCATGACCAAAGCAAGTTGGGGAGCCAAGGGTTTGTTTGGCTTAAGTGGCCCAGTCATACTTCTTTTTTTTTTAATATTTATTTATTATATATACAATATTCTGTCTGTGTGTATGCCTGCAAGTCAGAAGAGGGCAGCAGACCTCATTACAGATGGTTGTGAGCCACCATGTGGTTGCTGGGAATTGAACTCAGGACCTTTGGAAGAGCAGGCAATGCTCTTAACCACTGGGCCATCTCTCCAGCCCCTAAACTTTTTTTTTTTTTCTGGATGTATGTATGGATGACGCATGCACGGTAGTACACAAGGCTCTTTCCAGATGGTTTGTATCAAGTTGACAAAAAACCAGGACAAATATACAATGTATCTCATATTCAACCCAAATGCCCCCTCTGGCTCCTCTTTCTCCTTTCCCTGTCTTCTTGTCCCTCCTCCCTTCCTTTCCTTTCTTTGTTTTTCATCCTTTCTGACCTATTGATTCCAATGAGTGCAGTCTGCATATGCATGGGTGTGTGTGTGTGTGTGGGGGCTACCTACCAGTAATCACACTCTTGCAGAAAACCC
The DNA here is from genome assembly GCF_950005125.1 of Chionomys nivalis. NCBI lineage: Eukaryota > Metazoa > Chordata > Mammalia > Rodentia > Cricetidae > Chionomys > Chionomys nivalis. The sequence continues at coordinate 37,510,294 of NC_080086.1, forward strand.
CTCCCCATCTCCCAGCAGCCACCAGTGACCACACCCTTGCAGAAAACCCTCCCCATCTCCCAGTAGCCACCAGTGGTCACACCCTTGCGGAAACCCCTCCCCATCTCCCAGCAGCCATCCATTTTCAATAGCGTCTTAGAAGAAGGTGGAGCCTTGCGAGGGAACTTTTGATTGGCTTGTCTTGTGCAGGGTGTGTGTAGTAAGCCCAGCAGCCTCAGGTTCTTGAATGCGATGGTCTTGTTTTCTGAAGACAGCATTTCACAGGCCTGCTGCCCGGGACTCCAGCTTTTCCGTTCTTGTCACCCCTTCTTCTTTGTGAGGTACGGCTGAGCATTCAGTGGTCACTTATTCTCAGCACTTTTGACTACTTATGAGTCTCTGCATTGGCTGCAGCCCACTGTCAAAAAGAAACTTCTCTGGCCAGTTTGGCGACACGCCCATTTAGCAAAATAACAGCAGTTTTCTGTGTTCTCAATAACAAAGGCACTAATCCTGTTCCTGGAGGATTAACTACCTCCTAAAGCCCCCACCTCCTAGTATTATTATCTTGGGGCTACAAATCAACATACGAATGGCGTAGGGGGACAAAGGCTCAGAGTGGGCAGATTACTCACGTTTTGTGAATCTAGTTCCCTCTCTAAAATCTGTGTGTCAGGGAGAGCAGTTCTCAACTTGGGAGGTTTTTGTGGGAACTAGATGTGGAGCATGCATGAGCTGTAATATAGGCATGTGTATTACAACAGTAACAACTCACAGGACCTGAGCACTGACTCTGAGTTAAGGCAACCTCAGGCCGGGGAGTATAATACTGTTGTTCTCATAGGAGAAAGCTGAGACACACACAAATCCAGTGACTTGTCCAAGGTTGATGTCTTGTGGGTGGCAGTGTGGTATTCCAACCAAACACGCTGGCTGGAAGCTGTTAATCACAATACTGTGAAATAGAGTCTGGGTCAGGGAACACGAGACTTGTTCTCTGTCCCTCCCGTGGTATCCAGTGGTCTGGAGAGAATGGAAACAGTGGAGCTAAGGTAGAAAAAACATTCCATGAGCACAGATCCCTCTGTGATGGAGGCCATGCCAAAGAGGTTCCGAGACGCCTGGGGACCAGAGACCAGCAGACAGAGGTGTAGGTGGGCGCTGGCTGCTGACACAGGAGGTTCCAGAGAGACAGGCAGTTCAGAACTTCACTCAGCGGGAAGCAAACTAGGGATGCCTCAGTGATGCAGAAGGCGTTTTAATCAGACCCATAGCTTTACTGTGGTTTCTGCTAAACTAAGGACCCATTAAAGAGTGGCTGACTTGGCAGAAGAGGATGGAATTAGGGGAGCTATAGCTTCTGGCAGGTGTAGTGTCTTGACAATGACTAATATTTGATGGTGATATTCTTGGCTGATTCATTCATTCAATGTATTTTTATAAACCTTATACACCACATGGAGAAAAATCTTATTTTCACAACAGTGGAGTCTTTCCTCCCTTAACCCCTTGTATCAACTTGATTTCTTTCTTCCTTTCTTTCTTCTTTCTTCTTCCTTCCTTCCTTCCTTCCTTCCTTCCTTCCTTTTTTTTTTTGTTTTGTTTTTTGAGACAGGGTTTCTTTATGTAACAGTCCTGGCTGTCCTGGAACTAGCTCTTGTAGACCAGGCTGGCCTCAAACTCACAGACATCCTCCTGCCTCTGCCTCCCCAGTGCTGGGATTAAAGGCGTGTGCCACCACCGCCTGGCCCCAGTTTGATTTCTATTGTTGTCATAAAGCACTGTGATCAAAAGCAATGTGGAGAGGAAGAGTTTATTTCGGTTTACAGCTTAGAACCCATAATGCGTTAACCCCAGAGCCAAGAGGAGAAAGATCACTGACCCAAATCATCAGGAGGTGAGCCGTTCAGTGCTTTTTTAGGCCTAAAGAAACGGCGCCAGACAACTGTGGGTGGAACTCTCTAAAACTGTGAGCCAAACCAACCCCTTTCCCTTTTGAAGCTGATTGTCTCAGGTGCTTGTTATAGTGATGGAAGAATCAGTAATACACAACTAGATTTACAAAACGAACAAAGGTTGGCTAGAGAGATGGCTTTACCACTGTGAAGAGCAGCACGTACTGCTCTGGAGACCAGTTCCCAGGAACCACATCTGGCGGCTCACGACTGCCAGAGCCTCTGATGTTTTTTTTCCTGGCCTCCCCAGGCAGTTGCATTCGTGTGCACAGAGAGAGAGAGAGAGAGAGAGAGAGAGAGAGAGAGAGAGAGAGAGAGAGAGAGAGGGAGGAGAGAGAGAGAGAGAGAGAGAGAGAGAGAGAGAGAGAGAGAGAGAGAGAGAGAGAGAGGAGAGAGAGAATTAAAGAGAATTTAAAATAATAAAAATAGACCTTTAAACTTCTTTAAAAATTTACTTGTTTTGGGGCTGGAGAGATGGCTCAGTGGTTAAGAGCATTGCCTGCTCTTCCAAAGGTCCTGAGTTCAATTCCCAGCAACCACATGGTGGCTCACAACCATCTGTAAAGAGGTCTGGTGCCCTCTTCTGGCCTTCAGGCATACACACAGACAGAATAGTGTATACATAATAAATAAATAAATATTAAAAAAAAAATTTACTTGTTTTGTTTTTTGTTTGTTTTCTGAGATAGGGTCTCCTATACGGCCCTAAATGGACTGGAATTTGTGGTGTAATTGAAGCTACACCTAATTTCCCGGCCTCAGGCGCTGAAGCACTGTGATGAAAGGGTCTCTTGGCACACCCAGCTCATTGCCGTCACCTGGCATTAGGACAGCCAAGCTGCAGAACTCAGTCAGTCGGTGCACATGAGTAGGGTATGCATTTGTTCATTTGTTGTGTGTGTACATGTATATGTCTGCGTGTGTGTATTTGTTTGTGCAGGTGCACCTGTATGGCCGTGTATCTGTGGAGGCCAGAGGTCAAGTCTGGTGTTGTTTCTCAAGCCATCCATCTGTTTTTGTTTGTGTGTGTGCTTGTTTGTTGTCATGCATGTATTTATCCATTTATTTAGAGACAGGGTCCCTCGCTGACCTGGAACTCATTGCTCAGTGAGCCACAGTGAGCCAGGCTATTCTTCAGAGCTGGGATAAGAATCATGTGCAACCATACCCAGTTTTTTTTTTTTGTTTGTTTGTTTTTTTTTAAATGTGAGTTCTGGGGAGTTAAACTCAGGTCCTCGTGGTGGGGCAGTGAATGCTTTGCTGACTCAGCAATCTCCTCAGCCCATCTTTTGTTTTTTGTTTTCTGGGTTTTTTTTTTTTTTCTAAAATTTGCTATTAATTCTAGTGCTGGGAGGCAGAGGCAGGAGGATCTCTGAGCTCAAGACCCGCCTCCCTGGCCTAAATAACCAGTTCCAGGCCAGCTAGAGCTACATAGTGAGACCCTTTTTTTTTTTTTTTTTTTAATTTTTTTAATTGTCTTGATTAGCAAAGGAAGTAAGAGGTTTCACAGCATCATTTTCGGGCACTCATTATATTTCTTCATCACTTGTCACTTGTTCCTCTCTCTTTGCCCCACACACTTCCTGCCTCCCTCTGGCTCGTCCCTGTCCTTTCTTCAAGACCCTTCCCTTTCTGCTTTCTCATCATGTGTCTCTGTCACCCTCTTCCCCCTCTCCCAAAGATCTCCCCCTAGCCCTCTCAAGACCTACAAACACACTCATGTATGTAAACATACATATACATGGACACAGCCACGCACAAGTATATGTCCATATGTGAAGGGAGAACATGACATTTTCTTTCCTGAGCCTGCCTCATTCCCTTTAACATAATGCTTTCCTGAGATGTTTTTCTTTCCAGCTGCTGATGGGCATCTGGTCTGTCTCTACTTCCTGGCTGTTGTGAGCGGCACAGCAATAATTGTGGATGCACCGGCGGTTCTGTGCTTTGTTGACTTGAGCCCTTTCCTTGTATCCAGGAGCCACCTGATAGTTGTTTCAGATTTTTGAGGACCCTCCACACAGATTTCTGTAATGGCTACGCGCATTTATATTCCCACCAAGAATGAGTAAAGGCGCCTCTTTTTTTCCAGATCTTAGCCTACATTTAATGACATTGATTTTATTATTTGTTAATGCCATTTGTCTTGGTTGAAATGGAATCTCAAAGCAGTTTTATTTATTTATTTATATTTTAAGATATTTATTCTTATTTTATGTGAATGATTGCTTCACCTGCATGCATGTCTGGGTAACATGTGCTTGCCTGGTGCCCATAGAGGTCAGAAGATGGTGTCAGATCCCCTGGAAACAGAGTCACAGACGTTGTGAGTACCATGTGGGTACTGGGGCTTGAACACAGGTCCTCTGGAAGAGTAACCAGTGCCTACAACTCCCCATCTCCCTAGCCCCTCAGAACAGTTTTGATAAGCATTTCTCTGATGACTAAGGAAGCTGAGAACTTTTTCAAGTGTTAATTGGCTACTTCTACTTCTTTGTGAACTATCTATTCAGTTGATTTTATTATTTATTTATTATTAAATCTATTTATTTTCTGTATATGTGCATGTGTGGGCGTGCAGCCACACACATGCTATAGTCAGAGGGCAGCATAGAAGTCGTTTCTCTCCTATCACGTGGGCTCCAGGGACTGAACTTACGTTTTAAGGCTTGTTGGCAAGCACTTTTATCTGCTGAGCTATCTCACCAGCCCTAGCCATTTATTGATTGGATGATTTGGTTTGGGGTGTTTAACTTTTGAGTTATAACTATTAATTTATTAATTGAGTTACTAATATTAATCCTGGTTGGCAAGGATTTCCTCCCATTCCACATTGCTGTGCAGAAAGTTTTTTCTTAGTTCATATGATATCACTTGCCAATTCTCGTGATTATTTCCTTTGAAACTATTGGGAATGGGATCCACACCTTTGCTGTCCCCCTACCTCCTAGGTTTTTGTTATTTTAATATGTGTGTGTGTGTGGTTAGTTTGCTATGGGTATCTGTAAAAGCAGATGATTGTTGTGTCTTCTTTGCTGAAAGAGTTTGTCCAATTTAAGGATTTTCTGGTGGACTCTTACAGTTCTTTTAAGTGTAGGTTCATGTCATATGAAAATAGGAATAATTTCCCTGAGTTCCAATGGCACGTTGTCAGCATATGGTACTTATATAACAGTAGGGACAATTGACTTCTCTGACAATTTATATCACGTTTCTTTATTTCTTGTGTCTTAACACTCTAGCCAAGACTTCAAGTACTATGTTGAATAAGAGTGGAAGGAATAGGGCAGAAAGAAGGCTCAGTGGTTAAGAACACTTGCTGCCCTTCCAGAGGACCCAGATATGAGTCCCAGCACCCACACAGCAGCTCTTAAATGTCTGTAAATCCAGTTCTGGCCTCGACAGACACTGTATATATGTGATACACATATATACAGGTAGTGATATTTCATTTGTATTTTAATAAAGTTTTCCTGAAGATCGGAGAGTAAAACAGCCCCACTGTACAGCCTTATAGACCAGGAAGTGGTGACACACACCTTTAATCCCAGTAGCCACACTTGTTTGCCATAGAAACCGGGCAGTAGTAGTGTACACCCTTAATTCCAGCACTAGAGAGGAATATAAAATGGGAGGAGACAGCTTTCAGATACAGTCTCATTCTGAGATTCCTGGAGACAGGATGACCATTTAAGAGATAAGAGGTAAGAGTCAATGGCTAGCGGTTTTGCTTTTCTGACTTTCAGGTTGAACCCCGATATCTGTCTCTGGATTTTTATTAATTGTGCTATATTTGGTGTCCGACGTGGAGCTCAAACCCACAACTGTGAGATTAGGGGTACAAATTCATGAAAAAGTTGTTTGTCTGACGCTTTTTAGCCAACAGCTCAGTCCAGAGCTGGACACAAAACTAGCCACCTGGATTTGGGAGTAAAACTATTGCTCCCAACTCGCATCTGCCCCAATTTAGCTTCCTCTCTAGCCCCACCCATCTACCCATGGTTTCCCGTGGCACCCACGGCTTGCCTCCACCCCCATGTGCGACTTTCACATGCAGCTACTGTGGCTTCCTGTGACTTCTGCGGCCTGCAGGCATCTGCTGCATGGCTGCCCTGACCGATGTCTTTTTTAACAAAATTTGTTCAGTTTTGACAGGCAAAATTCACTCCTTGTCAATGGGTTATGAAACCTTACAGAATGGAACTGAGAGATTTTCTGAAAGGATTCATACTGTTGAAAATGGCAATCAAAATCTGCTAAAAAGTTATAACAAGCCAGCAGATACAACATTCCTCCTGGAAAATAATCTACAAGCTATCCAAATAACCTCTAAGAATGAGGAGATATCACTAATGGAAAAACTTAAAGATTTGAAATCATATATACATGATGAGAACCAGAAATTAATTGATTTGATGAAATCACTAGAAATATTCACAGGTCAAGAAATTCAGATTCTACAAAAGACATACATAGATTGAAAACCATTGAAGAACTTGTCAGAACTGATCAGCAAGGAGTTGAGGTATAGACAAAAGACTTAATGTCGCCTGAACCTCTCAGAGTCAGAGATGACTATCAAAGAGTTTCAGCTACTTATCCTGTTACTATTTCTGAAAAAAACAGCAAGTAGTAAATACCCCAAAGGATATACAGAATATAAATGGGAACTTATACATATAAAAGATCTAAAGGATATTTAAAAAGCAGTGGTATCTTATGGCATGCACTCACCATATGTGAGGCACTTGGTAAAGACATGGGCTTCGAGAAATAAGGTTACTCCACATAGTTGGCTTCAATTAGTCTCAGTTGTATTAGACCATGGTCCATAGCTACCATGGAATAGTTATTGGAGAGAGGAAGCTAAGGACATCAAGGTAGAGTCAGAGATTTTTGAAGACTCCCAAGATCAAATTCTTGGTGAGGGCCATTATGCTGATTCAGACAGTCAAACAATGAACACATCTTGTCCCTATGCTACACAACAGCCTTGAATGCTTGGGGCAAGATTCAAGAACTAAGAAAAACAATTGAATCATATACTAAGGTTATGCAAGGTCCAAGAGAACCACTTAGTGACTTTTTGCAAAGATTAATTAAAGCTATATAAATAGGAGTAACAGATACAGAAGCTAGATGAGTATTCATTGAATCTCTGGCTTTTGAAAATGCTAATTTATAATGCAAAAAGATGCCATCTGAGAAGGGATTGTAGATAGGGCATTCCTAGAAATAATGTTTTTTTCTGGGAATGACCCAAAAAGAAGACCCCAATCTTTTGGATTATGCAGGAGATGCAGCAAAGGCCAGCATTGAACAAATGAATGTAGATCAAAAAGAGACAAACAAGGCAACCCATTACCATCAGGAAACTCCTTGGGGGGTCTCTTGCAGGTCCCCAGGCCAAACGTGGTCCAGTCATTCCCAGTCACTGTGGAGGACATGCCTCCCTAGGAAAATTAGAAAATCCAATTCCTGCTGTAAAAAGCCACACTACTCTGGATGGAAGAGTAATCATGGAGGATGAATCAACAAGTCCAATAAAAACAGAACATGTATATTTTGGCAGACTTCTATAAATGATCAAAGACAAAAACTGAGAGTACAAATAAATAATATTATAATTGAAGGATTATTAGACACAGGTACAGGTGTGACTCTAGAATCTTGGCATTTGAATTGGCCTCTTCAAGAGGCAGATTTTCAATTCCTAAGAACTGGAACCCTATCTCAGGTAAAATAAAACACAAGATGGGTTGAATGCATAGGGCCAGAATGACAGAGAGGAAGGGTGATGTCATATGTGGCTAATATAGCAGTAAATCTATGGGGTCATGATCTGTTACAACTGAATACCCAGATTAACATTCCTGCAGTCTCAGAACAGACCATAAATCAACTCATGTTTTTGTGAGAAATATTATAAGGCACTATAAAAAATAGTCACTGACCATTCAGGCTGTACAAAAACAAAGTACATTAACTGGTGAATTCTCAGATGTACCAATGGATCTACCTTTAAAATGCTTAACTAAGAAACCTATATGGGTTAAGCAATAACCTTTAACAAAAGAGAAATTTCAGGCTTTAGAACAGCTGGTAGAGGAGCAACTAGATATTCAGAATATTTATTATAATAATTATAATAAATAATTATTCCTGTTGTTAAAAAGGAATCTAGAAAATGGATAATGGTAACAGATCTAAGAGCTATTAAGGTGATTCAGCCAATAGACTCTCTACAATCTGGAATTCCTTTACCTTCCCTATTGCCTAAAGGATGGCCTTTTCTAGTTATTGGTTTAAAAGATTGTTTCTTCACTATACCTTTATAAGAAAAATACAGAGAAAAATTTGCCTTCACGGTGCCTACTTATAATAATTCTCAGCCTGCTAAAAGATATCAATAGAAGATTCTCTCACAGGGAATATTAAATAGCCCCACCCTGTACCAATATTTTGTAAGTCATCTATTGGAAATGATACCTAAGCAATTTCCTCAATCTATAGTTTGCTATTACTTGGATGACATTTTGCTACCCGATTCAAATAAAGATACATTAAAAAGAATGTTTGAAGAAGTAAAGAAAGTTTTGCCTTGTTGGAAATTACAAGTTGCTCCTGAAAAAGTACAAAGAGGAGATTTTATTAATTATTTAGGCTATAAAATAAGTGTATAAAATTAGACCTCAAAAGGTGCAAATTAGGAGAGATCAATTGCCTACTCTTAATGACTTCCAAAGATTGCTAGGTGATATTTTCCATCTACTGCCCACTATTGGGATAGAACCTGATGACCTGATTATTTTAAACAAAACCTTAGGTGGTAACAAGGACTTAAACAGTCCCAGGGAATTATCAGCTGAAGCTGAGAGGGAATTGACTTTGATTGAAGAGAAATTATAGGAGGCACATGTGGATCTGAATCTTAATTGCATTTTGGTCATATAATCCTCCAACCATTCCCTGCATGAATTTTAATGCAGAGTGAAGAAATTAACTTAGAATGGATCGTTTTACCACATAAACCAAGTAAAAAATTTAAAACTTCTATGGAAAAGATCTCTGGATTATAACAGAAAAATTGACATTTTGTCAATTATCAGGAAAAGACCCAGGAGAAATTGTAGTACCATTCACTAATGATGAAATTGACAAATTATGGGAAGAAAGCAAACCCTGGCAAAGAGCTTGTAGCAATTTTTTTGGAAGAGATTAATAGCAACTATCCAAAAGTGAGAGAATTTGACTTATAAAGAGAACTAGCTGGATCCTTCCTCACATTGTATGGGACACACCAATAACTGGAGCCCCTACATTCTATACTGGTGCAAATAAATCAGGAAAGGCAGGTTACAAATCAGAAAATTTAAGTAAAGTAGAAGAAAGCCCTTATGATCCTGTCCAAAAGTCAGAATTATATGCTATTCTCATGGTACTAAGGGATTTTAAAGAACCTCCCAACATAGTTAGCAATTTACAATATGCAGAAAGAGTTGTTTTGCATATTGAAACCTCCGAATTTATACCAGATGATACAGAATTGATTTTATTATTTATTCAAGTACAAGATATAATCAGGAATAGTCTTCTTCTCATATGTATAACGCACATTCAATCCCATATGGGTCTGCCTTGTCCTCTAGCACAAGGTAATGCGGAAATTGATAAATTATTGATTGGAAGTGTGCTTCATAAAAAAAATCATGTCAGTAGCAAAGGTTTTAAAAAGGACTTTTCCATCACTTGGCAACAAGCCAAGGAAATTGTAAGATGTCCTACTTGTTCTTTATACACCCAAACACCACCACCTGAAGGAAGTAACCCAAAAGGTACTCAAAGTAATGAAATCTGGCAGGTGGATGTGTTTCATTTTGTAGAATTTGGAAAATATGTACACTACTCTATTGATACCAACTCAAGTTTTCAATGGGCAACTGCTTTGAGTGTGGAAAAGACTGATTCAGTAATCAATCACACATTTATTAGAAGTTATGGCCATGGGTATACCTGAAGAAATAAAAACAGCCAATGCTTCAGCATGTGTCTCCAAGAAAATGAAACAGTGTTTTGCTCATTATAATATAAAGCATATTACAGGTACACCAAACAATCCCGCAAGTCAGGCAGTTATAGAAAGATCAAATCGAACTATAAAGGATATGTTAAATAAATAGAAAGGGCTGATAAAGATCCCAGAAAAAGATTGAGTAATGCTTAATTAACCTTGAATTTTCTTAATGCCAATGAGGAAGGAGCAACAGCTTCAAAGAGACAACGGACAATAGAAAAAACTTCTGAATTAAATCAGCCAGTGTACTTTAAGGATGTGTTGACCTCAGAATGGAAACCAGAAAATGTGATATGTTGGGGAAGGGGCTTTGCTCTTGTTTTCACAGGGGAAGAAAAGCTATGAATACTATCAAAATTAATAAAAATTCGGCTTGAAAAGGAGAAACCTCTTGATAAAGAGAAAAGACAGCTCATCCACGAGGTGGCAATCCTACAAGTTGAAGGAAACCTCACAAGGGTTGGGGCAGGGTTCTGTTCTTGTCTTTGCAGAAAAATAGAAAGTGCCCATCTTTATAAAGTCAGTAGACCTTGGATATCTAGACAGCTAAAGAAGAAAAGATAGCTATCCAGAAAGAATCACCAAGCAAAGAAAAATCTGACTTATGATACCAATATTCTCTGCAGGGTAAAATCTCACTACCTAAATATACATATCTCCTTGCTTCTCAGTATAATGGTAGTCATGACTCACTTAAAAATCAAAGTTGACTTTGGAGTTGGAGGTGGCTCTCTCCTTCTCTAAACCCAAGCATGTTTATTAAAGTATTATCCAAAATCTCTGTCTCATGTCAGAAGAGCCGCCTGATATGGAACAGAAGAGGAACAAATATTTAAGGACTATTTTATTGCTACTAATCTTATAATATTTGGTTTTATATTGACCCCTTAACAGCTTTTCTTAAGGTAAAGATTCTTAAGGTATATATTGATATAGATATAGGTATAGATATAGATAAATATGTGTGTGTATGTATGTATAACTTTTTGTCACAATATTAATGGTCATATAGAGTACTAATTAATTCTAGAAAAAGGTTTCATCTACCTTCCTGTACATGATTTTGGGTTTGAGTCTCTATCGTTTTCGTTTTTTTTGCGGTGAACCATGAGCACGCCTAACAGTGACCTTTGAAGTATCCATAAGGAGGATGGGGTCCCGCAACAATGATTCCTCCATGACTATGATAGCACCACTAAGCTGCAAAACACCACCTAAAGATCATCTTTGGACTTCAAACTGCTCAGGACAATTTTGAGGTGGCTACCCGAGATGATCCAACCTAATAGACTACTCTAGCCAGGACTTGAGACAAGCACTGCACTTTCCCATTATGCAGAGACTGAACAACAAAAGATAAAGCTACCTCTCTCAGGACTTGACAACTAACCAAAAATGTTTTCTTTTCAGGATCCCTTAAATATACTGTTGTCTCCAAACAGCAGGAAGTAAATTTAAGAGCACAACACCCACATTCCCAAGAGGTGGGGTGGGCAGTTTTTGTTTGTTGAATGGATTATGGATATTTGCCATTGTTTAGGGGTATTGGTTACTAGTTATTATTGGTAATGGTCAGGAAAAAAGCTAAACAAAGGAAATCAGATTCAAGGTTCTTGTTTTGAAAAGAAAAATAGGGAATATAGATATGATAGGATAAAAGGGTAGATTATTGAATCTACTCTGAAAAGAAAAAAGGGAGGATATAGATATAGCAATATAAAAGGGTAAATTATTGAATTTATTTTTAAAAAGCAACATTAATTTTAAATGTTTTACATTGGATTGAAATGTATATTGTATACAAATTTTGTATATTGATACAAATTTGAGATCAATTTTGTTAAAACATACTATACATATGTTTCTAATATTGTTCAAGGTATTGTACCTATACAACTCATTTACTAATATAATGCAAATTTCTAGTCTTTGAAAGTTATTATTATCAACTCTTTAGGATAATAAGAAAATGCAGGTTAGTAATTAGTCACCTATTATAGTTGGACTTGTAGTCACAATAGGTATGTTTTCAAAGTCAAGTAAAGATATATTTTAGATAGACAGGTCATCTTGAAACACTTCAGAGATCTACAGAATACGCCAGTTAAGATGTTTTAATAACAGAGGCTCTTTTTATGACAGTGAGACATGTCTGTCTTGGCAGCACCAATCTACTTCAGAGAAGAAAATGGGCACTGAAGAAACTTCACATTTTACTTTCTTTGTGGCAAAAGTCCTTACCTTGACTCTGGCAGTTTGCTGTCTTAATTGGGCAAGTGGAATACCAAAGAAAGTGACAGCCAAACATTGTCAAGACGAAAAGGAATAGTCCTTCAGAATATCCTGCTTCACAGAAAGGCCTATTGGATATGCTAGGCCTGAAGGCTGAAGATAGATGCCCCAACATTACAGAGGAACTTTGGGTGACTGTCCAGGCAGCCAGCTGTTTCTGTCATTTCTCACATTTTTTTTTGGAAATTGCTTGGTTGTACTTCCTGCTTACTCTGTTAATATTATTTCCTTCTTGGGTCTCTAAGGGAGTTGAAGACTAGATAGTTAGAGTTTTCCTTGTTTATTTGAAGCAGAAAGCAAGTTATGATAGAAAGTAAATTAGGTACAAGACTTTGGACCCACCAAGATAGGATAGATTCAGAGTATTTTCTCTGAATTTGTCAAATGCAAATGGACTAGATGTTGTTGATGTATTTATTGCCTATATATATTGCATATAGTCATTGTACTTATTGCATATAGTTTTATTATATTAGTTATAGTCTTTTTATTGTAGAAAAGAAGTGGAAATTGTGGTATTTCCTTTGTATTTTAATAAATAAAGCTTTCCTGAAGATCAGAGAGTAAAACAACCTTCACTGGTCAACCTTCTAGACCAGGCAGTGGAGACACACACCTTTAATCCCAGTAGCCACACTAGTTTGCCATAGAAACTGGGCAGTAGTGGTGTATGCCTTTAATCCCAGTGGTGTGCACCTTTAATCCCAACCCTAGACAGGAATATAAAATGGGAGGAGACAGCTCTCAGGCTCAATCTCATTCAGAGGATTCCTAGAGGCAGGATCACCATTTCAGACTGAGGTAGAGGTAAGAGCCTGTGGCTGACTGTTTGCTTTTCTGGCCTTTAGGCTGAACCCCAATATCTGTCTCTGAGTTTTTATTAATCATGCTACATATACATGCTTTCCCTGTTTAGTATAATGTTGGCTACTCTTAAGATATGTTTTCCTCTCAAGATTGAAAAAAACCACTCACGTGGCATCTTCTTCTTGTTCTCCTACAGGAAGAGAAGGATACTCATCAATGGCATGTAGCCAGTGTAACAAAGCGACATCAACAGTGGCTATACTCAGAAAAGAATACTGTGTTTCCTTTCCATGGTTTCAAGTATTCTATAAGGTCAGGGAAACTTCTGTAGTAACAACAGAAATACTCCTTAAGTATAGCTTTTCTTTTTGAAATTATTATTTTTTATGTGTATGGGTGTTTTGCCTGCATGATGTGCACCATGTGCATAGAGTGCCCAGAGGCCAGAAGGTGCCACATTCTGGTCTGGAAATTGAAGTCAGGTCCATTGGAGGAACAGCCAGTGCTCTTAACTGCTGAGCCATTCATCTCTTCAGCTGCATATAGTCTTTCATAACTCATCTTCTACGGATTTAAGTTCCAGGAGGCGGGGCAGAAGAATAAAATTACCCATACATTGCAGTGCCTATGCTTTTTCTCCTTAGCTGTCATGTTTTGGCTTCAGCATTCTTTCAGCTTGTTAGCTAGGCCAGTCATGCAGCAGAAAGCCAACCCTAAGAAATGGCTACTTGTTCTCAGTAGGGGCACCAATATCCTACACTGGATTCTCATCTCCATGTTAGAGATGTGTGTGCAGGTTCATGGGACTGCTGTCAGCAAAGACGCCTCTGAGTGTGTGAGTGCAGCTGACTGCTGGTCCCACAGGATTTTCTGACAGTGGGATGGTCCTTCAGTATCACCCAAAGCCAGAGTTTGAGTCTTCTCTTTGGCAGTCATTTGAAAGAGGCTGCTGAGGGAGGTTCTATCCCCCAGGCCATTCAACTTGCTTGGATTCAGGGATATGCTTGAGTTGAGGGGAGCTGGAATTGGCAACTCCTGACAGTCAACAGTTGAGATATTTGGGAAAATGAGGGTTTTAGTCCAAATGCATCAGCAACAACAGCAATAATAACAAAACAAAACAAAACAAAGGAGGCCCTGGGTGGCATATCACCCTTTATTCCCCCTGTCAATCCTTTGCTTTTGTTTTCTGCAATTATTGATGTCAGAAGTGTAGAGTTTCCTGGAACAGTAGCACAAAATGCCAGCAGCATTAACAAAAAGGTGTTGAATCTTAAAAAAATGTGCATGCACACACACAAATCACTGCTCAAATAATACTATATCAACAAAAATAGAGATGAAGTTTTATTAGTGGAAAACCTCGGTTTCCAGTTACTATGCTAACATCTGGTCAGCGCTCTTCTGTGTATGGCAATTTTGCGTACTTAGAGCTATAGCTGTCACACAGATGTGTGGACTGTGATATCTATGCTGTGCGTATGTGACACTTCTGCTGACTACAGTGGCTTTTTCTAATGAGTTAAATTTCACATAGAAAAATGTATAGTTTGTACAATTTGATTAGTTTCTATAGGACCAGAGGGATGACTAGGCTCATCCAGGTAAGCATTTCTCTTAGCCATTATTCCCTATGACCCTTTTTGGTGGACCCTTCTATCTCCATAGCAGTCTTGTTTGCGTCACTATGGGCTAGTTTCGTCTGAATTTTAATTTTACATGCAATAGGACTGACTTTGATACACATGCATCTAAGGATTAACTTTCACTTCTGTAATAATATTTACATACTTTTTACCTATACTTTTTTAAAGATTTATTTTATGCATATGAGTGCTCTATCAACTTTATGACAGAAGAGGGCACCAGATCTCACTTTAGATGGTTGTGAGCCACCATGTTGCTGGGAATTGAACTCAGGACCTCTGGAAGAGCTTCCAGTGCTCTTAACCACTGAGTCATTTCTCCAGTCCCTTACTCATGTATTTTAAATTGATTATAAAACACATACACTTTTTTTTTGGTGTGTGCTAGGGGAGACAAGTTCTCTCTATATAGCTCTAGCTGTCTTGGAACTCACTAGGTAGACCAGGCTGGCCTCAAACTCACAGAGATCCACCTACCTCTGCCTCCCTAGAGCTAGGATTAAAGGCAAGAGCCATCATGTCCAGCTAGCACATACACTTTTATTATCAACATTAAATATCACATAGTAATATATGGCATTAAAAACATCATTAAAACCGATAATATGCATAATTCTGTATAAAATATACATTACATATATAGTTTAAATGGAATTTTTGTATCTGGGTCTACAATGCTCTCTCTAATACCAAAAACCCCAATACTAGACATACGGAATCCCTCTTTTGAGTGTTGGTCAGGGTTGTCTAAGAGGCTTCCAAAACTGTTGCGAATTAGATCGGTCCGTTAAATAACTAGGCCAGCTCAAGAATCACAATTATATTTTAATGGTTATAAGGGGAAACTCATGCTACAAGAGCGGGAGGTCCTACTTCCTATCTGCCACTCAGAGCGCAGGCATCTGGGTCCTCCCAGCTTTTCTTCCTGGGCCCCAGGTAGCCACGCCTTAACTAGATGTGATTGGTTGATAGAGTTTCCCCATCACAAAACATTACAAACTATTGTTATTGCCCTTGGTTGCTCCCCAGAGGTTTAAGGCAAATTCCTAATGATGAAGAACACCATGTACTTTAGATGTAGGGTCCAGAGGTCCCTGAGCTGGAACGGATTTGAAAGCCTCCCTCTGAGAGCCAACTTTCATAGTACCAGAAGGTACCATTGCAAGCTTCTAAATGAGGGAAGCAGCCAACATTCCTACCCAGCTGTGATGTCTGTGAAGCACAACAATGACCAGCATGTTGTGCAGGGCGCAGTAGTGGCATGTATACCTCGGCTGTAACCAGCAGTTCTCTAGCTGGACTTAAGCCCTGCTCGGTAAGAGGGAAATCACACCTGGTACTGGAAATCTAGACAACTACCCAGGGCCGGTGAAGTCATGGGGCTTGGAGAAAAACCTACAACCATCACTTTATTAAATCAGCACAGTTCCTAACTACATTCTAAAGATTTGTCCTTGAACCCATTGTAAGTATTGTACTTGCCCCTCAACAAGAGAACTTCTCTTTGCAACAGCTAGAAATCATTACAGAAAACTACAAATAATAAAAATGTGGAGTTGTTGGACATGGGTTTCAACTACATGGTACTTGTCAGGCACTGCTGTACCGTCAGGTACAGTTCCAATGGACATATATACAGCATAACAAAAATAACCTTAAATTTATAACAATATATAAAATTCCATACCAGTATAAAGTATTTGAGACTAGTGGTAGTTCAAAAGTAGACTCAACAACCCACACTTTTATCCAATCATTTTTATATTCCCCTTTTTCCTTCAGAAAGAGAGCCTTTAATCTAATCTCATTTGTTCAGCTTTCTCCCTGACCATGACCAGTAACTATGGGAACCCATGTGTGACCCACTGAATGATCAAAAACCACCCACCCCATCCCACCTCTTGGGAATATGGGCATCATGTTCTCTACACTGCTTACTGTTGTCTGGGGGTGATGGAGTTTTTGAAGGATTCTGAAAAACTTGAGATAATGATCAAATCCTGAGAGAACAACTGTTGTCTAGTTTTGGTGGGGTGGGAAAAATGTAGGGCTTGTCTGAAGTCTGTCTGGAGTAGTCTGTGAGGCTGGAGCATCTCAGTCAACAGCCTGAAGCTGTCCTGCATGTAGAACTCTGAGGAAACTACAGCGGAGGCACTCTGAGAGGCTGGATCACTTGGGCTGGTTTCATTTGTGTCCGGTCCCCTTGTTCTGAAGACACACCAACTTTAAAGGCATTTTAACACAAGTGTGGACTGTGTATTATATACAAGTCAGCCAAAAAGGGTTTTTAGTTTTAGGTTTGAGGAGGTAAAATGTACATCACATGTCTTGTAATTTTTTAGGTGATTTTCTTTACGTCTGTAGCCAGGATTTTCAGGGGGTCTCCTCCAATACCTGATCCTCTTTAACCTTAAACAAATCCACAACCATTCGTTTTTTTTGTGCAAACAAAAGAATAATCTCCTCCCCAAAGCAATACATTTTTTGACTTCCATTAAAGTTAAGGCTTTCCTAAAGTATGTACGCTGGTTTAATTCAGCAGTCCTTTCCACAATCCAATGTTTCTCAGCAACTGTCATTTTGATGTTCATTAGTATTCAAAAAATTCAAAATTAACACAATATCATATAGATTCCAGATTCTCTGTGTATTTTCCATCTTTACATGGCTTATCTTTTCATATTATTTTATTCTCTCTTTAAAAAATTTATCCTATTATTTATAAACTATTTTTTCTATGATTGTCTATACCCATTGTCTTTTTTTAAAAGCCTATGCACATTTTTTAAACACACTGTAACCTGTTTAGTTTTTTTTCTTTTGTCTGGATGTGTCTTTATTAAGCATCTACAATGTTCGCCGATCACGTAAAACAAATCTTTTTTTTTTTTTTTTCGAGACAGGGTTTCTCTGTAGCTTTGGTGCCTTGTCCCAGAACTAGCTCTTGTAGACCAGGCTGGCCTCGAACTCCCAGAGATCCGCCTGCCTCTGCCTCCCGAGTGCTGGGATTAAAGGCGTGCGCCACCACCGCCCGGCCGTAAAACAAATCTTGAACTGCTATGTCAGCCACATGCCCGGTTCAGCTTAGCACATGGCACTGGCGCTAGTGGGTGACTCTACCCGCAGCTGGTAGCCATGCCTCTGTATGCCACCAGGTACCAGTCCGCCTGAGAGACTGAAGGACTAGAAGGCTCCATCTGGCTCCTTGTCCAGAACTTATTTTTTGCTTTCTCAGGCCCTGTGTTTGAAAACTCAAGCTTCCACTTCGGATGCCATTTGTAGACAGAGTTTTCTTTGGGCCACCAGCTCACAAAAAAATGGCATGGAGACTTATTAATTATGAAAGTTTAGCCTTAGCTTAGACTTGTTTCTAAATAGCTCTTATAACTTAAATTAACCCATGTCTTTTAATCTACATTCTTATATGTGGCTTGGTTACCTTTACTCTGTATTGCCTATCCTGCTTCCTTTGCTGCTGTCTGGTGACCCCACCTTTCTTCTTCCCAGAAGTCCCTGCTATACCTCCTGTCTAACGACTGTACATTTAGCTTTTTTATTAAAGCTGGAGGTGGGTCATCTTTCTATCTGTTGTTTCATTGGTTAAGTAATAAAGAAACTGTCTTGGCCCCTTTAATAGGACAGAAAATTAGGTAGGCGGAGTAGACAGAACAGAATGCTGGGAGAAAGAAGCCGAGTTAGGAGTCGCCATGATTCTCCCACTCCAGACAGATGCAGGTTAAGATCTTTCCTGGTAAGCCAGCTCGTGGTACTACACAAAATATTAGAAATGGGTTAGATCAATAAGTAAGAGCTAGCCAATAAGAGGCTGGAACTAATGGACCAGGCAGTGTTCAAAAGAATACAGTTTCCGTGTAATTATTTGGGGGCATAAGCTAGCCATGCGGGCGGCTGGGTGCCGGGGACGCAGCCCCGCCGTCCATATTACAACAGCAATCACAGTGGCATATCTTTCCAGAGTATAATCAAATATCTCACAACACCCCAGAGTCCATGTGGGGGTCACAGGACAAGTTCCACGTCAGTCTTCATCATCCACATTGTTTGTTCACTGTTGTGCATACCGGGGTAGCTGGTCCACAGCTTCCCGGAATTCTCCTGCGCTTGCCTATCATCTCGTGATAGGAGTCTCGAGAGTTCAGATGTGTGCTTCTGTAAATGGCTTTACATGGGTTCTAGGGATTCTCTCTCATGTTCCTGTACATGCATGGCCGGTTCTGGACCCACAGATCCACCTTTTCAGCCCTCTTGGTTTTTGTGTTTTGTTTTGTTTGGTTTGTTTATTTGTTTGTTTTAATATCAGTTCTCAAAGTCTGATATCCAGACTGGCAACTTCAGCAGAACCTAGATATGTAAAGTTCCTGTTATACAAAATCCCAGTTCCCGGTCTCTTAATAATATGGGGTTTAGAAATAAGTTAAGAGGCCCTGCAGATGTTTTGATATAACACAATTTGAGAACTATCTTTTTGGTTCTCTAAGGACACTAATCCTACCCTGAGACCCCTACCTACCTCTACAAACATCATTATATCCACTACAAACCCATCATATGGGTTTGGTTTGTGGGGACACAGTTCAGCCCACGGCCAGTTCCTTCCTAAGATGACGTCTGGTTTTTGATAGGACACACCTTCTTTAGGCTGTTGGAAGGAGGCCCTCAGGTCCTCGCTCCGTGTTGGCTAGTGGCCACCTCAGCTTTCCACATGCCTCTCCAGTGTGGCATGCGACTTCGCCTCTCAGAGCCCACCCCTCACTTTTTCTCTTTGAACTGTTGGGGGGGATTCACTGAGATTATATTACAAATGGCTTTGTGTGGAAGCTTGTGCATCGTCGGGGCTTCCTAAGTGCTACCTTATACCTTTCAGTGCTCCTGATACCCAGGGGCACCGTCCGTACAGCATCTTGGTGTGTGCCCCATCCCCACTGCATCAAAACACTTCCCCATCCAAATGCTCATCTGAAGCCTGCTATACAGCAGGCGTTGTTGTAGAGGGGAAGCACCACTGGTTCCTTCCTCCTGACCATGGTGGAGGGGCTCTGTTCAGTGCACATACCGAGGTTCTTCACATTTCAGTCCCTTAAAATAAAACCCAAGGAAAAACCTAGCCCCGAGGGGGAGCTGCTTTGCTGTGGGACCCTAGATCACATCACAGGCACTTCCTAGAGCTGCACCACAGAAAAGAGAGTAGTCACATTTAACTATTGTTACTCCCTCAGAAGAGCACCCTGGCCTCTTGGGATAGGCTCAGGAGTTCCCTTCCCTTCCTCAACACTGTACCCCTTCCTATGTTTATCGCCAGCAGCAAGACCCAGCTTCTCTGGGAAGTACAACTTCTGAGCCAGTTTTGTGGAGATGAGCTCAGTTGGTCCTGTCTCTTAACCAGTTGCCTCCACACTCTGTGGGATTCTCGGTCTTGGTGGATACCTTGAAGTGTCCGTGTTTATCCGTTTCCTGTGTACCCCTGGGCAAAGTTCCATAAGGTTCTTTCTAGAATCCTCTGGGCCTTACTCTTTCTCAGGCATCGCTTAGGGCTTTTGGAGAGGTGGTGGTGCTGGGGAACTTGGTCTTAGAGCTGTGGGATTATGTAGATGGCCCAATCCTCACAGGGCAGACAGAAAACTGGATTTAATGTCTGTTCTGAATTATCTTTCTGCTTAAAGAGAATCCAGGAGGGACCCTAACTTGCAAAAAAAAAAATTATTTATTCAGTCTGATGCTGATTTCATTTCCTAAAGCGATTGAGTCCAAAAACCATTTTAATTGAATTCAGCCTCTTGACCTGACACTGACTTATTCTGCCTCCTCCTGCCTCCCAACATTACACAGAGGGGAGGAGGAGAAGGATAGACAATTCCCATGGATTTAGAGGCCCAGCCATTTCCACATTCCATAAAGCCCAGATGACTGGATAGGAAGCAGCTGCGGTATTTACCGGAGCCTGGTAAGGCCTCATTACCAGCCACCTCCTCACGGGGGTGGGGGGGCGTTGGGCTCCGAATGGCGTGCAGTGGAGGGAGTGATTGACTCTGCCGCCTGGCACCTGGTGCTTCTGCCCAATACCTAAAGTCAGGGCAGCAAACTCTGGGGGCTGATGGTGATGTGGGGGTGCAGTGCCTTTAGTGACAGTGGGGAAGAGACCCAAGTAGAAGTCCCATGGGTATCACTTGTTGGTATTTGTGCAGCTTGGACATGCCTTTCAACCGTATGGTACATGTCAGGTATTGTTGAACAGGATACACGCCTGTGCCTCCTTGTATTCTTATGGTGTGTCTGCTAGGTCACTGTCTTACAGTTTTTATTGCTGTGAAGAGACACCACGACCATGGCAACACTTATAGAAGAAAGCCTTTAATTGGGCTCACTTACAGTTCAGAGGCTTAGTTCATTATCATGGTTGGAATTATGGCAGCATGCATGCAGGCAGACTCGGTGCTGGAGAAGGAGCTGAGAGTTCTATATCTGGATCCTCAGGCAGCAGGAAGAGAGAGTGACACGGGACCTGGCTTGAACATTTGAAGCCTCAAAGC
This sequence comes from Chionomys nivalis, assembly GCF_950005125.1. NCBI lineage: Eukaryota > Metazoa > Chordata > Mammalia > Rodentia > Cricetidae > Chionomys > Chionomys nivalis. The sequence goes on from NC_080086.1 coordinate 37,531,595, forward strand.
CCACCCCCAGCGACATACTTCCTTCAACAAGGCCACATCTCCTGATAGTGCCACTCCCTAAGTGCCTAAGGGGCCACTTTTATTCAAACTACCACAGGTACTAACTCTCAGCCACATACAACTCTTTACATTTCAACTTCTTAAACTAAAACCCAAATGAAAGTTCATTCTGTGGTCACATCTGTTGTTTTTGGAGTACTCCGTAGCTACCCCAAATCATGTCACAGTGGACAGCACAGGTATGGGACATTGTCACCATTGTAGCACCTGTACTACAGGACAGTGCACGAGCAGGGAACTGGGCTGGAGATTTAAACACATATGCACACAGACAGACGGGGACACGGGTCATTCTTGAAACAAGAATGCCAACTTTATTGTGCTCCAGGGAAGCTTATATAGGGATCCTTAACTGATAGCCATGCCCCAGCTCCTGGGATTTTCAGCTGTAAAACCCACCAGAAACCACTCTCCTGCCATCAGGAACTCATGAGGGTCTCGTGCTCAGAGCAGCTGCAGGCACAGGAAAACAAGTTGTTCACTCCAGCAGGCAAAGGGTCTGAGGTGGGCAAAGAAAGTCAAGGGTCCAGGGATCTGCAGCCCCCAACACACCATCACATGAAATTACCTTAGCCACGCTGATCTGTTGGTAATATGAGATGGAGAGTCTGGAAGCAGCCATTATATGCACAAATGTAACAGGAATAAACTTCAGATATTGTCATGCAATGAAGGCAAAACACAGAGGTGTGGTAGAGTTGCCATTCGGAAAGAAAGCATGGGCACAGCTTTCTGAGAAGAGGACACCAACAAAGGTCTCAGGAACATCCGCTTGAGCAGCCAATACTTGGAGCATTCCATAAAGAAAAGGTATGTATGAATTATGTATATATGTGTGCATGCACGCATGCATGTATGTACATATATGGATGGCAGGGCCCAGGGAGCAGGGAAGGAAGAGGTATGAGGTGGGGCTGCAGGCACAGCTGTGAGGGCCAAGGGGAGGAGTATGTGTTCAATCACATGGAGGCCACAAGAGGAATGGTATGCTTTGCTGCACGTACTGGTCTGGCTCTGGATTGACAGGTTAGTAGGGAGGCAGGAGCAGAGGCAGAGGAGCCAGTCAGGAACTATTGAGGTGCTCTGGTGAGAGATGTGGAGGTCTTGGCACCCAAAGACAAAGAGGAAGCAGCTAGTCTCAGGGGAGGCCACATTTCTGATGATTGTGGGAGGCAACTTCTTATCTGAAAAGAAAGAGCGCAAGGAAAGAAGAAAGAGAGAGAGAGAGAGACGAGGGGGAGGGAGAGAAAGAGAAGAAAGAGAGAGAGAGACGAGGGGGAGGGAGAGAAAGAGGGAGAGGGAGGAGGTAGAGAGAGGAGGATAGTAAGAAAGAAAGCCATCAGTAGCACCTAGAGGATGACATCATGGTGACAGGGAAACAGCAAGGCAGTGCTTTCAATGCTGTTTTCTTTTTTCTCTCCCTCCCTCCCTCCCTCCCTCCCTCCCTCCCTCCCTCCCTCCCTCTCTCTCTCTCTCTCTCTCTCTCTCTCTCTCTCTCTCTCTCTTTTGAGGCAGGGTTTCTCTGTATAAAAAATGGCTGTCCTGGCACTTGCTCTGTAGACCAGGCTGGCCTCAAACTCACTGAGATCCACCCGCCTCTGCTTCTCGGGTGGTGGGATTAAAGGCGTGTACACTATGCAGTGCTGTTTTTTCTCTCCTTTCGAGGTAGGGTCTTAGTATGTTGTCTTGGCTGCCCTGGAACTTCCTATGTACACCAGGCTGGCCTTGAACTCACCAAGATCCACTTGCCTCTGCCTCAGTACTGGGATTAAAGGTGTGCACTACCACGACCCTCTTAGTCTTTGCTATTTTGAAGGCAGGTTCAAGTTGATCTTGAACCTCTTCCACCTTCCTAGATCTGGGGTTATAGGTGTGTATCACTACACCCAATTTTACTTGTCTCTGGGGCTCCAACCTAGGACTTACTGTGGCCTGGGTAAGCACTCTTTCCACTGAGTGGGCCCTTAAGTGGTCTTACTGTGAGCCCATGTGTCACCCTGAACTTTTTCATTGAGTTGAATTTGTTTACTTGTGATCTCTGGGTCAATAGGGACAACATCTGTCTGACTTGTGAGTGCGTTTACCGCAAATATCTACTCCATACTAGGTTCTTAAGAGATATTTGTTGAATGAGTGAGTAAATTAACTCATACCAGTTGGGTTATCTGCTTTTCCTCTCCAGTATCTTTGTTTCCTTCCCCATTACAGTGTTTCCTATACCACCAGGTTTCCTGTCCAAAGGCCATGGCTTATATAACAGGACATTTCCCACAGTTGAAGAGGCTGCAAACCTGAGACCAGGGAGCATGGTCATGCTCTGGTGAGGGCCTCTTCTTGGCTTCTAGACGACTGCCTTCTCATTCATTCTTCTGTTTCTAAATGTGCTTGTGCACGCACGCACACACACACACAGAGAGAGAGAGAGAGAGGGCGAGTGAGCACAATTACTCTCGCTGGCTCTTTGTCTCTTTGTCTTTCAGGAGTACTAACCCTACCATAGCTACCCATTCCAACCCCCCATGACCTCATTTAACCCTGATTTCTTTCCACAGGCCCATCTCCAAATCCTGTCACACTTATGGTCAGGACATCAATTTCAAGAAAACCCACTGTTGGGTGTGTGTGGCATTTACCTGTAAACCTAGCACTTGGGAGGTGGAGGGAAGACCGTAGACTGGGGCCAGCCTGAGCTGCAAATGGGACCTTAAGTCAGTTTTTGTTTGTTTTTAGGTTTTAAAGAAAGTGTACGAGAAAAATAAGTGTACAAGTATTTTACCTGAGTGTGTCTGTGAACCACCTGTTCGCAGTGCCCACAGAGGCCAGAAGAGGGCACCAGATCCTCTGAGACTGGAGTTACAGACTGTTGTGAGCCACCATGTGGGTACTAGGAATCAAACCTAGGTCCTCTGTGCACTTAGCCCTGTGCCATCTTACCAGCCCCAGAACACTATCTTGATTAGTGATTAAAGATAAACCATAGAATCTGGGTGGTGGTGGCACACACCTTTAATCCCAGCACTTGGGAGGCAGAGGCAGGCAGATCTCTGTGAGTTCGAGGCTAGCCTGATCTACAAGAGTTAGTTCTGGGACAAGCTCCAAAGCTACAGAGAAACCTTGTCTGGGGGGGTGGGGGCAGGGGATGGGGAGTGGGGACGGGACCACAGGAAATGGCTTGAGTGCACGGGAAAGGGAAGCCAACCATTCTTGGACTAGACAGGTTCTCCCACGTGACCGCAGACTCTAGAAGTCTCCTGTACAGGAGCAGATCACTCCTTCCTTCCAAGCAGGCTGATCAGGAAAGAGATGAGGGATTCTCAGAGCCACATTTCACATTTCCTCTCAGAATGGCTGGGCATGTTTGCATAGATAAGATCTCAAACACACGGATGCCACAGTCCAAATGCTGCCTCCTCTTTGGAAGGAAGGGTGCGAACTGCTGGCTGTGACGTCCAAAGCTCCGGTGTTTGAATGGCTGCTCCTCTGTTGTCAGAATCAGGATTCTGCAGCCATCTGTGAGCCACTGTCCCTGGGGCTGCTCAGTCCTTAGATGGTGAAGGGGGCATCTGGGCTACACAATGGAACCTGTTCTTTTTGGAAAGGCACAGGGCTTCTGCAGCATTCCCTAGACACTGCTTCACAAGCTCCTTCTTCCTTGGACTCCACAGAGATCCACTTGTCTTTGCTTCTCAAGTGCTAAGATTAAAGGCATGTACCATCACACCTGGCTGGCTCTCTCTTTGTCTCTCTCTCTGTGTCTCTCCTTTTCTTTCTTGAGACCCATATTTTATAAGATCCATTATTTACCGCAGGCCAGCCTCGATCCTTGACTTTCCCCTTCTCCCATGTCTCTACAGAGATTACAGGCCTGTGCTGCCACTTCTGTTTCGTGAAGTGCTGGGGAGGGAACCTGGGGCTTTGGGCCCAAAAGGCAAGCATTCTGCCACCTGAGCCACAGCCTCCACCCCATGGCCCTTTTCTTCAGACAACAGGCCTCTTAACAGAGCATGTGCCCAGGACTCTGGGTTTCCAAATGTGTATCCAGGTGTATTTGAACAGGTACCCTGGTGCCCATGTGTGTGTGTGTGTGGGGGGGGCAGGGCATCAGTGCGGATCAGCTGTGCTGCCTGGCTCTCCACTTCATTAGCTATGGAATGTCTGACCCTTAGTTTCCTCACCTGTAAAGTGGAGAAGTCTAACCTACAGGCCTGGTTAAAGCTGTGGCTTCAGATGAGACGGGGCTTCCGAAACATCAAAGTCAGGTGATGTCATGCCATGGGTGCCACTTCTACTATAGGTCTATCCTGCGTGCCCCATAGTGGCAAGATGTTGATTTGTACAAATCCTTCTCCTTCTAGAATGGCACCTTGGTCAAAACTCTCTTGGGAACTCACCCTACCTCTGGGGCCAAGGTGATTGTTTGAGACAGTCTTTATTCTATAGTCTTGGAGCAGGCTTACTATTGTAGAACATTTCACCCCATAGTCATGATAGCCATGGTTCAGGGTTAGCCTGTGCTAATTGAACATTCCCAGGATATTTGCAGGAATTTCTGGAAAAAAAAAATTACTCTTCCTTGTTGGGATTGCCAGGCTGAGAGAATCTAGAGTTGCTGGGGGGTTACCTAACACACAACAGGATGGAGAATTAGAGAAAGATACAGTGTTTTATTGACCCGTTAAAGCCCCTGGATCTAGCCATGTCTGGTAGACGCTGATCAGGAGTGAAGCGTGTGACAGCCATATGTAGTTCCCTTTCTGTGGACTGTCGATCACAGCCTTCACTGACTTTTCCTCTAGGCTGTTGGTGTTTTTCCTCATACACTTGAAGAGTTGATTTGTTTGTTTACTACTGTGGCAAAATACATAATATAGCCCAGTGGTGGTGGTGGCGCACACCTTTAATCCTGGCACTCGAGAGGCAGAGGCAGGCGAATCTCCATGAGATTGAGGCCAGTCTGGTTTACAAAGAGAGTTCCAGAACAGCCAGGGCTACACATAGAGAAATTCTGTTTAAAAAGATAATAACAACAATAATACACAATCTAGAAAATTAACCACAGAGGCTGGAGGGCTGTCTTAGAGGTCGAGAACACTGGCTGCTCTTGCAGAGAACCTAAATTCAATTCCCAATACCCACATAGTGGCTCACAACCATCTGCAACTTCAATTCCAAGGTATCTGACATACTAATCTGGCTTCTATGGATAGCAGGTCACACAGAGTACATAGACATACATTAGGCAAAACACCTACATACATAAAACAAAATAAAAATAATATTAAAAAAAACCATATTGAGGTATGCCATCAAAGATAATTTAGCACATTCATAGAGTGGTAACCATCACCTCTGTTCACTTCCAAAATGTATCATCACCAAAGAGACCAAAACCTTCTATATTTTATATAGAAAGATCTGATGAGTGGTGGTGGTGCACACCTTTAATCTCAGCACTTGGGGGGCAGAGACAGGTAAATCTGTGAGTTTGAGGCTAGCCTGGTCTACAGAGTGAGTTCCAGGACAGCCAGGACTACACAGAGAAACCCTGTCTCGAAAAGCAAAACAAAACGGGGGGGGGGGGGGGGGAAGGGAGGGAGGGAAGAAAGGAGGGAGAGAGGGAGAGGGAGAGAGAGAAACATTTTCCCCCTCAAAGTTATCACCAGCACACAGCTCTTCAGTACAGGGCAGAGCTGGAGAGCATCTGAGCCACCTGTGTCGGAGTTTTGGCTGACTTGACCTTGTGCAGGCCTAAGCAGGTGACTCCAGCAGCTGTGAGGGCCTGAGTGTGACTTCCTTGCCAGTCCCCAGTACAGCATTTCCCCGCATTCCTCCTAACCTCTGAGGATCCTGCTCCCTCTGCAGTGCTCCCCAGGCTTGCTGGGCCTTACAGTGGTTTAGCCAGGCAGAATTTTGAAACAATTTGTTCTGGAATTGAATTTGTCAGACTTTTCTGACTCTTGAGTCAGCTAGAGAGGCCAACCTTATATTTGTGTTATAGAATAATTCCCTCATCGAAGTTTTCACGTGTTTCTATCACTGCAGGACCATGTAAGACATGAAGGCAAAGAACTTTCTAGAATAATATGCAGTGTATGTACAAGCAGGGTATGCTGTCATGTGTGTGTGCGTGCGTTTGTGTATGTGTGCATGTGTGTGTGTGTGTATGTGTGTGTGCGCGTATGTGTGTGTTGCGGGCATTGAGCCCAGGGCTTGCACACACTAGGCAAACATTCCACCTCTAAGCTATGCCTACAGTCCCGTTATCATCAGTGGCTGTTATGTATGCTGCTTCCATTTTGCAGAGCCAAGATTGAGGGCCAGCATTCTCCTCTGAACTGACTGTAGATGCCTTAGCTGGTAGCAGTGTGGGAAAATGTCACAGAATTAGTCATTTTGAGCCGAGGGCAGGGAGTGTTTCTAGTTGATCAGAAAATTGCCTTAAACCAAAAACTGTTCTGGTCACTCTTCCTTCAAATGCAGCACCCTGCCCCCCCTTTTTTTCTTTCTTTTTTTTCCTACCAGGAAAAGAAACCGGTTGGATGAGTTTTGTGTTTTCCTGCTGGGATTGTAATTTAAGCCACATTGATGGTCAATTGTGATGTTTTTCCTATATTTTTAACCTCCAATTTGTTTAATGGAAAACTTGCACTTGAAATGATTAAGACAAACATAATCGTAGAATGAAGAGCTACATAAAAATGATAGGCATTATTATGATCACAATTCCTCTTTTGGTTTATTCCTTGGGTCTTAATATTGGTCAGAGCTGCATTTCAATGAGTTTCGAAGTATGTGTAGTTACTAGCTAGCTCTGAGCTCCTGGGCAAATTGATTCTCTGATTTGTGCCTCTGTTTCCCCAACTTGAAAACAAGAATGTTTATATTGGGCTGGAGACATGGCTCAGAGGTTAAGGGCACTGGCTGTTCTTCCAGAGATCCTGAGTTCAACTGCCAGCAGCCATAATGAGATCTGGTGCCCTATTCTGTCATGCAGACAGTGCACTGTATACCTAATAAAATAAATAAATAAAGTTTAAAAAGATCAATTAAAAAATGTTTGTATCACCAGACCTAATGATTTGTAATAAGGACCCATCTTTTTAAAATCTATATGGAGTGCTTGGGCTCTTCCCTGTACAGAGGGAGGTCTTGATTTAAAAAGTAAAATTTTAGGGGTTGGAGAGATGGCTCAGTGATTAAGAACACTGGTTGCTCTTCCAGAGGACCTGGGTTCAAATCCTACCATCCTCATGGCAGCTCACAACTGTCTGGGACTCTGACACTCCACACAGATGTACACGCAGGTGAAACACCAGTGCACATAAAATAAGAATAAATAAATCATTTTTTAAAAAGTAACTTTGGGCAAGCCAGGTGGTGGTGGCGCACGCCTTTAATCCCAGCACTCGGGAGGCAGAGGCAGGCGGATCTCTGTGAGTTCGAGACCAGCCTGGTCTAGAAGAGCTAGTTCCAGGACAGGCTCCAAAACCACAGAGAAACCCTGTCTCGAAAAACCAAAAAAAAAAAAAAAAAAAAAAGTAACTTTGGGGGCTGGAGTGATGATGCAGCGATTCAGAGTATTGGTTGCTCTTGTAGAAAACCCAGCTTTGGCTCCTGGTACCCACATGGTGGCTCACAGCTCTGGTTCCTGGGAACTGACACGCTCTTTTGGCCTCCTTGGTCAACAGGCATGTACATGGCACATGGACATACATGCAGGCAACACACACACACCCACACACACCTCAGCATAATTCAGGAATATCTAAAATACTTCAGGAAATGATCCTGAGGGAAATAGGATATTCCCAGAGGTATTCTAATATTTGGGTTTTTTTGGGGGGTAGGGGGAGGCACAGATAAAACCACGAGACACCACCCTTTGTCAGTTACAGATTTATCTGGGGGAGAATCTGGTTTCTGTTAATGAAGAGGAAACATTGGCGGGAGCTATTGGTTCCATTCACCAAAGAACAATGGCCGTTTTTTGGGGTGGGGGAGGTGTTGTAGAAGGGCAGTTGAGTGACCCCAGACTCCAGCAAGCCCTGGTGAAGGTTGGAAGGGACAAGATGAGGACACAGTGTCTGGGGCCCTGCCTAGGCCACTACCTCTTCCCAGGGACAGGATGTTTGGGACAAGCATGGTGACGGCTGTGTGGCTGTGCCTTACAAGCTTTTCCTCCCCTCTCTCTGGGAAGCCCTGAGCTCTGGTGCGTGTCTGTGGGACTGTCATTTGATAGACGAGGATGCTGAAGTTCCCAGAAGGCATGGAGGCCACTTCCGGCCTCCACACAGACTGACCAACTGTATATTACCATCCTTCTTACAGAAACCTTACTGTTCAACAGGAATTTTCTGACACATTTCGCTTCATGGTCATGTGGCTTCTTGGGACGTTCCCATGGCTTAGTGCGCTGTGCGAGTCTCCGATGTGCATGTGTGGTTTTTAAATTCTCCTCATGGTTAGAACTTGCCATTTACTGGGCTCCTGCCCTCAGCAGGCTCAGAGAGCAGTTGGAGTCACCTGCTCCGGCCTAACAGGCTGCAGGCTCCCAGAAGAGACAGGAAGGAACCTGGTTAGTCGCTTCTCCACATTCCAGGGCATAGGACAGTAACACCAGTTTTCTTTGAGGATCTAGGCCTGAGGCAGAGAGGCTAATCTCTGAGTGTATCCTCCGCTAATGACACTACGAGGTCCCTAGCATGTCCCTGGGAAGGGTGAGGCAGGAGGATGTGGGCTGTGGCAAAGGCTTATGAACTCTGTGACCTCTTGTCTCTGGGTCCGAGAGCTATAATAAGCCTGCTGATTCACCAGGTGGACTTCTGCTCAGGCAGATCCCGTGCATTCCCCTCTGCAGCTCTTGGTGCTCGCTCGCTGCTCACACCAGAGGAAGACCCAGCTCTCTGGGCCCATCCGAGCTGCACTCTGCCTTGGGGATCCGTTGGGGGCTGGTGTGGCTAGCCAAGCCAAATCACACATCAGATCACTCCAGAAAGTCAAGTGGAAGATGATACCTATTTCAGAAAGTGAGAGAAGTTTCCTTCAGGGAACCTTTGGGGACAAGACAATCTTTATGACACAGTCTTACTGTGAAATTTCAGTGGTCAGCAATCCTATAGTTTGACACATCACTGGGCTTTTTAAAGTGTGCTCACGGCAGGGGATTTGTTCTTTCTAATGAACTGCCAAAGATTCCTACCGAGTGTTTAGTGATGGGCTGGAACTCTGGTGACCCTGGGTAAGTAATTTTTCACCATCTAGGTCTGCACTCTTTCACCTGCGAGAGAACACTTGCTTTGGTGCTTGTAAGGAATATACCCTCTAGGATGCTGGGGTAACCATAAGGCCACTACTTAAGGGGGCCTTACTATGTGTCCAGGTACTGGGCCAAGATAAGTTTCTGTTCTTACCCAATTCCCCCAAAGCCCCTTGCATTCCCAGTACCCTGTGCTCTGCAGTGTTTCTGTTTCCCCTTAGCCCTTGTCATTTTCTACCACATTCTATTATTCATTCACGTTGTTTAATTCTGGTTTCACCATGGTTTGGAGCCTCTTGCCTTGTGTAACTCTAGTGGGTCCCTGAGTAGGCTTTTTGGCATCTATCTGTTGCAAGTGTACAAAAAAAGTCTCCAAAGAAAGCTCGTCTCTCGGAGTCTGGTTGTAGTCTTGTCTCCTCCCCCTCCCCCCACTTCGCAAAGCTGAAACCTCTGACATTGTCCTTGTGATCAAGTAATCCTTCCAAAATATTAGTGCTCGTCCCCTGCATGTATCAGGCTCCCTGCTAGAGTCTCAGGCAGAGTGGCAACTTGTCATATAGCTGATGGTTTGAGGGCTTGAATTGATTTTCATCACGCAAAGAATCTTCCAGTGTTTGTTAGAAAAATCTCTAGCCCAACCACTACTAGCTGGAGTTTGTGGGAGCCTCCCAGGCCTTCCCAACCTGATTTTCTCCCTTCCTGCCGCCTTCCTTTTGTGAAGCGTTTCTTCCCCTTTTTTTGCTTGCAGCCAGTTCAGCTCTCCTGTAGGCTACAATGTGTCAGTTGTTATAAAATCCGGGAGGCGGAGTCTAGTGACGAGGGCGGTGGAGGAGAGCTCCACCAGCCCTGCGGGGTGAGCAGTCCATCCCTGGGTCTGGCGGAGCTAACACACTACAGCCGGAAAACTTCCATCTCCCTCTCCTGGCTTTGATCCTCACCGGACAGCAGACCCGAGGCGCCGACTGACCGGAGGGAGGATGAGAGATGACCGGTCCTTTGGCAACCTGACCATCTCCTTAGCAGAGCCTTCCACAAGCGAACCGGAGGCTGGCCACACGACCCAGGAGGCGCCGCGCCTCTTGTGGATGTGTGTGTATGAGTGAGCAAGCGTGTGTGGTGTGTGTGTGTGAGTGAGGGTGTGTGAGTGAGGGTGTGTGTGTGCGTGTGTGTGTATGTGTGCGCTTGTGGTGTGGATGGGTGTGTGCACAGCACAATTGCGTGGAAGCGTGTCCGGGTGACTGTGCACTCGTGAATGTGTTTGTGTGTGTGTGTGCGCGCGCGTGCTCTTGGCTGCTATTATTATTATTATTTTGGAAGAAAAATCCTGGAAATCTGGGGCAGGTTATGGTACTCCCAGGGTGATTTCTCCTTTTGCAAGAGGAGCTGACCAGAGAAAGCCACCAGAGCCATTTCCCAGCCAGCAGAGAGCATTTTCCTCCCTGAAGAAGGATTTCTACCCAGCTCTGCAGCCAAGTGAAAGAGATTAGCCTTGAAACCTGTGAAATCGACTATCGCTGTGTGATTACCCAGGCTTGGGAGAGGACTTGGAAAGAAAAGGAGAAATAAATCAAACAGCCTGTCAGGTTTTTTTTTTTTTGCCACGTCGGAAGATGTCATCTCAAACTAAGTTCAAGAAAGACAAAGAGATCATTGCCGAATATGAAGCCCAAATAAAAGGTGAGCTGCGGGGGCCGAGGTGCTTTGCCCTCCCTCCCTTCTCTTGTCTCTCCCTCCTCCGTCTCCTCCTTTGCCTCCTGGCCTTGGTGAGAAGTTGCTCCGCAGCAATAATCTTATTGTAAGGGGGAAGAGCGGCGGCTGCACAAGTCCAGACTGGCTCCCACTGCAGATAGCGCCTGGGCTGGGTGCGTGAATTACAGAAAGGGCAGAAATCTCTGCATTGCAGGTGTGTGGGGAAGATCCTACGCCTGACTTTAGGAGTGTCACCGGCACTCCATCATCTTGGCAGTGACATGTCACTCTAAGGCCATTTTGACAGTCCAGGCCTCTTCCCTGTCACTACCACTGTGGAAGCCCTTTGCTATTTATGTATATATTTTCTGATCTGCTCTCCCCACCCCCCCTTTTTTTGGGCTTTTGTGGGTGGTTGTTTCTGCCTCTGCTGCCTTCTCTGGGCTGAAATTCAAATGCACGCGTATAGGCTGTGGGGGGCACCGCATCCTTAAGCAGCCCTTCTTTGTCAGCGGCGTGTCTTGCCTGGTCTGAGTTGCCATGGATTAACTGTTATGGGACATATTGATCCAGACTAATGCAGGCATTTAGGCATAAAGAGAGAGTTCTGTGCAGAAGATAGATTATCTGCTGCTGTACAGCCCGGTCCTTCTGTACGCGGTTGTTTCAGGTCATCAGCTTTGGTTCAAAGCCAACACCTCAGTGTACAGTTTGGACTGGTAGGTGCTGCCTGGCTCCCATGGTTCTGGAGAAAGTCTGCCTGCTTGGGAGAGCGAGATGACCTTTGGGTGCTGATTCCAGCTTTGGTGGCACAGAACCCACACTTCTTGCAGAAGCCGCTCCCTAAATCCATGCTAGCTGAGCAAGAGAAGGGCTGCGGTTGTACAGCTCGATGCAGGCAGGCAGCATCCACCCTCAGGCCAGATGGTGGGCTTTCTAAGCACAGCTTCAGCGGGGAGAGCTGAAGGCTCCTTGCCCTGCTTCCTCTTTGCGGAGCCTGTGCCCTGAGAGAAGACCCGGCTGTGGCTCTAGGCACCCATTTTCATTCTGGTCCCTGGTTCTTCTTGCTGCGACACAGGGTGTGTTGTGGTTTCACATGGAGTGGGCAAAATCCATCTCCAGTGGGTGTGGAGGCCTGGCTTGGAGGCTGTGTAGACGCTGCTTTGAGGTTCTTGTGACCTGAGGATGCCACGCCTGTTACTAGTGCTGCCTGAGGGCTCCACGCCCCAGGAAGTCAGGGGCCTCAGGCTGCCTGTCCCTGCTACTTTCACCCTTCAGATATTGGGGAGGGCTTTGAAAGGGGAGCAGGCATGGGGTGCGGGTGGGTTGGGGGCTTTATGTTTTCCTTGTCTTTTAGCTTTGGGTCAGACAAGCATGCTGATGGCCCCTGGGTGGGTCCCAGGGCGAAAGGAAGAGAAATCTTTCCTCTTCTCTGACCTCCTCCTTAGTTTTTAGCTCACTGTCAGAAGCAGTCAGTGTCTCAGCCTTGCTGACAATTTCAAAACAAGTCCTTTAGCTGCCAGAGATCGAAATTCACACAACTGCTCGGAACAAAAGCTGATTTTCAATTTCGTCTATCTACTTTTTAAGGAGTTTGTATATTTTTGGAGAAACTCTTGACTTTTTTTTTAAATTAAGCATTTAAAAATTTAAAATTAAAACAGAAAAACGTGATGACAGAGACGAGAAGGGGATGTTTGGACAATTCGTCTTGGTAGGAAATCTGCTTATCTCCCCTTTAAAGGGTTGCTGCCACCGTGCCAGTCAGCCTTTCCTGAGGTCCCACAGAGCATCGATTGCTCCAGCTAATTCACTTCTTCTCACCTTTCACCTTTATTTTAATGACTAGCCAGCAAATACCAGACAATGATAATGAATTTCTTCAGGAAATTGGTCCGAAAGATCTGGTCTCTTTGGTTTAGTTAAAAAAAATTTTTTTTTTCTCTAATTGGCATCCTGAAGATGTAGTTTGTAGGACTGCTGCACTTGAAGCCCTTTGAAATCTTTCTGACGACGTTTGATGTGTTGGCCTGGCATGTAGCTCAGTGGTAGAGCACTTGCCTAGCGTGTTCCGGGCCTTGGGTTCCATCCACAGCCGTGTTTGCTAATCACTGTCGTAGGATTGATGTGCCCAGGGATCTCCAGCTTCTGGGACTCAGTTACAGACATCACTACTCTTAGCCTGCGTGGTGCGCAGAAGGGTTAGTGTGAATCCAGTTCAGAGATAAGGAGCTGAGCCTGGCAGCTCTCGTGACTTACCCAAGGTCGCAAGGCCGTTATCTTCCCAGGCTTGTTGTCCCTGGTACATTGTTTGGCTGACACAGCCCCTTGAAGGATTGCTGTCAGTAGCAGATGGCAGCCTTGTGCTGGAACTGGCAGCCTCTTGATGGCATCCCATTGTTTCCCCTCTGATTTTCTTCCCTCTGCTTTGTGGCTTGTCTCTGAGGAATGTTTGACCGATGAGCAAAAATAATGCTTTATGCCAGTTACTTTCTTCCTGGCATTTGGCCAGGTTGGTACAACCAGCCTACTTTATTAAACAAGTCTCCTAGACTGTGGATTTTGTGAGGGAAACTTACGGTTTTTCAAAAACAATATTGAGTTCTCTGTTGGCTTTCTCCTCTTTGTCTCTGAGCAAGGCCTTTGCTGACTTGACAAAGGATGGACACTTTCATACAGCATTTCCATTGTCAACATTTTAGATTCAAGGCGTCTCTTGTCTCCCCAGATACCTGAGTCAATCACTCTGACTGCATACTTGTGCTTGCATATTCCAGGGATGGAAAACTCGGCATCTTCCAGGCCCACATATTTTATATTTGGACAGCTGTGGCTCATGGAATTTTTTTCTTCGATGGCATCACCCACCCATTGGTTCTATAATTTCTTCTTCATGAGGACTTCTTAGGTTAGGATAGACACTTTTCTGTGACTGTCCATACAATTGGGTGTTGGGAGCCTCTGGTTGTGCCACTGCCTGTAGCTAACCTTATTTGCTTTGGTAACAAGGCCTACTACCATTTCCTATCTTCTTTGCTTCACTTGTGTATTTGGGTGTTGTGGGGAATTTCTCATGCACCCCAGGACAGCCTTGCACTTTGTAGCCACGGATGAGTTTGAACTCCTGATACTCCTGCCTCTTAAGTGCCGGGTTTACAGGACTGCATCAGCATGCTGGGTTTATAGAAGCTATACCGGGGATTGAACCCAGGGCTTCCTGCGCGCTATGCTAACCTGCCAACAAAGCCGCCTACCAGTCCTTCACTTTCCTTCGACCCACTGCTTCATGGTCTGCAAATCCCAATGCCTTGGGTGCCTGAAGGGTAAGATGAAGATGATTTGAGGCAGTGGCACACCTTATGGATAGCAGTAGAAGGGGTGACGACAGTTATGGTAGACCCGAGGGCACACACCCTGTCCCAATGTACAGCCATACTTGAGTGCAACTTTAAAGCCCACCCGCATCTTTCAGTTTTCTGTCAATGTCATTAACTTGCAGGAAAGCGTCACGTTTTCAAAGAGGTTTTGCCGAGAAGATACCACAAAGATTTAACTATTAATACTTTGTCAATATGGTAGAAGAAAGACAACAGCCGCTCCCCACCTTCTGCTGCCTGTAATACTCTACCAATATATCCTAGGTGTCCCTTTAGCACTTTGCCCTTCACCTGTTACACCATGCTCCTCTGGTGTGTTTCTCTGCTCTTCTAGTCTAGGGGGTCTTGTGAATTTGCGCTGACTTATTCTTGGTTCTCCCACGCTGGCTCCAAACAGACATCACTTCCTATCGTTGGTGCTTCTCACTGTCCCTTATAATCTGCTTGACAATCTGCTTGTGAACCTTGCCTGAGAGTGAAATTACATTCTTGATCTGGAAACTGGCAGGCTCTCACTCCGTTCCCTTTCTGACAATCAGAACATTTGCCTGTCTCCAGCCTCTTGGCATCCCTCCTGTCCTCCGCAGTTCCCTTGGAGATCACTGATAGCATTTGGGGATCTTATCTGCCGCATCCTCCATACCCTGAGCGCTAATTGATCTCACTGCCAGACATAATGGTCTGTTCCACATTCGCTCACAGCATTCCTGTTTCCATTTCAGCCCAGTAGACAGTGAAACAGGAGCTCTCTGACTGACTCTAGGGATATTCATATTCGTTTTAGGATAACTTTTTAATAGTAAAAGTGAAAAAATTGGGGAAAGAAAAGCTAGCATAGAGGATAAGCATGCAAGAATGGGTATTACTCATTTGTTCATGTATTCATTCAACTAACATTGACTGTCGACTGTGTCCTTAAGTCTTGTGTGGAATTTCATGAATATATATATATATATATATATATATATATACACACACACACACACATATATACATACATATATATGTATGTATATAGTACACTATTTAATTTATCTTCTAAGACTTCCTTGGGAAATGATAGTAAAAAAAAAAGAGAAGAAAATTGAAAAGGCCCTCGATACCACAATACAACCTTCCATCTGAGCATCAGTATGAGCTTGGTCTTGTAGAGAGCTTCCTACATGAACCTTAGGAGGGCTGGAGCTTCCTTAGGATGCAGGTGCAGCACACTGGATGGGGGAACTGTGGGGAATGGTGGGGATCGTGGTCAGAAAGGCAGTTCTAGTGGGGCAAGCGTTGTATGCTCCAGCTTGTCATTGCCTGGCTGGAATGTGAGCCCACGGTGGGCAGTTCTCCTACTGTTAGGAGGAAAGCTGAAGTGAAACAGTATCTCTTAGTTGCTTAAACGGTGGCCCAACTTTTAAAAATTCTACCCTGTCTAACCAAACATGTTGGTGGAATAAGGCCAAGGCGGCCTTTAAGTTGAAGTCCATAAAAACGTGCAGTGGAGCGGCAGCCAACATCTTCCTTCATTTTTGTCGTTTCCTCCAAGATAAGCCCGCGGTCTTACAACACACTAGAAGTCTCCTCCCCCCCCAGATCCTCTATACTCCTCTTCTCCCATCACCCTCTTCCTACGCGTGCCTTTGCTCTCCTTCCAGTGCCTCTGCTCTGTCTGTCCAATCGCCATCCCTCTTCAAAGTCTGCTCAGATGGCCATCCTCGACATAGGCTGTCTTCCCAGCTCTCCTAGGCAGTATTAGTAGTTCCCTCCATCTGCCTCTCTACCCTTAGCACCATTACTCTTCATCCAAATCTAGCATTTAGGCCCTCATCCATGAATTCCCAAGGGCAAAATGCAAGTAGCCATCTCTGTTTCTTCAGGGTACTTAGTCTATAGCTGGTTGAGAGTGGCTGGGAAGTGTTTGCTTTGCCACCTCCCTTAGCCTGGACTGCTTCAGCAGAACACACCAGCTGCATGGCTCTTCCCTCTTTCACTCAGTTCAGGAGGCTGGCGATTCCAAGATCAAGGTGCCAGCAGATTCGGTTTCTGGTGAGAGACCACTTCCTGACTTGTCAACAGCTACATTCCTGTTGTGCCGTCACTGGCCTTCCTTCAGAGCCCAGAGTTCACAGTGATAAAGTGTCTTCCTTCTTTTAAGGGCACAGTCACATCTGGAGGTATGCACAATCTGTGCCCCCTCTCAGTGCCACCATATTGGGTGTGAGGGTGGGGCTCTTATAAGCGTTTTAGAGGACACAAACACTTGGTCTAGAATGTCATTCTTCCTGTTCCATTGAGAGAAGACACTTTTACTGTATGCTGAGTTTCTTACTTTGTCTCTGGTGTTTGTTAGTGGAGCTTTGGTGAAGGGTGTGTTGGAAGTCGGTGGGTTTTGATGAGTTCTGATGGGGTGCAGTCTGGTAAGGCTCCTTCTAGCCACCCATCAGTAGATCTAAGGGTCTATGTTGGCCATTTCCTGAAATGTTTTTTCCCAACAGGGGTTATAGATTAGTGATGATTTGTCTTCTCCCGGTAGCTCCTTCATTCATCCTCTCAGGGCTGTTACATGCCTTGCTTTGGGCTATATAGCTTTACCTAGTTGGAGGGAGGCAATTTGTGTTTTTCTCTTGTTTTGTGACCCTTCTACCTCTGCAAGACTCACTGCTTTTCTAGATGAAGAGCTGAAGTTTAGAGAAATGAAATCAGTTGCTCTAGATGTCTCAGGGCCCATGGCAAAACTAGGTTTGGAAAGGAATCTTTCCAACTTCCAATGGCATAGGAAGACAAAATTGCAGGTGGGGGCAACACGGTGTTGGAACCCGGGGGTTCCTTTAGAGACAGTCTGGGCAGAGTGGGCATGGTTCAGTGCTGTGGCCTAGTTAGTGCCAGCCCTCTCCGGAGCAACTGAGTGCATGTCGGTGGGTGCTGGTGGGAAGTGGGTACTTGGGGTGACAGAGTTGCAAGGTGCTTTGGGAAAATGTGTAGGATGGGGCTGATTGGAGAGATTGGGGCTCCTGATTGGAGAGATTGGGGCTCCTGAAGTAGCTGCTGGGAAGGGGACAGTGCTGTTGTCTCTAAGGTGCTGAGCTGAAGAACCTGTGGCCTCAGACAGGACCCAGGAAGTGGGGTTCCAGCCTCCGGTTCACTGGGAAGTGACTCATTCCTGATAGCTTATTGGTTTTTCTGTGGAGTCTCTTGGCTGGCCAGGAACTGGGCTTTGGGTTATGTTCTAATTTGTTGACTCATCCTACCAGCTTGTGTTTAGGGTACTGTTTCCTGAAGTGTATCAGATGAAATTGGATGGAAGAGGTTTTGGGTGAAAGAAAATAGTTTGATGCTCCAATAGGTCTCGAAAATTCTAGGATAAATTAGAGAAAGTGACCTGTTTCCCTCAGGGCTTCAGACAGTCTTGGCAGTGCTGGGCATGAACCGTAGAGTCAGGCCAGTCTTCCCAAACTGTCCACCCCGAAAGCCTCGTTCCCCAGCTAGTTTGCAAGATCCTTCCTTGGTTCATGGTGTGAAACACGCCAGCCCTCACTACTCATGAATTATCCATGTCTTTTCTTTTTGCCCATTACCCCATTCCCTGATTCCTTAAGTGCTTTTCTCAGGAGGCAGTTTGAAGACGGACACAGGGAAACAAATGCCCACCCAGTTCTGCTAAGTAATGTCAGCATGTTGCCTTGTGGTCACTTAGAACGTGTGAGTTTTGACATTTCCAGTGGTAGAAAGCTCAGCTACTGATTCAATCACATGGCAGAATGGTCAGCTACTGACCCAACAGTCTGGGTGTGACAGCGGGGTATGTATGCACGAGGGTGGGGGGGGGTTCAAGGCTCCTCGAGTGGATCTCACACTGCCCACTGGAATTGTCTGTTCTGTGCCCAGTGATAACAGTGCAGATAAAAACTGAGGCGCCCGTGACTCCTGCAGCTCTGAATGAGCCAACCTTGGCCACGACCCAGAGACACAAGAAAGACCCTTTCTTCTCTTTCTGTTACTTGGTTTCCATTTCTTGTCTCTGTTTTGCTGGGTAGTGACAGAGATAAACCTGGGCCAACTTGGGGCCTCTTTACTGTTTCTTCTGGGATGGTGATCCAAGACTCAGAGGGACTTGAGCAGGCCAAGGTGCTTGTGAACCATGGGCTATAATTTGCTCTCAGTTGAGTTTGGCAGCTGCAGAACTGGGGTGCCATTTTCTTACTGAGTCTTCAGTGGTTAGTGGTTCTTTGTCCCTTGTGTGTCCCCTTTCCTCATCCTCTTGTACGTAATATGCAGGGATTGGGGTGGGGGCCATTATGTCATTTGCATGTATACTGACTTTGGCCCACCTTGGTTGTCCCTTTGAGCCTTGATTTCTGCTTTAACAGAAATTTTGTCTCTTTTCAGTTCCCATGAATCTGTTTGATAACTCTCTTAGCTAGGGTTTCTATTGCTGCGAAGAGACACCATGACCACAGCAACTCTTGTAAAATTAAATATTTAACTGGGGTACCTTGCCTACAGTTTCAGTCCATTATTGCCATGGTGGCGCACAGGCAGAGTTGGAGCTGGCTACATCTTGATCAGATGGTAGCAGGACGTGAACTGTTTCACTGGGAGTAACTTGAACAAAGGAGACTTCAAGGGCTGCCCCATATTGACACACTTCCTCCAACAAGGTCACACCTACTTCAACAATGCCACACTTCCTATCATGTCTCTCCCTTTGGGGGCCATATTGGGGAGTGCAGAGGAAATCTCAGCTTCTGTATTTGTTAGGGTTTCTATCACTGTGAAGTAACACCATGACCACGGCCACTCCTGTAAAAGGAAACATTTAATTGAGGTGACGACTTACTGTTTCAGAGATTTAGTCCATTATCATGACAGGGAACATGGCAGTATACAGGCAGACATGGTGCTGGCTGCATCTTGATCAGAAGGTAACAGGAAGTAGACTCCAGGTGTGTCTTAGGCATGTATGAGACCTCAAAGCCCACCCCCTCAGTGACATACTTCCTTCAGTGAGGCCATACCTACTCCAACAAAGCCACACCTCCTCATAGTGCCGCTCCCCATGAGCTATGGGGGTCAGTTACATTCAAACTACCACACTGTATTTGTAATATACAGGAGTGAGGGCATCATGCCATTCACATGCATACTGACTCTGGACTATTGCCCCTGGCCCATCTTGATTGTCCCTATGAACCTTGATCTTTGCTCTAACAGAAATCTTGTCTCTCTTCAATTCCCACGAATCTGTTTGGTAACTATGATACCTTCCCTCCCTTGTGATGCGTGGAGCAGAGAACAGAATTTTTTTTCCTTATAGACCTGTGACATCTACATTCACGTTATTTTACTTACTCTCTTCTTTGGCATGGAAAGTCTTTATCTGCATATGTGTGCATGCTTGTACATGCATGTGCATATGCATGGGTGTACATAGCATAGAACAAGAGGAAAATGTGATATCCTCATGTCATGAGATCAGAGTTCCTTTTTAAAAGATGTATGTATGTAAGTCTGTGTGTGTGTGTGTGTGTGCGCGCGCACACACACAACAGGAGTCTGAGGAATCCAGAAGAGGGTGTCAGATCCCCCGAAGCGTGAGTTCTAGGCAGTTGTGAGCCACCTGATAGGAGTGCTGGGGACTGAACTTGGTTTCTGTGCAAGAGCAGTAACCACTCTTAACCCCTAAGTCTAGAGTCTTTCCAGACCACTTAAAGCTGTTATCAATGTTCATTCATATATTCTTGGCCTTGTTGAACCTAGGGACCATGTATGCTAAGTAAACACCATACAAACTGAGCTACATCTCTGGCAGGCCCACATTCTTTCTTTGCGTCCTAAGGACTAAGCATTTGAAAGCCCAATGGCCAGAATGGATCTTTCTCCACACTGTCCCTGAGTCAGTTGAACATGGAATGTGCTGTGACTTGAGAAGGGCTGGAGTAGCCTAAGGAAACATGTAAGGAACCTTTGTAATTCAGCACACAGGACTTTCCTTCTTCATCTCCACTGTCACAGGGTGATATTGATTAGCTCTTGCTGGGACTAGGCAACAACTTCCAAATTCATGGATTCTCATGGATGTTGTGATATAACATGAGGGCCTGCTAGTTGGGGTTTCTGTCCTGCCCAGTTCCCAGTCAGTAAGTCCCAAAGAAAATCACACAGAGGTCTCCATAAGTTATAAACTGAGTGGTCCATTAGCTCAGGCTTTGTATTAGCTCTTATAATGCATATTAACACATTATCCTTATCTATGTTAGCCACATGGCTCAGTACCTTTTTCAGTGAGGCAGGTCATGTCCTGCTTCTTCCATGGTCTGGGCAGGACTGTAGAAGGAGTTTCCTTCTTCCCAGAATACTCCTGTTCTCATTGTCCCACCTCTACTTCCTGTCTGGTTTTCCCACCTATGCTTCCTGCCTGGCTATCAACCAATCAGTATTTATTTAAAATATAATTGACAGAATATAGATGATTGTCCCACACCATTTCCCCCTCTTTTTTTTTTTAAACAAAGGAAAATATCCATAGTCCATTTTTTGGGAATGTGGGCGTAGTATTCCAGGCTACTTCTGGCTGGTTGGGGGTGCTGATAATTTTATGGGGACCTAAAGAAAATTTAGAGTTATGATCAAGTCCTGACTGGAGTATCCTGTGAGGCTTGATCATCTCATGCAGCATTGTGATCTGGGTCTTGCTTGGTTGAGGAGCTTAGCTGTATAACGTGTCTTCTGCCTGTTCTATATTGGCGGCCAACCTGCCCTAATTTCTGACAACCAAAGATTTCTCCAGATATTACTGAATGACTTCCAGGGGACAAACTTGCCCTCAGTTGAGAGCCATACTTTCCTTGTCCCCATGGCCTGTTTTCCCCAGAGCATCTAACAGATGTCCTTAGAGTGGTGTCTGTGACCTCTGTGTAAAGCCCCTGAGTAGTGTCCCACAGAGTCTCTCACTGAGGACCCTAGAGTGGATTTACAAAACCATGGTGTTCTTGCTTCTTCCCTTGCCTGTCTGCCCTCTGGGTCTCTGCTGATTCTGCAACTTCTCCAATTTCCCCTCTTTCCAGAATGCCCTTTCTCTGGATAGCCACGTGCTTGGCTCTTTGGTATTCAACTCTCTGGTTGTGTGTCACCTCCAGACTGGACAATTGGACAATAGCCATGCAGCAGCTCTTAATTGATCAGCTGACTTGAATTCTCTAGCGCTTGGACTACATGGTGATTTCCCCCCTGTATTTATTTGTTCTCTGTTCTTGAGCTAAAGCTCACAGAATGAAGCTGAAGGCTGCCTTTAGTAACCATGCTTGTCTTTCCAGCCTTAAAAGGCTGAGTCAGGGGGATGGCACATTGGGGGCAAGCAAACTCAGAACTTCGGTGTCTCTCGTCTTGTTTGTGTGTCTCTGGCATGCAGAGCATCTCCTGGTGTCTGACAGGTGCTTGCAGTGTTTGTGGACTGCTTGAGTGTAGGAATCTGTGTGACAGACTTTGTGATTACACAGATTACATCTCCAGGATGAGGCAGATCCAGGCTTCCCTCAGCACAGCTGAGAGATAAGATGGAGGGTCTAGCTGGGCAGTGGTACACGCCTTTAATCCCAGCACTGGGAGACAGAGGCAGGTGGATCTCTGTGAGTTTGAGGCTAGCCTGGTCTACAAGAGCTAGTTCCAGGACAGGCTCCAGAGGGTCTAGAGATGGGACTTCTCCATCCATGAAGAGCCGTCTAATATGTGCTTAGGTGGTTACTTGTGGGATGCTTCAGGAAATTAAATATAGTCTGTTAGTTAAATTCTTAATACATGTGAGATTGGAGCATGGAAAGGAAAAAAATGTATTTCTCCTGCCCCTCTTTCATGGTTTTCTAGAAAGATGGTTTTAAAAATGGACAAAGCAATGATATATAATGTGCTAAGAGTGTCGGATTCTTTTGGAAATTCCGATAAGGAGTTAAGTAGATGCCTAGGGAAACTGGAGAAGTTATTATAGAAGCAAGACTTTTTGGGTGGGGTTTTGAAGGGTAAGGAGAAGCTCTCTGGATGGTAGAAGGCATTTTATGAAGTGAGAATAAAAGAGACACAAGGTATGGGGCCTGCGAAAGGGCCTGCGCACTTGGGAAATGCTGAGGCGTTAGGCGTGTAAGAGGATGGGAGTGGGAGTCTGTGCTGGGGGACTGAGGAACTCTCCAGCCTGCAGGTCCACGAGTCTTTAGAGTGGAGAGCGTGCGATGAGGGATGGGCTCAGCTTATTTCCTCAGTGTTGAAACACACATCTACGTTGTAGCAGTCATCAGAATTTTCTTGCTTTAACCTTTTTATTTAAAAAATTTAAATTCCATTTATATATGCACGTATGTATATATGTGTCTATATATTTATGCGTGTAGGGTAGAGGCATGTGTGTGCCATGTGGATGCACGTGGAGGTCAGAGGACAGCTAGTATGAGTTAATTTTCTCCTTCCGTTGGGGAGTCACATGGATTCTTGGTGGCAGAAACTTCACCTGCTGAGCCGTGTCTCAGACCCTGACTTTTCCTACTTTTAAAGGCTGGCTTTCTTTCCATGGTCCAGGCAGACGGCATTTTGTTTATCCACTTGTTTGTCAGTGGCTACTGGACTTGTCCCTGTGTTCTAGATTGTATGACTACTGCAGTTACAAACAGAGTGACCACAAAAGCCACACCTTTTATAACCTCATTTGTGATTGTGGGTGTGTTACACATTCACTATTTCAAAAGTTTTAGAAATAAAGAAAAATATAGAAAGAAGGAGAACAGTCTAGAAGCCACTCTTGAGGTAACCACTACAAGCATTCAGTATCTTTCTTCCTAACCTCATGTCTCTTCTCTTTTAAATCTGCTTCCTATCTGTATGTAGCAGAAAAGAGATCTTTAATGCAAACTTATAAAAATAAATCTGATAGATAGGGGTGCGAGCCTAGGGCTTAAAATAGAGCACAGCTTGATGCCCAGGTGAGGGCCTTGTCCATTTGGGTGGGCCTCTTAGGGGATGTCAAAGGATGCTAGGACCGCTCTATAGTGGTGCAGGGCTTGTCTTGTCTGCTTCTGACCCAGCTCTCTGCAGATTTTAAAGACAAAATGTATGCAAAACTGAGCTTTCTCATTAGGAACGGCCTCCATACCCATAGCTATTACAGCCACTTCTGGCTTAAATGTCCCTCTTCCTTGCCTCTTCCAGTCTCACTTCCCTCCTGGTCCCTAGCTCTCAGTTCCTGTTCCTGGCAGGGAACCTTCAAAGGACAGCTTTACCTGAGGAAAATGATCTTTCCCCTCAGCCGCTTACCTTCATCACTGGCCGCTCTTCTCCGGACATCACCCCTTTCCCGTTGCGCTGTCTGTGGGCTCCTCAAGTCGTTGCTGGTGCTCTTGGGGTTCCTGATCACCTCTTTCCTCCTATGGGCTCAGTATTTTTGTCAGCTTGACACAAGCTAGAGTCATCTGGGAAGAAGGAACCTCCATTGAGAAACAGTCTCCATCAGTTTGGCGTATAGGTAAGTTTGTGTGGGCATTTTCCTGATTGATGATTGATGTGAGAGGGCTCGCGTGCTGGTCCTGAGATGTAAAAGAAAGCCAGCTGGCAAGTTCATAAGCAGAGTTCCTCCATGGCCTCTGCTTTAGTGTTTGTCTTCAGAGTCTGCCTTTTGTTCCTACCTTCACTTCCCTTCATGACAGATTATCAGATGTGAGCCGAAATCATTTTTCCTCTGTTTAGGTTTTGGTGTTTACTGTAGCAAGAGAAAGCAATGCGAGACAGCCTTAAAAGGTTGCGGCCCACTATCCTCTTTCCAGCGTTGGTGAAGGTGTTTTTAGTCTGTAGTTCACTGTAAACCTGTAAATCTATAGTTTGTTGTAACTGTCTTCCGGCCATTTGTCTAATTGAAAAGCCTAGATTTTTTTTTTCCAGGTGGTCAGATTCTCACATGGATTTGAGCTTTAGCCCGATGCAATTGCTCCTAAGGGGGAAAATGTCCTTCTGTAGCTTATAGTGCCTTCAAAGGAGAGAGAGAGAAAATAGCTATGAATCATTACTGAAGTACCTTCATTTCCTTCAGGGACAAACAAGAGTGGGTGTCATTTCTTTGACTGAGTTTGTGACAATGAATGGCACCTGAGTGGCAGAGCTGCTCTTGTGTTCTTGTCCCATTGAGACATTTCCAGGCAGAGTTAGTGTTATGGTTGGAATGCGTCAAGTCCCCCACAGGTCATGTATAAGAGCTTGGTCCATAGTTGGAGAGGCTGTCTGGAAGGCCGTGGAGCCTTCCAACTGGTGGCAGTAGTCTCTAGGGGCAGGCCTTTGGAGGTTTGGTCTGTGCCTGGTACAGTCTAGCTCTGTCTGCTTCCTGTCTACACAGTGGGAATAGTGGGAATTCACACTCCCGATGGTGTGCCTTCCTGGCCATGATGGCCTGAAATCCCTCTGGAAGTGTCCGTCAAAATGAACCCTCTTTCCGTTAAGGTGCTTTCTGCTAGGTGTTTTGATTAGAGATACAACCATTGGTCTGGTTGGCCAATAGCACTGTCTTTCCTTTGATCGGTGACTTCTTTAGATGGGCGTCTCTCATGATGTGCTGGTCTGGTTGCTCTCTTGCCCTCACCTCTGGGCTCTTGCACTTTCACTTGGCTTTTGTCCCTTGCCCTGCTCTGGGGCTCTGTCCCTGCCTGGTCCTCTTAGTTCAGACCTTACGCCGAGCGTCTCTGTCTTTGGCTTCTACTTGGCATTCTACTAATACTGAAACTCTGCTTCAAAAGTGGCAGAGGCCTGAGGACTCCCTGCCAGAGACATGGAATTATGTTGCTGGAATTAGTGTGAAAGAAACGCTGAGATATGGTGGTCCACCTCAGTTGCTTTAGTTTAACAAGTATTTATTGAGCGCCTGCTGTGTTTGCCGCCTTCATAGACTTTATCATTCTACGGGGAATACACCTTGTAACTTGTAATTACTAACGTGCTGAACGGTATGTAAGGGGCTGTGCAGAATACAGGGAGACTTTGCAGCAGAGATCTAAATGGTTGAAAGTGCTGTTGGCGATTTTCTGATATTGATCTGTAACACTGGATCATACCGGCCAAGCTGATATCATTGCAATTATTTCCAGAGCTCTTTGGGATCCAGACAGAATCATCTTTCCATTTAGAAAAGGGTCAGAAGTCATGTAAATATTTAAGGGATCAGTGGGTCTAAGTGCTTCCAAGAGAAAAACACAACCGCAGGTGTAAACGATCCAAATAGTTCCAGAAAGAGGACACGCAAATAGCTGTCCTCAGGCCAGTGAATACGGTCATGGAATAGGGGTTTCTGAGGTGAAAAGGGTGTGGATCAGCCGAAGAGATGAAAAGCACCGTGGTTGTGCAGAGTTAAGCAGAAGTCACGCTAGATGCATGAGGGATTCTACAGTGTAGAAGGCATTGTTAACAAGGCAGACACCATGCTCTGCCCGGCTTGACTCGTACATTTAGCTCCTGGCCAGTCAGACCAATGAGATGTTCACAACAGATGAAAAGGCATTAGATTTTCTGTGCACTGGGTTTTCCACTTGAGAAAGGAGGGTCCCAACACCTCGCAGTGTGTGTTTTGTGTGTGTGTGTATGTGCACATAAGTGTGTCAGTTAAAATGACACATTAGAATTTCCAACACAATCCTTAGTACACAGTGGCATTTGAAAACCATGAAAATGGTAACAAATCCAGGTGGGGTGCCCGCATTCTGCACCCTGGACGGTGAACCTGAGCTGGAAGCTCTTGCAAAGAAGATTAAGTACCAAAGGTTCCCGGCAGGGGTTTCTGACAAAAGAAAGTTCTAGTAAGAAGTGGATAGCTTACTGTTTACTTTGCTTTCTCTCTTATAGTCTCTGGAACACCTGGGAGGGTTATGTAGCAAATTCAAAATCTCTGTAGGGAGAACATTTCCCTCCTCCACACACTTTTTCAGACTCCTAAAAGATCGATAGATGGAATAGAAGTGAAAGCTCACACTCGAGCTTTTAACTCTGGTGTAAGTCAGTGACTATGAACGTGCTGTGGGCCAGAGTCGGGGACGCACAGTCTTGAGACTTGGTTGTTTGTTCCTGCTCTGTCTTTCGGACAAGCCGCATCTCTGGTCTCCATGGGGCCCCACTGGCTGCTAACGGAGGGCTTGCCTGCCCTAAATTGTAGCTGCTGTGAGGCTCAGATGAGGTGGCGTGTGAGAAAGCAGACTCCTCTGGGCTACACAATGCTCAGTATTTCTATTTTTTGTCTGGCTCCTCCCCGGGACACGCTGCTGCGACAGTGGCCTTGTTTACGTGTCTGTCTCCCTGTGAGTCCATTGAACACAGGGGCCTCGCTTTATTCATGCTCGGGTCCTTGTGCTTAGAGCCGGTCACGCAGGAGACATTCAAAGTAAGCTTTGGACTATCAAAGGCAAGGAAATAAAAATATAAAAGTAAAAAGGGAAGTGCAAATAATTAAGTGTAATCCTATGAAAATGTTAAGACTGTTTTCTGGAAAACATTGCCTTTCACATCTTTAAAAGAATTGAAAAGATCAGCCTAAGTTCTAAGCAGAAAGGACATTGCTAAGGCAGAAGTGGAAACTTCAGCATGGAAAATTTAATCGGCCAGTTTTGTAAAGAGATAGTAGTGCCCTCCTCCCTCCTCCCCAACCAACCCAAGGGGTGTTCAGTTTCCAAGGGGAGAAGTGGATGAAAAGAGGTTGTGAAAAGCAAATCCTGGTACTTCTGGAGAAAGATCTCCCAAGAAACAGGAATCCCCCCCCCCCCCCCCCCCCCCGTGGTCCCCAGCTTCACTCATTGTCTGTCGGAGGCCTGGACAAAAGCCTTCTCAGGGCTCCTGAGACAAAGGCCCTCCTTGGCCTCCACTCCAGACTTTGGTGGTAAAAACATGTCTCCCACAAGTAGGACAAATTCCAGTTGCCTGACAAAGTTGGAGGCTCCTCTGTAGCCTTACTGAGGGGGGGCTCTGTTGCCTCCAAGACCCTGATGATTGTCAGGATGGCTAACGGGGGGAGGGGCACCAGAGTGAATCCAGTAGAGTCCCTGGGGGGCTGGCCTGCTGTTAGGAAAGAGGCCCACGCTTAGTTTGATACTTGCGTCCTTGTCCATATAATGCCACAAACCTGCAGTTTTTCCTATTCTCCCTTACGAGTGTCTAAGCACAGGCCAGACAAAGCACCATTAGACAGGTTCTTGATTGCTTAGACACATGCCAATTCTATATGGACTGCCGTTCCCCTCGGTGAAGCCTATAGTAGCCTGCCAAAAGGCTCTGTGTTGCTTGGGATTTTAATTGGATGCTTGGGTAAGGATGTTAGCATGCCTATGTTGTTTGAGTGGCAAGGAGCCAATGGAGGCAGGCTTGGCACAGAGGCTCAGTGTCTTGATAAACTCACGATAAGTTAAAAATATGGCTAAGTTAAACCTACCAACATTGCAGCCATGTTCCGCCTACCTTGAATATGCTCTGAACACCTGCAGCGGCCTACAGTTGGGCAAATTTATCTAGCACGAAGCCTGTGCTGTAACAGGATGCTTAGCATCTCACACAATTATTGAATCCTGGTATGTAGAAGCCTCTGCATTGCCGAGTGTTGTTTCCTCTGGTGATCCCGGACTGACTGGGAGCTGTGACTTGCTACAGTCGCCTGGCAATGAAAAACAGTATTGGGTAGTGGTGCACACCTTTAATTCCTACACTCTAGAGGCAGAGATAGGTGGATCTCCGTGAGTTCAAGGCCAGCCTGGTCTGTTGCATGAGTTCCAGGAAAACCAGGGCTACACAGAGAAACCCTGTTATCAAACAAACAAACCATCAAACAAGCAAGCAACACCCCAGTGTTGCCATACCACACATTGCTAGCCTTGGGAAAGATCAAAATTCAAAATTAGATACACGGTTTTTCTACTGAGCTTCAATTGGGTTCACACCATTGTCAAGTTAAAAACAGAGATCTGGTTGCTGATATTGAAGTGAAGATGGTCGTGACATAGCCTCAGCATCCTCATCTGTTAGGCGAGGACAATAGTCGTCCTAGATGAAATGATACAGTGCACAAAATCTCTAGCATAGCGCCTTGCACACTTGAGGACTCAAATGATGTTACCCATTTTTATTAATAATTGCAAGAGTACACCTCTGCAGTCTAAAAGCTCTGGGCTCAGTTTCTAACCCCTCTGCCCCCACAAGCATGCCTGAATGGTGGTTCTGCTATTTTAAGGTAACGAAAACAGGTCTGGAGTTTGTGAGTTCACATGCAGGGCTAGAGCATCCAATCCCTTCCCGTAGGAACTAGGGTGGATGCCTTATCGTGTCCAAAACTCTACCAGACCCAACCAGCCACAGACAAAGTGGAGAAGGTCTGACCCACCCAGCTTTACCTTTGACCCCTTGAAAGTACCTTCTCCAGGATTTTGGTTCATAAAGCTATCTTACAAACTAGCTGGTCCATAGATCTAATCTTCCCTTCCTTTGGGTAGATCTATTATTATTATTAACTTTTTTAAGGCAGAGTCTTACTATGTAGACCAGGCTGGCCTCGAGCTTGTGGTGATCCTCTAGCTTCTGTCTCCTCCGTGCTGTGTTTACAGGCCTGTGCCACCATAGCCAACTCAGTGAATAGCTTTCTATGACCTTAGCTGTGACCTTGATCTGGGGAAGAGCCGCTAGAATGGCCCTTGAGCTCACTGGAGCTTCCTGCTCCAGCCTCACTGATTTCTACTGTTCCCGAGAAATCACAGTTTAGCCTGGAACCAGCTCAGGCTGAGCTCTCAGGAAGACCTGGACAGAGACCCAGTGAGGTCTGGCCTACACCTTCAGCCTAGGGGGTACCTGCCTTGAAGCCAACAGCAGGGTCACGTAACGATTAAGCAGTGCCTCTTGGACACCTCTGGCTCTCTTCACGCTCTTGAAATGCTCAAGATCCCTAGGACAGTGGTTCTCAACCAAAACACAGCCTCTTTGTGGGGTCAAATGACCCTTTCACAGAGGTCGCCTGAGACCATTGGAAGAACACAGATATTTATATTACGATTCATAGCAGTAGAAAAATTACAGCGATGAAGTAGCAATGAAAATAATTTTATGGTTGGGGGTCACCACAACATGAGGAACCTGAGTCGAAGCTCATAGCATTAGGAAGGGTGAGAGCCACTCATTAGGAGAGACAAAATGATCTGACAGCACCGACCCCACTGCTGCCCAGACTGACGCCAATGCCAGGCAAACCAGTGACTTGTTTTGTTGAGAGGCCAACAGAAGTGTCAACTTCATACACATGTCCACATCCCCGACTCTTTCAGACTGGGAGATCAGGAGGTCACAGGAGACCAGCCGCCACCAGCGCTCAGGATACTGTCATGCTCTTGGCCGGGAGTGGGTCCGTCCCTGTATCAGTCACTTCTTTCATTTCCGACCAAAGCGACTGAAGCCAGGAAGAGTTGACTTTGACTTGGGTTTTGGGGGAATAGTCTCTCAAGATAGAGAAGGCATGGCAGCAAGAATATGGGCCCAGCCCACAGTCAAGGAACACAATGTAGGACCCTAGCGGTGGACAGGTGCTGTCCACGTTCACCGTGGCTGTCCCCTCCTCAGCTAAATCCTCTGGAAACACCCTCACAGATGCGCTCTTAGGTGTGCTGCCATGGTGCTTCTGCATCGAGTCAGGCTGCCAATCAAGATCAGCCATCCCAAGGCCCATGATCCCGTCTCTCACACCCGCTGCCTCAGACCTTTGCTTAAGCTGCCTCATTTCTCCAGGCCTCCGGTTTCCCACCTCTGCATCAGGCTAAGAAGTCCAGTGAGTCTCTCCAGATTGGCTGGCATAATGAACATAGCAGGCCAATGTGCCATACAGTTTGATGTCTTCGATAAGGAAATGCCTCCATTATCTTTCAAAATTTCACAGCAGAAATGCCATCATTATTGCCATGTGCTAAAGAACCAAGTGTCAACCAACAGCTGCAGGCCACACGTACAGCCTTGTCCCATGTGATAGCACCTGGGGGCTTCATCATCGTCTTAGTTTGTGTAAGTGCACTCTGATGTTTGCACAGTGAGATTAATGTTTGCACAGTGAGATTAATGTTTGCACAGTGAGACTGTCCAATAATGTTTGCACGGTGAGATTAATGTTTGCATGGTGAGATTAATGCTCGAACAGTGAGATTAATGCTCGCACAGTGAGATTGTCCAATAAGTATTCATTCTTCCACGTGTCTCCTCATCAACAACCGTATGTCTCTTTGAGGATGAGTTTGAAGTTGGAGTCAAGAACAGGAGGCTGTTGGTCAAGGACTGTTGGCCTAGGATTTCTCATTGAGGAGGACTGGGGATGAGCCTGAAGCTGCTGGAGGTCACTGAGGACCTAGGGATGTGGTGTGTGGTATCCTTAATTATCCCTGTAATCATTATCATAATGTTTTTTGGTGTGTATATATGTACATATATATGTATGTATATGGAGGCCAAAGGTAGATGTGTGGTATCTTTAAATACTTGGATGCTCTCTACCTAATTTTTGAGCCCGTCTCTTACTGAACATGAAGCTCATTCTTTTGGCTAGATGCGGCTAGATGCCTGGCCAGTGAGCCCTGCAGATCCTCCTGTCTCTGCCTCCCCAGCAATAAGATTGCAGGCATGCGTTGGTGTGCCTGGCTTACACAGGTGCTGAGAATTGAACTCCTGATTGTGTGCCAAGTGCTGTAATGACTGAGCTGTCTCCTTAGCCCCATGATATGTCTTTGGTAACTAACATTAATTCAATGTAAGGTGACAATTTGAATGCCATTGAACACTTCATAAAGAACAGTTCTGCCCAGCCTGGTCCGAGAGCTCTGACTGGACTGCCAAATCAGAGAGACCTAGGACGGAACCCCAGATTCAGCGGGTAGTAATTTCTTGGCCTCTGGCAAACCCATTTTCTATCTCTGCCTCAGTTTCTCTCTCCTGTTACCTCACTGGACTCTCGTGAAGCTTGGATAATATGGTCCAGGCTCAGTTCTTACCCAATGTTTGCAGTGTTGGCCACACTTGATGTGGATACTCTGTTATTGTTCGTACCCAGATTTTCAGGGTTTGATCGGATCCAAGAATGAAATTTCGAACAGTTACAGCAGCAGGGCAGCGTGCAGGCAAGTTAGACTCACTAGCATATTTTCCTTGGCTCTGTAGCACTTACAGAAACTGATTCATTTCCAACATTTAAAAACCAAGAGGGTTACTTAAAAAAAAAGAAAAAAGCCAGCAGTGTTCACATAAAAATCCAGACTTTTGGCATTTTTCACTAAGTAGGAAGATCGCCCTTAGCGGGACGAATAATGGCGTCCTCTTCCCAGGGATGGGGGCTCACACTTGCTCTAGTGTCCTCTGGTCTGTTTCTCTCCCTGCTGTCTGCTTTGCTCATTGGGGCATCTGAGGTCTTTGATCTTGGAGTCGACACTCTATAAATACGATACCCTGCAGAGTGCTCAGGAGAAGTAGGGTGAGGGTTGTATTTACTGGCAGGGGTCCACCGTACCATCTGCGTTATCAATTTAAAAAATCGCAAAATACAGAACCGTTGACCTCAACAGTCTCCAGGGTGGTGGCAGGGGCTTGGTCCTCGTAAAAGGGGCTCAGTTTGTACCTGTGAGTGAGATGCCACCTGATTGTAACATGCAGGTGGGCTGAAATTTAATAGGGAAAGGTGCAAAGTCTCACCCTGGAGGCTGAAAAGCCCTCAGGCCAAATACAGGCTGCTGAGCCCTGCGTGCTCAATGACAGCCCCTGTGAAAAAGACTAAGGTTCGCCTTGACGGTGACTTTCAGTATGAGTCACTAGGAGCAGCTGCCAGCAAACCTAGTCTGATCTGGGGCTGTGTTTATAGAAGTCTAGTGTCTGGAAGATCTTTCTAACAGAGCAGTTGAAGAGACAGGCAGGCGGCCTCAGGAAGCCTTGATCTCTCCCGGGTAGGAGGTGTTTGAGGCTCAGTGAGCTGTCCCTGCCCAAGATTATCACAGTGGGGGATTGAGGCTTCAGAAGGAGATTTGTTATAGGTGACACGGAAGGTTGCTGTCAACCTTGAGCAGCCCAGCAGAGGAGGACACTTCCTATAACAAACTGGCAAGTCTTGCTTTCGGTGGGAGAAGAAAGCAGGGTGCATTGCAGAGGCTAACTGGGTGCCGCTGTGTGGTCAAAACGGGACTATGAAGGACTGTTTCTCACCAAAGATTTTTAGGCGATGGAGGTCACTGTCCTTCCTCCTGCCCCCACCTTATCCCCGGCTGCTTGCCTGACTCTGGAGATGCAGGGGACAGGAGCTGGCATACACATTACTGGACTCCTGGGTGAGCTTCACTCAGACAGCATGTGGGCCAAGCACAGACTCCGATGTTTTATTTGGCCTAGGCTGTGTCTTTTAAAAATGCGAATTTGATGCCAACGTGTAAAAGTGAGAAGATTTCACATAAAATCTGGCCTTCCGGCACCTTTGGAAAGAGTCAGAGGGTCTGGCAGCGCCGGCCCGGCATTCCTGCATGGCAGCTTCAGCTGAGGTTGAGGGTTGGATGACTTGAGCGCCCACTTGGCCTTTGTTCTCCATCCACGTGTGTGACCCATTGAACTCGATGAGGCAGCCACTGTAGGGATTGTAGTTAATGACCATGCCATCACGGTTTGTTTGGGGGAGGGTGTTGGGGGCTTCCTGAGGGAGTCATCCCTGACTCCATTTGCTCATCTGCTCAGTGGTGTGGGCAGTGGGGAGTTCACTGGGGAGGAAGCAGAAATACCTGTCCCTGTGGCTTCTACACAGCCAGGTCCCAATGGTTTCATCTCAGAAAATGACCCCATGTATCCTTCGAGTGGCTCCGGGGCACCCAGGGTTTACCCATGAATTGGCCCAAATCTTCATCCTTAGGACTTCTGTGCAGCAGGGCCTGGCATCTTCTTCTGCAGCAAATCCTTCTATCTGTTTGCACATAGATGGTGATCTTCCATTTGGCGGGTCCGGCTGTCCTTGCCCTGAGACTACGTAGCTAACAGGGGCAGAGAGGGCTAGAGAGGCTCATGCTGAGCTAGGCTTCTGCCTACAGGCCCTGGGTTGCCAATGAAGCGCTGTGATCGTGAAGCATATATATATTTGGCTTTTGTCTCTTTCCTAGCTTACAACTTCTAAATTCCTTAGAATTTTCAAAGGACGTTTTTGTATTCTGTTGTCTGACTGCTGGCAGTCTTTTGGTAGGGTTAGCCTGGCCGCTGGGCTCTGAAAGGAGTTTTGTGTAGACATCTTAACCAAGACAGGGTTAGAGGGTTGGGACTTTCGGCGGTAGCCTATTTCCAGCTTCCAGAGAAGAAGAGGGAGAGAGTGGATCCAATGGCCAGTGACGCAACCGGTAATGCCTACATCATGAGGCTTTCATACACCCCAAGGATAGGACCTTGCTAGCTGAGGACATGAAGGTTCAAGGAGTGTAGCATGCTTGAACATGGATGTCCCACACCTCTCTCATATACTTCACCCTCTGCTCCTCTTCTCTTTCCCGGTAGATAGGATTTATAGTGAGTCGCCGGACAGAGTGTCTCCTGAGTTCTGTGAGACACTCTAGTGATTTAATGGGGTGTAGGGAATGGGTTGGGGGAACACTGGTTGACAGGCAGAAACATAGGAGAAGCAATGTGGGACTTGTAATTGGCATGGGTGATGGGTAGGACAGTCTTGAGGCCTAATACTATCTCCAGGTGTGTGTGTGTGTGTGTGTGTGTGTGCACGTGTGTGCGTGCATGTACTTGCGTGCTGTGGGTTGAGTGGAATGGGAATTGCTTGTGTGATTGACATATAGGACACACCTTTTCCCACATCTGATGTCTCATATGTGACAGAGAAGGAAGAACTGAGGTGGGTACCACCCTCTCTAAGAGTTGCTCACTCTGGGTTCAGAGCCTGTCTTCCAGCTGCTGGGGTCTGGGAGGAGCTAGGAAAGAGCCGACTTTAGTTTGGAAGGGTTGGAATTTGGTGGCAGCAATCATAGGAACTTAATCCAGAGCAGGAGCCCAGGGGGCCAAAGCCTACCTCAGCCTTGTTGGTCAGCTTCCCTGCTCCATGATGGAATTGGCTGGACTTCTATTCTGTCTGTGTCTGTCTCTTTGCTCTTGAGTTGTCAGACCAAAAGTGTTCAAGCTGGGATTTTAAAGTTCTTGGGACCCCTTCTAACACTGCCTGGTACAGACAGTTCTTGCTGGGTTTTCAGGCTTGTTACTTAGGAAGTGTCCTGCTTGTCTGATTTTTTGTTTGTTTGTTTTGTTTTGTTTTCGAGACAGGGTTTCTCTGTATAACAATCCTAGCTGCCATGGAACTAGCTCTTGTAGACTAGGCTGACCTCGAACTCACAGAGACTCGCCTGCCTCTGCCTTCCAAGTGCTGGGATTAAAGGTGTGCGCCACCACTGCCCAGCTGATAGTTTCTTGTTTAGACACAGGGTTTGCTTGTCTGGCTGTCTACTGTATAACTGTCTGGTGGCCATTTTAGATTTTTTTTCCCCTTTTTTGCAATTATCTCAACATTTTCTTTTACCGAGTCATCATTTGAGTCTCATTTCTCTTTTGTCTTTTCCCATCCTTTAAAAAGCTTGTTTATTTATTTGTTTGTTTGTTTATGTTTTATGTACAGGGCAGTGTGCCCTCATATATGGGGTTTCATCACATGCATGCAGTACCCTCAGAAGCCAGAAGAGGGCATTGGATTCTCTGGAACTGGAGCGACAGATGGTTGTGAGCAGCCTTATGGGTGCTGGGAACCCAACACTGATCCTCTGCAAGAGCAGCCAGTGCTTCTAATCACGGAGCCCTCTCTAGTGCCAAATTCACCTTGTTTTTAGGGACTTGTGCTTCAGAGGACCCTTCTTCCATGGCTATGAAGCCTTCTGTGAATGGGGGCAGTTTTCAGAAAGGTATTTCCTCATGAACTAGCTGGGCCTCCCATAATTACTTGGCATCAGGAAGATGCTGGGGTCTTGGAGGAGGGAGACCGGCAGGTACCATCCAACCTGCCTGGAGAGAGCCCTGTTGGCAGGACTGTGGTCGGGTGGGACTGTGGTCTGTGTCTTCCTCTCCACCCCAATTCCCACACTTCTCCAGTGTTTATTCGGAGGAACTAGCCCAGGGCTGTCTGAACTGCTCTGTCCTTCCCCTTGTAAAGGACACAGCATCTTAATGCTAGCATCCTGCTTCTAGGTTTAGAGTTCCTGCCTTTCCCCGTGACTCCTTTTCTCTGTCTGAGGCGTGCCCGCGGATCTCAGGCAGAAAGTAGAGACATCTCGTATCTAAATGAGGTGTTCTATGAATTGGGTGACACTTGGTGATAATTCCCATCTTTGCTGCAGGTATCATGTGGAAGGGCGTTATGGCTGTGAGAACACGAAGAGGGGTCTGTTGTAGGGTGACCGAGGAAGTGATCTAGCACTTCTGAAGGGGTATCTGATCCCTTCAGAGCCCTGCAGCTAGGGAAATGACTTCACACAAGAAAACTTTGACTTTGCCCATTTCATTACTGGACAGTGTGGGGAGCTAGGACCCGGGAGAGAAGCCTGTCTGCCACCCGCCACCCAGGTGTTCTGTCGTGGGAAAGTGATGTTCTCGCGAGGCTAGGCATGGGATGAAAGCGCAGCATGGCCCGCCTGCTAAACTCTCCAACAGCACTTTCTACGAAGGCCAAGGGGCACTTCACAGTCGGCAGATTCCTGGAGACAGACAGGTGACTCCCTGAAGCCTGGGTCTGTTGTCCGCAGCTACTGGTGAAAGGAGACAGTCTGTCTTTGCAGCAGCTGATAAAGAGCTGGGGTCGGGGAGGGGCGGCCGCCACATGCCCTGTGGACTGCAGAGCGCATCCCTACCCACACACTTGTTTTTTCCTATAGCATCATGGGGCTGCTTTGGTCTCCGGTTGACAGATGAGGACCTCCTCAGACTTTGGGTCACTGGCCCCTTAAGAGACCACCAAGAAAAGGGCTCTTTGTTCAAAAGCGTGTAGGAAACACTCTGGTGCGTTTCCTCTCGAGGTTTGTAGATTTTATTTATCTCTTAAAGGTACTGACAAGTCCTATATAGGAAAAGAACCTAGGGCAGTGAGTTGGCTAGAAAGCGAAAGCTCTTGTTTATGACTCAGGTTTAATCCCTAGAACCCACGTGGTGGGAGGAGAGAACCAGTCCCCCAAGTTGTCCTCCAACTTACCTACACACACACACACAAACACATACTATATATGTATAATACACACACACACATAATTAAAAGAAATATACTTAATTGATTATTTTCTGAACTTGTTAGCTTTGTCTTTATGGTTTGCCTGTTAGCATCTTCTAGCCACACAAACTTCTGGAAAGCACCAGACAGTAAATATTTGAGGTTTTGTGGAACATATAGTCTTGGTCATAATTCCTCCATCCTGCAAAAACATCCATAGACAATAGAGAAATGAGTGCATGAGGCTGTGTTCCATAAAACTTTATTTATAAAACAAGCTGGGGAACCGGATTTGACTCATGAGCTGTGTTTGCCATCCCCATTCTAAGGCGTTGCAGTACATTCCAGCTGTTCTAAATGACAGAGGGTCCTAGCCGGGGACTTCATGCTCTGTCTTCAGATCAGCTGGTCTGAGTGACAGTGTCTGTCTGGGATGAGCATGGCCGAGGTTGAATGCCTTGTTCAGGGTATGTGACTACTAATGGCTGTCACAGATATGTCTCTGGGCTCAGGACTATGAATCATGTTTCTTTTTCATTATTTGTAGCTCCTTTGGAGCAAAAGACAGGTGGGGGTGGAAGTGAGATGCTTACAGTGCTTGCTGCACACAGCCCTGATGCACACAGCTGCATGAAGGTGTGTGGAAGCTGATGTCTGTGTGGCTGGTGTTTGTGTTAGTAAACACGAAGGTGATTTACAGGGAAGTCACCTAGTTAGAGGTCTTTATTTTAAAACACTTAGTGGGAGATAGTAGACAGAAGCCTCCCCGGGGCTACTGGAATCTCAGTCTTTGGTGATGACTCAGGAATACAGTCAACCAGTGTGTGAGAGTTCACAGGACACTTCGCGTGTGCCTTTGCTCAGAACTCAGACACAGAATGCTGCAGGAGCCCGGGGCAGTGCAAGGAGAGTTTACTGCAGGGATGCAGGATGCCCCAGGACACCCAGATAGACAATGCAGTCAGTCCCAGGATGGCCTAGCACCAGGAATTGGGGTGCTGGGGAGCCCTGGTTTACTCCAGATAACAGTAACTATGCTTGCTCTCTTTGTTTTCTTCTCTCTGCGTGTCTGCTTAATTCTTCCTCAGGAAGCCGTCCGGCTTTGGATTTAGACCCCATGTATGGCAGACAGTGTATGCCCACTGACCTCTAAGACTGCCCTCCCTCTCTTTCTCTCTACCCCCTCTCTTTCTCTCCTGACTTTCCCTCTCCTCTACGTCAGCATTTCTAGTGAAGGGAAAATCTCACTGGCTCAACTTAGGTCAGCCTTGAACCCCTTGCTATACCACTGATTTGAGATTCATGACAGAACGGTGTCAGCCTGAATCCTACCCTGTTGGTGGGGCAGACAATTTAGAGGAAGCCCCACAGAGCAGATGCAAGGCCAAGTAGAATTCTTTATTCCCTCTGTTCTTACAGACTAGTGGAAAATAAAGCAAACACCTAGGAGTAATGACATGGGCAGATATTCTAAGTCATTTCATCAGACAGTGGAGACGATGGTAACAGAGGCGAGGAACTGACTTCTGAAGATACCATGTATAATCAAGAGATAGAAAGGTTGCGTTGGGCAACATCTTTGGGAAGGGCCTTTGTACTTTTTTATTTCATTTATGGGTTACTATTAATAATTATATGATGTGGTGTCTCAGAACATGCATGTAGCATGGATAGCTACTGTACCTGTCACCTGAACTAGTTATCATTCCCTTGGAATGAGAACATTCAGGATGCTGTCAGCTAGATGTTTTAGAACAGCGGCTGACGTATAGTCAAATGATTGTGAAAAAAAAAATGTGTCCCTGTTGTCTACTTGCAACTTTGTCAGTCTCTCTTCATCCTTTATTCAGCCTCCCTTCCCCAGCCTCTGGTAACCTCTCTTTTCTTTCTCCGAGAGCAATATTCTCAGATTCCCAAAGGGAACGAGAACACACCATATTTGTCTTTGCCTAGCATATATCTCTTAACATGGTGTCCTCCAGGCTCACCCAACTTGCTGTAAATGGCAGGACTGTTGTAAACAGTATTCCCTGGTGGATATGTACCACTCCACGTCCCTTACCTCCTCATCTCCTCAGGGCAGCTAGAGGATTTATCTTGACTGGTGTGAGTAATGCAGATGTCTCTTCAACATGAGGAATTCATTTCCTTAAGATGTCATTGCTAAAATTCCTTTTCTGGGAGAGACTAAGCAATGTCTACCCTTCTTCTTAAGGTGCAAGTCCATCAAAGTTCACCTGGGGTAACCAATGTGTTCATTAGGCTTCATTGCAGAGCAATGGGAGAGAGGTTACAGACAGGAGCATAGGTGACCTTGAAGAGGCCACACTGGAAGGTCTGCTCCCCATAGGGATGATGGCTTCTCCAGAACTGCGGAGATGGAGTCCCATTCCCTTATCCTTCTAGCCTCATCCCCCAAACCATATGCAGTTAAGGCAGAATTGCATACAATTGGTTGGGAGATGGTCTGACTACTCAGGTAAGGGTCCCATGACTCTCCATACCCCTCCTTCCATGAAGGAAGGTAAACAGCCAACAGGCCCACTGTGATGATCTTCTGACCATAGGCCCAGCAGAAATCCTGAACAAGGTGTCAATGTGGATCTGAGCATAGTCCTGTACAGCTCATATGTACCCAGTGAAGGCTTCCTGCAGCAAGTACATTTCCAAAGGCACCAGGAAGCAGGATTTTGACAAGGGAGACTGGCAAGGATAAGACCCTAATAGTACATGCAAGTGGACTCTAAACAGAAGGATCAAACTGGAAGAGTCCTTGGCCAGAGCTGAGTGTTATTTACTAACTCTAGAAGGCAATGAGAGATACACTCAGGAAAGTAGGCACTGTGCAAGAGACCTAGACCACAGTGATCTGTTGACGGTAACCGGAGGGTCTTCTAGACAGAATGGCTGCTCCTACACTGTGTACATGCAAGAGAAAGACCTATCTGGCAGCTGCATGGCCTGGCCATTGGGCTGGGGAATTTCAGGGACAAGACTCAGACACTGGGGACAAAAGGACATGCATTGCCATCAGAGCGGTGCAAGATGGAGTTTGAAAGAAGTGGGGGCGCTGTAGAGTAAGATTCCCCTGAGAGTCAGTAGTAGACGGGGTGGGGAGGCCAGCAGCAGGCTGGCAAGGAAACCATGCTCACTGCTTCTCCCTTTCTTCCAGATATCTTTCCTCTTGAGAGAACCTTCCTGTTGTCTGTCCCAGTGACTTAGGACTCGAAGCCTAGCTTAGTTGATCATCTCTAGAGTCTGTGACTGGTGTGGCTTGAGATTCTGTACCAGTTTAGTGACCTTTGCCTTGGCACAGATACCCAGAGCGCCTTGACACAAAAGGATAGTGCTTGGAATTTTGGGATACAGACACTAAGCCCAGTGTCAAGGATACCATCTGTATCCCTGTATGGAGTGAGCTCTTGTTTGGGGATGTAGTGATAAAATAGGATGCTTGCTGACCAGCAGTGACAGAGGTGAGCCCTGCCCCCGCTAGATGCATTTAAAACAGCAGCTGTTAGGTCATGGCCTCACAATCTGGGCAGTATCTTCAGTCATGAAAGAACAACCAGTATAGACTCCATTGTGGATGGTTAGCTCTGAGAGGCCATCTCTGATGTCTAGAGCCTTTCATAGAGGCAGGCAGAAAGGGTGAAGGCACTGAAGCTGTGAAGTTGGTCCATCTGCTCCTCTGTAAGTGGAAACAATAACACCCACCGCAATAACCCAGTAATTATTCCTGCTGCACCCTCGGTGCCCAGTCTGTGCTGTGTCTGAACCTTGAGTCCTCACAGTGTTTACCTGGGTGCCCTGCCAATGTAGGACCCCTGACAGCCATGCAGTTCATGGTTAAAATGTCTATTAATGGCTGCAGGGGATTTTACTTCAAAATCAGGCTGGCTTCTTGATGAAAGGTGGGTAGGACAGTCTTCCTGAGTGGAGCTGCAAGATGCCTCTATCTGCTAGAATGATCCCAAAACAGTCTAAGCTGCTAGACTATGGTGGATTCTTCCATTCATTGAAGACAACTCTCATGGGCAGTTCCTATCTGATGTGCCTAGTGTGATGTGTGTAGCAGTCACCAGTGTGTGTCGAGGGCGTTTTGAGGCTGTGTCTATGGTTTATAGGGAAGAATGTCCCACTGACCGTGAGCTCGGGGCATTGCACTGGGATAGGTATTTTCCCCGTTAAGCTTTCTCAGGCTTAAATTCTACCACCATGAGTTAGGTGGCTGATTTCTCCACCTCTGCTCTTTTCCCTTGCCACACGTCAGCTTCCTGACATTTACAAAGTCATCTCTGTGCCATTGTATTAGAGACTTTTCTCATTTTTGTCACCAAACATCTGACAAGAAGCAGTGTGAGGTAGGAAGGACTTGTTTTAGCTCACAGTTCAAGCAAACACAGCCCACCATGGTGGTGGAAGACATAGGGGCAGAGGAGAAGTGGCTGGTCACATTGCCTCTGCAGTAGGGAAGCCGAGAGAGGACAGGAGGTGGAAGGGGGCTTCAAACTCAAAGCCCACCTGCAGTGATCCACTTTCTGTAGGTTCTACATCCTTCCTGAACAGCGTCACCATCTGGGGAGCAAATTTCTCTTAATTAGTGTTACTAGTGTGATGAAACACCATGACCATGGGGAGGGAAGAGTTTATTTGGTTCACACTTCCTCATCATTGTTCATCACTGAAGAAGTCGGGACAGGAACTCAAACAGGGCAGGAACCTGGAGGCAGGAGCTGATGCAGAGGCCGTGGAGGAGTGCTACTTACTGGCTAGTTCCTTATGGCTTGCTCAGCCTGCTGTCTTAGAGAACCTAGGACCACCAACCTGGGGATGGCACTACCCACAATGGTCTGGACCCTCCCACATCAATCACTAATTAAGAAAACGCCCTATAGACTTGTCTATAGCCAGATCTCATGAAGGCATTTTATAATTTGATGTTCCTTCCCTGATGACCCTAGGTTGTGTCAAATTGACATTAAAACTAGCCAGCATGTGTTCAAACACATGAACCTGTGGGGGACATTTTACACTCAAACCTCAACAGTGGCCTCTTCCACCTGGTTCATTTCTAGGGCGGATGTGAGCAGTCTGGCTCTCTGGACTGTAGTTCCAGTGTTCCTAGGGTATCTTCTCATAGAGAAGGGGATCGTCCTGGATTCTTCAGTCCACTGGTAAACATCTTACAGGATAGACATCTCTTGTATAATCTGAAATCAAGTCCAAGCACTGAAATACTATGAATACCACGAAAACCAATGAAATTGATAACAGAGCTGTGGAACCCAGGCCCTAGTAACAGGCTGCAAAGCCATGCTAGCTTTTCCTGTACCCAGAAGGCTTGAGCCCCAGAGTGTTCTCACGGACATGAAGGTGTGTCCTGCCACCACTGTGCTAACTCCTCCTCCTCTTCTCTCAGGGACATTGACACTGTAGGTTGCTCAATGCATGAGGAAGAGCTTACGGTTAGGGTGGTGCACCCTCTGAGCTACCTGGTCTTGTTTTCTCCTGTGCCAGTCTGGCCTCTGTGATCCTCTTGGCTGTTTGACTTCAAGTCTGGAGCTGGTAGGAGGAGGGGGGACAGTTGCCTCCAGCACAGTGAAGTCTCTTTTCACCACAGCACAGTTGCTAATTCGTATTCTTCCTTTCTGCTGTGTGTGTGCATGCATGTTATGTGCATGTGCATGCGCACGCGTGTGTATGCATGTGTGTGTATGTGTGTGTGTTATCCCTTCCTCAATGCTCTTTGAACTTACGTGTCCCTTGAAGGCCTCTCTATCGGTCACCTTTCCATGCTGTGACGCATCCCAAAAGCAGTCAACTTAAGATAGACAAGGTGGAGAAAGCAACAGACCTGGTGGCATGGGGACCAGAGTAGGCCATAGGCATCTGGGAAATCATGGACCTTTTAGCAACTCCAGGTGTTACTTCAGACCCAGCAGGCTGAACCCAGACTATTGCAGCTCTCAGACCTCATCAGAGA
The DNA here is from genome assembly GCF_950005125.1 of Chionomys nivalis. Taxonomy (NCBI): domain Eukaryota; kingdom Metazoa; phylum Chordata; class Mammalia; order Rodentia; family Cricetidae; genus Chionomys; species Chionomys nivalis. The sequence continues at coordinate 37,574,173 of NC_080086.1, forward strand.
AGTCTCTTTGTGTAGGGGACAGCGGTGAATAGATACTCACTGCTGGTCAAAGTACAGAGAGAGTAAGAGACTGTGGACATCTGAATCACACTCTCCCCACCAAGGCACAGGGACATGAAGATGGACATAAAGGAATGCTATAAAAGCCGGAGGTCTAGAGGACAAAATCTAAATCAGTGGCTCTCAACCCACGGGTGACCTGTTTAGGAGTCGTGTATCAGATATCCTGTATTATATATTACTATTCATAGCAGTAGCAAGAGTACAGGTATGAAGTAGTAATGAAATAATTTTGTGATTGGGGGTCACCATAATCTGAGGAACTGTATTAAAGGGTTGCAGCATTGGGCAGGCTGAGAATGGCTGTTCTAGACAGTATTGTCTGGACAGGACAAGATCAATGTACTCACAGCAGCTGTGGCTGCCCACCCGAGACCCACACAGATCAAGCCAGTCCACATTCTCAACTGGGGTGGAAAGGGGTTCACGAGCTCCCGCCCCTCAAATGGAGTGGAAGGGGGTTCACGAGCTCCCGCCCCTCAAATGGAGTGGTAAGGGGTTCACGAACTCCCACCCCTACCTGAGGAGCTGTGTGTAACTGACAGCTTCTGGGAGATGGAGAAGTAGTTTTCTTTAAGGGTATTGGTCCTGGTAAGCTGACCCTGCTTCAGTGCGTGGCCCCACCCCCCACCCCCAGGAGTATATGGGCAGCACAAATGGAGTTGATGGGTTATTGAATAATAATAATTAATAGTAATGACAGCACAAAGTTATGGAGGGTAAGGAGGTGAGGGAGATCTGACTAAAGAGAAAATATAATAAAATCACATGATATGAAATTCTTAAATAAATTAATAAAATATGGAGAAGGAGAAAAATGAGTGTTTCCATTCACAGACCTGGAGGTTTTGGTTGGTTTGGGCTCATTGCTCTTTGGCCTGTGACGAAGTAGCATATCATGACAGGGTCCTGTGATAGACCAAGCTGTTCCCCTCAAGGCTGAGATGCAAAAGAGAAACGAAGATCCCATGGTTCTCTCCTGGGTAAAATGCTCCATGACTAGACGTCTCCTGGGCCCCTCAAAGGCACCATGGCCTCCTGTAGCCTGAAAGTGGCACTAAGCCTTTAGCAATGGGACTTTGGGGCATTCCAGATCCGCACTGTAGCACCCCATCTCCCGTTTTAGAGGAAAATAGTTTTCTTGAACTGTGAAACATGGTTTGACATCCATAATTTTGTTCTGGGCAAGGGCATGACAATGCTACACACCTGCAAAAGCTGCAATCACTCTGGGGACCAATGAGAGGACTCAGTGGGGACAGGCGCTTGCCACCTGATGACCTGAGTGTGATCCCTGGAACCCACATGGTAGGAGAAGAAAACCAGCTCCTGCAAGTTGTCCCCTGACTGCCACACACAATGCATATCCATATATACTCACACACAAATAAATAAAGATGCTAAATGTTAAAAAGCAAAAAACAACAAGCCATAATTCTGACATCGCTTGATACAGCTCTTCAATGTTCATCTATCTGGTAGCATGTGCTGAGATTCCTTCCTTTACAAGGCTGAGTGATACTCCATTGCATGGCTATGCCACGCTTTGAACGTCCATTAGTGTGTCAGTGAGTCACTTTCCCATTTAGGCTGTTATGAGTGATGAGGTGGCCTTGTCAGTGTTTAGCTGCGGCTTTGACAAGTGTCTGGCATCTGTGTGCCTCCATTGATTGATCCGTTAAGTCGGAAAGTGTGCTTCTCCTCAGATGGCTGCTAGGATTGCCGTGACAGTGCGGAATGTCAGAACTCCCTCGGATTTTGCTCATTAGTGTCATTCTTTCAGAAAACACTCGGCTGTCTGCATCAGGCGTCTGCTCTAGGTGTCCGGCTTTGCCAGCCTGCGGCCTGGGAAGCAGATGGGAGAGGGTCCTGAGAAGCCAAGGAGCGGCGACGGGGGAGGTGGCATTACATAGAGATAGTATGTGCTGGTGACAAACCTCTGTAAGGCAGTGGTTTTCAACCTGTGGGTCAAGACTGCCTTTGGGTGGGGCTCAAATGACCGTCAGAAAACACAGATATTTACATTATGATTCATAACAGTAGCAAAATTATAGTTATGAAGTAGCAATGAAAATAATTTTATGGTTGGGGGTAACCACAACATGAGGAACCATATTAAAGGGCCACAGCGTTAGGAAGGCTGAGAACCACTGCTCTAAGGGCTTGTTCATTCTCTCCAGCTTCAAGGTGGCTGGGAAGCAAAATTAGTCATCTTTTTTTTTTTTTTTTTTTTTTTTTTGGATCTTGGAATGAGAGAAAGACAGAGCTGGGTGGTTTTCAGACTTCTTTTTCCAGGCTGTGGTGACGCCTGGAGAGTTAGAGATTCCATACAGCTTGTGACCAGATGTGCTATCTTTAGCTGAGACCAGACACTATCAGAACAATCAGCTTTCAACAACCCCTTTTTATTTACCTATTTATTTGTGTGTGTACATGCTGAGGTTCAAATCTAGACCCATGTGCATGCTGAGAACAAAGCACTAGCTCTGAGCTACACTCCCAGCACCTGGGGTCCATTTTTAAATTATAAAAGTAATACTTGTTCTTCTCACAATATTTTGTTGACAAAATACTCTTTTTTTTCTTTTTTTTCAGTTCTGTAAGTTTATTATTTTTTTTTAATTAATTAATTTATTTATTAAAGATTTCTGCCTCCTCCCCACCACCACCTCCCATTTCCCTCCCCCTCCCCCAATTAAGTCCCCCTCCCTCGTCAGCCCAAAGAGCAATCAGGGTTCCCTGCCCTGTGGGAAGTCCAAGGACCACCCACCTCTATCCAGGTCTAGTGAGGTGAGCATCCAAACTGCCTAGGCTCCCACAAAGCCAGTACATGCAGTGGGATCAAAAACCCATTGCCATTGTTCTTGAGTTCTCAGTAGTCCTCATTGTCCGCTATGTTCAGCGAGTCCGGTTTTATCCCATGCTTTTCAGACCCAGGCCAGCTAGCCTTGGTGAGTTCCTGATAGAACATCCCCAATGTATATACATATTAGAGTACTACTCAGCAGTAAAAAACAATGACTTCTTGAATTTTGCATGCAAATGGACGGAAATAGAAAACACTATCCTGAGTGAGGTATGCCAGACCCAAAAAGAGGAACATGGGATGTACTCACTCATATTTGGTTTCTAGCCATAAATAAAGGACATTAAGCCTATAATTCGTGATCCTAGAGAAGCTAAATAAGAAGGTGAACCCAAAGAAAAACATATAGGCATCCTCCTGAATATTAAATTTCATCAGGCAATGAAAGGAGACAGAGACAGAGACTCACATTGGAGCAAGGACTGAAATCTCAAGGTCCAAATCAGGAGCAGAAGGAGAGAGAGCACGAGCAAGAAACTCAGGACAAAATGCTCTTAACATACAGCCAAGAAATCAAGCTGGGCCTGGTGGGTCAGGTGTGTAATCCCAGCTGTTTGGGAGGTTCAAAACCAGTCTTGGTAACCCTATCTCAAAATTTAAGAAAATTCCAAAGGTGGGTGGGGTTATAGCTCAGCTTTGGAATGATTGCCCAGCATGCATGCCAGTGATCCTAGCACTAGGGAGGTGAGACTTCCACCTCAGTTGAAGAAAAAAGAGGAGGGGGGGAAGCTATCAAAGGAAGAAAGAGGACTGAAGAGTTGGCTCAGCACCAAGGATGCTGGTTGCACTATCAGAGGACCTGAGTTCAGTTCCCAACACTGACCTTGGGTGACCCACAACTGTCTGTAGCTCTAGCCCTAGGGAAACTCATGCCCTGTTCTGGCTCCAAAGGCACGGAGGGTACCTGCGCATACACTCACGAAGACAGACACACAGAAACGTAAAGAAAAAGCGTGCTTTTAAACCCAGCATTGAGAATGCAGAGGAAGGCAGAACTCTGTGAGTTCGAGGCCAGCCTGGTCTACAGAGTTGACTCTAATCTTCAAGAACCCACTATAAGACCCTGACTTTAGTCAGTTTATCCACCCCCTACTCTATGCGGCATCATGCTGTGCAGATGTTCTACATCTTAAAGTCATCAGCTCCATAGGAGAAGAACCCTGGTGGTAGCTTACAGTACCACTCAGGGATGTGCAATAGTGCAAGGAGGAGCTGAGAAGGTAAGATGTGATGAGGAGGAAGCTGAGGAATGCGGTGTAGCACAGGAGAAGGGACAAGTCCCTTGGACACTTCTGGGTTTTCTGTTTGCCTTATGGCAGAAATTAGTTATCTGTTGGCAATTGGAGTTTGGCCCTGTCCTGTGGAGAGAGGACTGAGTGGCAAAAGAAAAGGGGGTGAGGTGGGAGTCAATCCCTAGCTGCAACACCTGTGGCTTTTAGGTGAGCATTGCTTTGCCTGGGTGCAGTTAGGTCATGAGGCATGCTGCAGGAAGACCATGGTCAAAACCCACAGCAATCCCAGAGATCTGGAGAAGAGAGGTGGTTCATATAGGAACTGCCCTGGAAGCTGAGTGTGCCCTGTGTGACTGTGGGAGGGATGGACAGTGAGTCAGATGTGGAACTGACTGTCTGGGAGGAAGACAGCATCCATTCAGATGCTACTGCCCCGAGGACAGAGATGAGGGAGAGGCTCGAAGGGCTGAGGCGGAACAGAGAGAGACCAGAGTGCCGCAGCTGAGCCTCGTGATGTTATCGGTTGGGCACTCACCGTCTGTGTTACTTGTAGCAGATGTGGAGGCCTGGCCAGGTATGATAGCTGTAATCCCTGCCCCTGGGGGTCTGAGGCACAAGGATGGTGGCCGCGAGGCCAGCCTTGGGCTACGTAGTCTCAAAAAAGAAGCGCAAATGAACAGGATAGATGTAGTGATCTCTTTCAGTGTAGGCAGCTGTCTGTTGCTCTAACAAAATACCTGAGATGATTATAAAGAGAAAATGTGGGGTTTTTTGGGGGGGGGACGGGACTCCAGGCCATAATCACTTTAGGCTTGAGGCCTGGCAGTCCACCAGTTGGTGTCACTCATCGGTTGGCATCACTAGGTTGGGAAGGTGATGAGCCAGAGTTATATGTAACAAACACGTTTGAAAAGTGAAGAGATTCAATTGTTGGAAGGGATCTGGTTGAAGTCCCCTGTCTCTGGGTCTCTGGGACTGAGATTCTTATCTGGTAAAATGTATCTCATGGTAGCTAATGCCGATGCCATGAGAACGGATGAGCAGCTTGTCCTGGTTTGCCTGGGACTTTCCAGTTGCAGTACCAGAAGTCTCCCATTCCAGAATCCCCCCAGTCCCTCAGAGCAGGACCGGGGTCCCCTGTTCTGGATTCAGGGATTCAGGGATTCAGGGCTGAAATAAAACCCTCAATGGAGTCTTCCTCCTATCCATTCATTCAGCAAACACATCGAGCATTGACTGCACTCCACGTACCAACTTAGGGTAGGGCTGTAGTGACCGACAAGGGATTCCCTGCTCTCTTGGAGATACCTTTTATCTGGGGAGGAAGAGGGTCATGAGATAGAGAAGTGGAGCAATGACAGAGAGTGTGGAAGAGAATGAAGAGAATGGGGGGATGGGTGCTGGGCTGAGGGCTAAAATCATATCCTGTTCCGAAGGAGGGGAAACAAGACTTTTGGGGGTCAGGGACTCCTGGAGCAAAGCTCTGAATGGCAGGAGGAAGTGGCTAGGCAGAATCCAGAGGACGGGAGCTGCAGGTAGAATCGTCTTGTCACTGGCTCCTTTTATTTAGCATAATGTCCTCAAGGTCCAGCTCTTGGTAGTGTGTGTTAGCATCCCCTTCCGGTTTAAAACTAAAGGTCCATTGTATGGATAGGGCATGTTTTTCTTTATCCATTGATATGATAATGGACATTTTGGTTTCTTCCATCCTTTGGCAGAAATACGGTACCTGCATTTTATTCATACTGGGTATATTATTGCTTTTTTTTTTTTTTTAATCCTGCTTTCCTTGAGTGCAGGGAAATGGCAAGCATATAAGACTAGGAAGCAGGAGATCTAGATGCACCATTGTTTTGATACCAGCTCATTGATTTTGTTACAGCCTAGAGTCTCTCATCTCTGAAATGGATATGCTAAGGCCTAATTCAAGGGCTGGTTACAAAAGTCAAATTAGATACCAACTTTAAGACTTCCAAATTGTGCCCAGTTTAGTAGCCATCAGCTACAAGGGATTGGTAAGTAGACAAAAGGTGGTTGGCATGGTTATAAGTATAAAATACACAACAAATTTTTGTGCTAAACACAGAATACCAAGAATGGGGGCCGAGGAGTCAGCTTGGTTGGGAAAGTAGCTGCTGCACAAACGTGGAACCTGAGTTTAGACTCTGAAATCCATGAGAAAAAGCTGAGAGCTGTGTTGTATGGGGAGGCAGAGGTAGGTGGATCTCGGGGTCACTGGCTAACCAGCATAGACTAGTAGCAAGCTCCAGGGCAGTGAGAGTCTGTCTCAAAAAAAAGGTGGACAGTGTCTGAGGAATGACAGTGGAGATTGACCTCTGGCTTCCACATGTGCTCACACAATGCACCCCCTCCACACACACAGAAGAATGTAAAATGTTTTATACTTATTGCATATGTAAATAGTAACAGTATGAATATCCAAGGTAAAGAAAATACAGCATTAACATTAGCATGAATCTATTTCTCTCTATTTCTTTCTCTCTCTCTCTCTCTCTCTCTCTCTCTCTCTCTCTCTCTCTCTGGTAACATGGCTCCTGGAGCATCTGTATGACTTACTTTGTGTACCGACTGGATGGTGCCCTGTCTGAGGTTCCCTACACACCTTTGGATAGAGTTAGCCATGGTCTGGATGTTCCTTCCCCACTCTGGGGTCTGAAAGAAGAGCCTTTCCCAGCAGTTCAGACCCACAAGAAGTTTGCACTGCCAAGTCCCTACATTCTAAATGGGAATCAACATTTACAGCTAGTGAAAGCTTAAACGAGTCACCGGGAGACTAGGTCCGGGCATGGCTGCCTCTAAAGCCTGCCCCCGCACAGCACAGCCTTTGGCTTCCTCCACAAAGAGAGGTTCCCAGCAGCCCCACTCTGTTGGGATTTGTGATTTAGCTTCCCAGAGACAATAGATTTCTTCATTTCAAAGCCTCACTCCTGTGGCTGCTGAGGCTGGGGGTGGGGAGGACCAGCCGTTCCCAGATTAGGCCTCTGTGTATCACTAATTGTATTATCACAGTTTCTTTAGGGGAAAATCATGCATTCGATTAACGCTTAAAAAAAAAAAAAGACCTTAGGGAGCGTTAAGATCTGCTTGGTACCACCTTTGGGTGTAGAATTGTCTTCCCCATGAGTCAGAAGAGAGAAGATTTTGTATTTTGAAGCTGGAAAAGGGCTTTTGTGTGCCAGCCCCTCCCTTCCCCCCATTTTATCTCCTGACTGATGGGTATTCAGGGAGTGGAGACAGCTAACGTTCAACACAGAAACGGAGATAAGTTCAGAGCTGAAGCCACCAGACGACAAGACATATCTAGTTCAGGCCCAGGAAGGAGCTGGGTGGCAGCCATGCTGGAAGGTGGGGGTGTCTATGTTGGGGAAGGGGGCTGGCTGCCCTCACCCTGACAGTGCTAAGGCTGCCTGTTAGTGCGCAACCCAGAGCTGTGTGTGTGATGGCCCCAGGAGTTTGTGCCTCTGACTTTCCCATTAGGCCCTCTGCTTGCTCCAGCTGTCACAAGACCCTGTTGGCTGGTATTCTGACTTGGGCTTTAAGTGGCTTCCAAATTCCAATTCTCCCATAGTCTGTTCTCTCACTCATTGCTAGGGTGGTGCTCTCTAGATGAGGCAGTCACAGAAGCAAGAGAGGGCCAGCTGGCAGAGACAGGTCTTGTCTGCAGTTTCTTCATCTGTCTCTGGGGTTCGGTGGGAGGTGGGGGAAGGGAAGGAAGCCCTGTGCCTATGTGTCTCCATCCAGATGCCCTCTTGCCTCTTCAGCAGCAAGAAGGGTACAAGGTTGCCATGAAATGCAAATGAAGTCTTGACCTATGGGAATCATTTGTAAAGGGCTGTGTCGATTCCAGGGTTCTCTTCTGTGTTTGCATGTGTGCATACATGTTTGCATGTGTGGGTCCATATGCAGGTGTGTGTAGAGGTCCCAAGCCGACATCAAGAATTTTTTCAGTCACTCTCCACGTGTTCCCTGAGGTCTCTCAATGAACCCAGAGCTTGCCGATACGGCTAGTCTCGCTAGCTGGCTTGCTCCCTTGATCATTGTTTCTGGTTTCTGAATGCAGATGAACATGCCACCACACCTGCCAGGCATTTACACGGTTCTACGTGTCTGAGTTCTAGTCCTCGTGCTTGTGAGGAAAGGCTTTTTGTCTGCCGAGCTGTCTATCCAGCCCCTCCAGATAGTTTTGGAATACCAGCATGTGCCAGGCTCTGAGCTTGGCACAGAGGGACACCGAGTGCATAGCCACATTCTCTCCTGGATCTCCTTGGCAAAAATCAGATTGTTAAAATGTAGTGGGGAAGAGCCGTAGTGAGGGATGGTCAGGCACTGCAGGAATGTAAAACAAAATTTCTTGTTCTAGCTTTAGTGCTGGGGAGGGCTTCTGGGAGGCCGTGGCATCTAGGCTGGAGTGGAAGTTTTCAATAAATGACAAATGAATCATATAATTTAAATGGCTATAAGCCACTAGGGTAACCATTCCAGTATTCAGTGAGTAATGTATAGCTAAGAAACTGGTTCAGAGAGGTTAAGTAATTCCTCAAGGTGTTCAGCCTGGATGTGGCAGAGTGAGCATTAGAATCGAATTCAGTACTTAGACTAACACTCCTAAGCTTGGGAGAATAGGTGATTATTTGGTTATAGGAGGAAACAGTAGCCCCAGAGACAGGGCTGAGGAACTTGGACTCTGGTACCCTCCAGTCTAATGAAGACATTATCTCTGTTATACCGGGTTCTGGGGACCTGTGGGTTTAGATTCCTGGGCAAGTCCTCTGGAGATTTCTTTCTCAATGAAGATCTTCACAAGCAGGAAGGAGGCAAGACTGGACAAGGGAAGAGGCTGGACTCTGATGTGCTCCATTGGAAGCCTCACTGAACTCCCAGGGGCATCTGAGATGGGTATGGCCTTTAAAGCGTGTCTGAATGGAGAGACCTGGCTCAGCTCTGTACCTTCCCGTCAGCATGCTCACTAGAGAAAGGCTCAGCTGATACTCCTGCCCTAAGTGGGGATGAGCTCTCACCAGAAAGATCAGCAGAGGCCAGGCTGCAAGGTGCCAAGGGCATGGTCTGCAGGCTCCATAGAGATGTGGGCCCTGTGTTACCTGGAGATGTTCTTGGGAATGAAGCTTTCAGGGGTCAGCCCAGCTGGGTCAGAAAGCAGGAAGAGGCATATGAATGTGGTTCAAGGAGGCTGGAGGTGGGGGTGGGGCTCTGCTCCAGAGGAGAGGTCTTGATTAGGACCTGGTCTTGCTAGAGCAAAGCAGACTAGAGAAAGATGATTCTGAGACCACCTCAAGGGGGTTTTGGGCTCCCTGGAACTGGGGATCTTGAAGGGAGATAGACTTGGAATCATAGAAAGCCTGGTACCTGCACTGGCTGATGTCTTAGTAGGGGACTGAATCTTCAAGAGTCTCAGCTCGGGGACAGGGAAGGCTAAGACTAGCAAGAATGTGGGAGCTGCCACCAGTCTTTCTCGTCATGAAGGAAGTTTCCAGGGTTCCCCATCCCAGCTGCCTTAGGGCTGAACTGATTTGGCCGCTTCCTAACCATGGCTGTTTCCATGGATACATTTCAAGCCTCCGTCTGGCCATCTTGAAAAGCATCAAAAGCATTGAGCCCCATCCATGCATAATCTTTTGTTAGAGTACCATAAATAGCTTTTGTTGTAACGGCTCCTCCCACCCTTCCCACCCATCCTCCCAAACCAAAGACAGTGGCTTTGGTGGCACAATCACAAGTGAAAGAAGCCAGCTGCTTTTTCTGGAAGTTGGAGGACCTGAGTTTGAAACCCTGCTTGGTTATTTGTAAAAGGCAAGGAACAATCCCTAGAACATAGACTTGTGAAGACAAAATGGCAGAATCCTTCGGAAACAGCCCAGCTCATTGTCTGGCCTCTGCGGGAATCTCAAGACATGATGGTTTCCCTCCTCTTTGTCAGGTTGGCCACTTAGCAGTTACTTTGCCCCAACATCACCCTTCATTTCCATTTTTTGTCTCCTTGAGCGTCATACGAACTTGATGTGGCATGAACTCTTCATTGATGACAGGTTGCTCGCCTCGTGGCAAACACTTAAGTTTTGTGATGGCATCTCTGTGAGATGTCTCTTGACCATGGTCTTGGGTTTTGGCAGCTCCCAACTTTGAAAGGAGTCAGAGAGCTTTGAGAACAATTGGAATTGTTCTCTTTCTCTCTCTCCTCGAAGCCAGGCTGATTCTGGGAGCTTCCAGAGATACCCAGGGGTGGGGAAGTCTTTGCCTCTGGAGTCTGTTCCAGCAGATGGCTCTGCTGTCGTTCTGCTTAGGAGGTTAATGAAGAGCAGATGCCTTCGTGGGCAAGCTTTCATTTTTCCCTAGAACTGCTTCATTTGGTTGAGCATCTGTCTTGGCTTCGAGGTTTTCCTGTCACCTGAGCATCAACACTGATTTCATCATCCTGGGTTCAGAGGAGCCCTCATTGCCCTTGGCACACTCAGGATCTTAGGGGTCTGTTAGCCTAACCTGCAAGAGGTGGAGGCAGTGGTTGAAAGAGGGCAAGAGTGGGCACAGCTGGCTTCTGTCCTTGTCCTTCCTGCTGGTCTGATGTTAATTGAGTATTCCTGCTAGGAACCCAGTTATAAGATATCAAAATGGTGTGTGCCAGATTAGGGAATCTATCCATCTGGACCACCATTGACAGTCTCTCAAGGGCAGAGGGTGGGGTTCTATAACTTGGCTTGTAGGAGGTACCACCAGGCTCACATTAGACTTGTTTCATGGCCTGCACTGTGTATTTTCAAATCACCAATAGCCAGTGATCTCAGGCTACAGGCGTGGCTTGGGTGGCATCAGGAAAGTGCCATGCCATCACTGGTATTGATGTTTTTCAGATTTTAGCATACGTGACAGTGGCCTTAGTAAGTTGCTGATTGCTGGACCCCACATGATATTCATCTAGTCCGGGGTAGACTCTTGGAGGATGACCCTGATTATCTTTCTATTTATCCCAGGGTTAGCAAAGAGCCTATCGTAGATGCCAATCATTCATGGACCAAACAGAAGGATGCTTACCAACTTCCTCTCATGTAGCATAGTTAGTATATAGAGGGTCTTTCTAAAGTTTATTCAAATAAGGACATTTTGCTTTCTGTAGTACAGCTTATTTATCTTAAAAACAAACTGTGTTATATTGCATTTAAAGGATGCATACATTGTCTTCCCACAGCTCACGATCCTAACCCTAAGGATTGTTGTTTTTCTTCCTGACAGTAGATGTTCCCCCTCTAAACACGTGTACCACTTCCTTAATGTCTGCCTCTACTCTTGTCAGATTGCTTTTAAACATGCTTTTCTTGATTCTGAGCCACTCAACAGCATGGTGCTGCATCTTGTGACGCATAAGGCCCTTTTAAAACTCCACTTGTTTACTGAGGACACAACGCGACACTGTATTTTTGTTTTTAGCTTTTTGTTTAATTTTGACGTCAGGGTTTCAGAGGACAGGCACAAGTGTTAGGAATTCCTTTAGGCCAGGGACTGATGAATTAGGAGACAACAAACACTTGTAGGGCGTTTATGTAATTCATGAGACACTTTCTATTCACTGTGCTATGAGTTGGAGAATACTGTTGCTTCTCCTTAGGATCTCACTAGCCAATAAGAAGACCCAGAGCCAAGATTTGCATCCCAGATCCTCAAAAGTGATAGTTAACAGTGCTAAAAATCCAAACCAGGGTCTTTGTCCAGCAGGGTGAATAGATTTAATGATAACATACCGTATATTTCAGAAAAACTAGGTGGAGATATTTAAAAGCTCTCACCACAAAGAAATGACAAATGTTTAAGACAGATAGCCTTACCCTTTCTTGAATATTATATTGTACCCAGGTATCAAAATATGACATGGTTGCCCATAGCATATACTTTTTTTTTTTATTCCCAGGGAAGCCAAATTTTCAATGTATGGAGAAATCAGTGCCACCCAGGACCAACGGGTCACCAGATCAGGTGGAAGGTCAACCAGTATCTGAGGAAGGGCTGGCAGGTGACAGCTCCCAGAGTCAGATAGAGCTAGAGACAGTTTTGACAGACTGAGGACCCCATGCCACCATTGAAGCTCACAGAGAACACACAGTAAAGTACATAACCTCACACGGTCTCCAGGCCAGGTCCATGTAGAAGCCTTTGCTGCTGGGTAGCAGCCCTGCGGACACACTGAGGCTCATCCTCAAGCATCTGTACAGCTGCTGTGGGTCAGCAGGTGCAAGGTCCTCAATTTACTGTGTGCAGTGGTCAGGTAAAGGTGCAGAAGCAAGCCCAACACCTCCAGCACCATCTACACTGGTGCTGTACTTGCTCTCCAACGCCTTGCCTCATGGGTACAGCCTGCAGGGAGAACCTTTTCTAAGTTCCCAAGCCTTCCCAGCCCCAGCATTTAGATAATGAAGGCCGTGTGGTGCCCAGAGGTCTTGCTGTAAAGGCATGTCACAGCCATGCTCCCAAATTCTAGTGGGTAGAGGGCAGACTGGTAGACCCAGCTTGTTGACCATCTCTGTGTTTTGTTCACAAGTACAAAACGGTGCCACTCTTGTGCACCATGTCCTTCCTGTGGCATACAATTTAGCTGCCATAGGCCATAGCCATGTTGGCCATTGGGTCTCCAAACAAGTGGTTGACACTGATGGCCATGTTGACTCCTGGGGCTACCTAGGTATCTGCCTAGCTGGTTAGAATAGCCACCCCTGTGTCGTTGAAGACTGGAGGAGGACCCTGTGCTTGGAACCATGGGCTCTGTAGAGTGATAAGCCACAGCTGAAGCATTTGCTCTCTCCAATGGCCAGCTGCATTGCCTCATGGGTACTCTCTCCAGCGGCCAACTGCACTGCCTCATGGGCAGAAGCACTAACAAAGCAGCTGTCTTTCTCACTGGGCATAGACTGCAGTTACCTAACAGCCGGACACACCCCAGAACTGGGAAACTGTGGTTGTCATGTCTACTAGTATGCACATATTTTGTGTGTTCCTTAAAAAAAGGAAGAGAAGCCTGGTGGTGGTGGAGCACGCATTTAATCCCAGCACTCGTGAGGCAGAGGCAGGCAGATCTTTGTGAGTTCGAGGCCAGCCTGGTCTACAAGAGCTAGTCCCAGGACAGGCTCCAAAGATACAGCAAAATCCTGTCTTTAAGAACCAAAATAAAAAACAAAAACAACAACAACAAAAAGAAGACGAGAAACAGAATTATATAAGAATGCCCAGATGAGGGGACTGGTTACATGTTGCATGGTCACAGCCTTTTCAGGGACTGCGATGAAGCCGTTAGGAATGACACCTGTGAAGGTGGTGTGGCAGCTCAGAGCAGAACCATCATAACCATGACACAGAATGAACAAAGAAAGAAACACAGACCACTGAAATCATTTGATTGACTGTGGAGGGATGAAATGCCATGACATTAAAAAAATTCAATCAGTTGTCTGGAACCTTAGCGTTATTGACAAACAAGACAAAATTGCACCCGCCCCCAGCCTTGCCAGTCTGCATTTGTGCTGATGCGTGCGACGAGAGGCTGATGAAGTAGCAGCAACTCTCGGCTCTGCTCCTTTGAACTGAGTGTGAGTGTCTGAGTCACGGGAGTGCAGTCTGATGCAGATGATTAGGCCCGTGGCGAGTGCAGAATTAAGCAGGCCTGATAACAGGGCCCTTGAGCATCCTTCTTGGAGATTAAACCTTTCAGGCTTTTAGCAGCTGAGAGGTGCTGGGGATGGGAGATAGCTGGCTTAGGAAGGAAAGGAGGGGGTGGGCAGATATTGGATGGGGAAGGAAAATGTATCAGATTCTGGTTAAGGTTCTTTGCTGAAATTGACTGCTGTCTGGAGAAGCGCTGGAAAATGTCCCATTCTTTGTGGAGAGGATAGTGCACCGGCTTGTTTCCCGTCTTTCTCTTGCTTGCCTTTCTATAGGCTGAGTTTTTAATGTGTGCTGGCCTGCACCTCCGGCCCATATATGAGTTTTCATCCTTGCATGGATGGCATGTGGATATTCTTCAGAGCAAAGAAAAACGCCTACCTCTTGTGGCCTCTCCTTGCACAGGGGAGTCTCTCAGTGCATAGTTTGTACTTTCTCATGCTGGAAACAGCACTGGAGACAGACGTGTGATCTTTCCTGGAGCTCACTATTAACCAGGGTTGTTTGAATCCTGCTACACGATGTACAGGACTCAGGAAAAAAGGAGAAACTGTGCGGCTCCCTGTTCACAGATGGAATTTTAAGACAGTGCTGGGGGCAAGGTGGCTGCACATGCCACACGCCCCAGATATGAGCCCCGTGGTTTCTTAAGGGGATTTTGTATAAAGAGTTATCCTCCCTGACCCTCGTTTTGGCTGTGTGTAGGATTGAAAAGAAGGTATCTTTCTCGACTCAGTGGGCCAGGAGGGAATGGACCTCAGATAAAAAGGAGCATGACTAGATATTGATGGACACATTCAGCAGAGGCCATGAAGACTTTTATAGAATTTCAGCCACTCTTGAAATCAGCAGCACATAGTCAGTAATGATGAGAGGCGGTGCCGTAGAGATTCACTCCTGGAGCAAGTACAGTGATTGGTTTAACCCTTACAGGCCTTCTGGGGGAGGCAGTCGCCAGCTTCTGAAGAGCAATGGAAAACTCACCCTAAAGCAGTGATGGTCCCCAGGGGCACCAGGATAGGAGTTTCATGTCTGAAATGCCCACTGGATTCTTTACTGGAGTCAGAGTCTACTTCTGATGGATGATTTGGCAGATCGGTTTTGGAAAGGGTTCATATTCATATTCTATTTACATGAGCTCCCTCTTGGAGTTCACCTGAAGGGTAAACTCAGTAAGGAAGCCCTTTTAGCTTTATAACAGCAGTGTGGTTTAATGCTAACACCGCGTTAGAAGCAGCAATAATTCTCTCTCTTTATGTATTATATATATAGTATATTTGTGACCTACTCCAAGAATCATAAACTGTTGTTATGGACAATGTTTGGTGGTATTGAAATATTGAAAGCTGCTGGGAACTATTCTTTATTTGAAAGTGAGTACACTGAAGCCTTGGGAGTCTAAGAAGGATGTCTGGGATCCAATAGTCATCTAGCATCCAAGTCAATTCCTGGTTTATAATCTCAGCATGCTGATACAGCCCAAGTTGGTCTCACAAGTTCTGAGCCAATTCTGCTTGTAGACTTCTGTTTGGAAAACAGGCCAGTCTTTTGACAAAGCCTGGGCAATAGCTAGAGGCTGGCACTGGCATCAAAATGCCAACTTCCCTTTCCTTCCCAGCATTGATAAGTGATCTTTACAGAACGATGAATTCAGGAGTGACAGATTTCTGCAGGATTTGTGTCTTCTCCAGGCTGCACTCCCTGACATCTGAATCCTCCTTTCCCAAGGACAGCATCTCTGGGGTGGGGTACAAGGAAAGGTGCCTTCTTCTGGTCACTTCTGGTGAGTTCTCTGTTATGTCTTCTAGAGGAGGGGAAGTGTGTGCCTTCTTTTCCTTCCTTACGGGGGAGCAAGGCAAGAGTGGAGGAGTGCAGCCAGGAATGATAAGACCCAAGTTCTAATCTCACTTCTGGAATTGGTGTGTGACCTTTCATGGCTCCCTCCCTCCCTGGGCTATGTGGCCATCTTAAGACTGAGAGTATAGGGCTAGTTTTCAAAGCTGAAGGTTCTTGTGTCTTTCCTTTAACTTCTGTGGGTCTGTAGCACCTGTATTCTCTCCTACCCACTCTCTGCCTATTATTTTAAAAGGAAGTCTTACAGACTTCTTGCTGTAGTTTAAGGCCCCTGGAAAAGTACCAAAGAGAGGATTGTTTATGGTGTATATATCCTGCAACTAAAAACTTAAAATCAATCAAACAAACAAAAAACAAAAGCAAAGGCAGCACAGTTAGAAAAGAAATAATGCCCACTCTTTCCCTGTGATGAGTCTTTCTCTGTCCCTCCAGACAGCTCCCAAATAATGACACAGAGACTTCTTATTGATTATAAAAAGCTTGGGTTTAGCTTATGCTTGACCTCCTAACTCTTATAACTTAGCCCGTATTTTCATTAATCCATGTTCTACCATATGACTTTTACCTCTCCCATTTTGTGTGTCCAACTTGTTCTGCGTCTAGATGGCATCTCCTGCTTGCCTCAATCCTCTCTGCCTGGAAGTCCCACCTATCTCTCCTGACTAGCTATTGGCTATACAGTTTTTTATTACACCCATCACAGCAATATATCCACACAATGTACAAATATCCCACAACATCTCCCTACCTTAAGCTCTGATCTATCAGTGTACTAGATAACCAGAAAGAACCTTCAAGCCCTACAGTATTTGGTACAGATGTTGCTTCCAGTACAAATGGCACCTTAAAGACCTTGCCAAAGAGCCACACTTTTTCTTTTTTTAATTTACAAGAATGTCTAAGGAACTGGGCATGGTAGCAATTGCTCGTAGTTGTAACACTTGGGAAGTGGAGGCAGGAGAATCAGAAGTTCAAGGTCAGCTTTGACTGCTTACTGAGTTCATGAGTATCCTAGGTTACTTGAGACCCCATGAAAAACAAAAACCAGAAACAAGAACACAAACAAACAAAAAAATCAAGACCAAAAACAGGAGAGATGACTCTGCAGTTAGGACATTGCTGCTCTTACAGAGGGTTCCCAGGCACTCAAAGATAGTCATCCCCATTCCAGGGGATCCAGTGTCCTCTTCTGGCCTTGTTGGGTACCCGGCATGCACATTATACACATGCATACATGCAGGTAAAACAATCATTTATATAATAAAATAAGTCTAAAAACAAAAAAGAACAAGAACAAACAAAACAAAAATTCAAACAATAAATATCTTTTTGAGATGGAGTCTTACTATGAGCCTGTGTTTGCCAGAACTTTTTTTATATATCTCAGGCTGTGCTGGACCTTACGATCCTCAGCCTCTACTTCCCAAGTGCTAGGATTTAAAGACCTCCCCCAGGGTGCCACATATCTTGATATGGAAATGTCCCCTTCTCCCATTTTGGTGACACCCTTGTGGGTATTCCAGGGCCCATGTCTTATTTCTGGGAGGACCTGTCCAGACTGGTAGATAGATCCATCAAATGTATGGTTGTTGGTTTGTCTTGGATTAATCTGCTCCCATCTGCCTGGAGTACCCTCCTGCCTCTGCCTTTCTTTTCCAGCCCTAAAGTCCACTCACGTTTGGCCGATTGCCTCTTTGAGAAGCATCCCATCAACCACACAAAGTCATGGTAGTCTTTTTTACTGTTATTCATCCTGGGCCCTGGGTACATGTCCTCTACTGAAGAGCATTCTTCCAGAAAACCCTGGAGGGTGAGATGGAGATAAAGAGTAGGTCTTCGGTCATACAGCCAAACGATGACAAAGCCCAGAACCCTGGGCTAAGAAATTTTATCCCATTGTCTGTTTCTCTCCATGGAAACTCATTAAAACAAGAAGACTGGGGTGCCTCAAATCAGAGTGTGGACAAAATGGCACATGGTGGCTATGGAGGACAGTACTGGTCCTCTGTCCAAATCCCTCTTTCCAGTCTGGATACTCACAGTTTCCTCATCTGCCAAAGTGGGGATCACAGAACCTCTCTGGAGTTTCCAGCTGTGCTTGACTCAGACTGTGAGCTCTTAACCATTCTGCATGAGTAAGGCACACCAGCACAGAGCAGGCCTCCCTGTGGGACCTGTAGACCTTGAAGCTCAGAAGTCTGTCCGCAGACCTCGAGGCTTAGTGAGCCAATAGTAGAAAAAGATGCTGTTTGCTGAGCCCACGGTGTAAGCAAAGTGCTTTAGACTTCAGCTCACTAAATCCATGTGTCTATCAGAGGAGCAGACTTTGCTCAGATGAGAAATTCGAGGGTCAGAAATACATAGTGATTTGCCTGGTCCACAGCTACAGTGCCTGTTTGGATCCAAGTCCTTGTCTCCATTCTAGAGACTCTGCTTTTAGCCATCTACCCTACTACTTCCTTGGAAGAAATATAGAAGAGGCTCATTTCTAAGGTTTCCATTTGAGATCCAGAGACTCTTCCCCTCTGTAGCCTCGTCACTGTAGAGTAAGCACAGAAGGGAGAAAGGTCAGGAGGACCAAAGCTAACTGTGCGCTTAGTGTTGTTTGGGATGCAGATGGGATGGGACAGAGAAGCAAAGAAGGTAAGAGCGAGAGCCCTGAGGGTCACCTCTAACAGACCTCAGCATTGCTTGTGGGAAGCCATCCCAGCAATGCCACAGGTCATGGGATTCATCTCTGGGTTTGGCGACAGTTGGAGCAACTTAATCCAGAAAGTGTGGCACTCTGTGATGTTTGGAGGGACGACAGCTCTCACTGAGTCCTTGATGGGGATTCAGAGGGCTCCACTAAGTCCTAGCCAAGTGAGCGGTTTCTAATGTAGACCAGAGAACCCTTCTTTCTCACTATTTAGCTACCGGATGCATCCCTACTCCAAGACCCCTGGGATCACAGTCCCCCCCCACACCTGGTACCACACTCAGGTTCCCATCTTGATATCTGAAATCTGCTTATATCTCTGTAGTTCTGCCGCCCCACCCCCATTTCACAAAGCTTCTAATGCCTTTCTTGTGATTCTGCCAGCAAGGAAATCAAGGTCAGGAAGACTGGCCAAGCGCTTCTCTTCTGAGAGGCTTTTAAGGGAGACCGAATGAAGTTGGCGACCACTGAGGGCAGAGGACCGAAGAGATGACTTCCAGGAGGGAAAAAAGAAGGGATGAAGTACCCTGCTGGGCTCTGGGTTGCAGAATGAATACAGTGAAAGACATCAGGCTGGACTTGGGAGGGAGGACACCCCCCAGGCCTCAGCTTCACTTCAGCTCTTGGTCCATGATCCATCAATTGTCTGTGAGTCATCCCAGCTTGATGTCACTCCCCATAGAGTGTAACTGATCAGCATGTCTTCACTAGCTCTTGAGGTCAACTCTCCTCTGCAGCTCCTGCCTATATAAAGGCATATCAGCTCTCTCCTGGACTGGCTCATCCATCCCCTTCCTAGACTTGGTCTCCCTGATTTAGTTCCGTCTTTCCTATCCACCCATTTCTACTTGCAGCCTGAAGAATTTTCCAAAAATGTACATTTGATCTGGTATGCCAGCCCTGGACTTGGACCCTTCAGTTCCATCCTAGCTAACTTATTAACCTTTGAGGCAAAGCGCCTCTCACCCTATCTCTCAGTGACCCTCCATAGTGGGGACCTCTAAGATCCCCCTCATGTTTGGTGATAATCCAGGACTCATAGAATTTAGAAAAAAAAAAAAAACTGTTCTTGTGTTATGCTTTATTGCAGCAAAAGGATATGTTAAAGTCAGTCAACAACAAAAATGCATAGCTCAAAGTCTAGGAATGCAAAGTTTTGAGAAGTTTCCTCTGTGTGGTCCCACACATGGTATGACCCAGCAAATGTGTCGGACACCTCCTGAAAAAGTATTGCAGCTACAGAAACTCACATATGCCCCAGTATCCAGGATTTCTCTTTGGGGCCAGTCATAGAGGTATGCATGACTCATGTAACTGACCTTAGCTCCTTAGTCTCCATCCCCTCCACCACTCTGAGAAACCAAATTGACATAGCATAGTCCAGAATCAGGCAAACAAGAGCAGGCCTTCCCTATGAAGCACAGCGTTAGCACACACTGGCTTGTATGACCCTGGTGATACAAAGGCACTCTGATAGGCAGAGTCTTCCCAGGTCTCAGGTGTGCTTTGCAGGCCGAGGTCCATTATCTTCTTTGGAATGTGCAGGATTTGATGACCGCCCCCAAGTGTGTGGGTCAACCCTTCCTTCCATGCTTTTCAGCTTTCCATTCAGTGGTCTCTTACATACCTGACATTCCAGCCATATCGTGTAGCCTACACTCTGATGCACTTCTGCCCAGCAATTTTTCCCACCTTCCTCTTTGTAATCTAGGGAAGAACTTTTACTCATCCCTAGGACCCCAGGGAAACAGGCCATGTTGTGAAGACTTTCCTCACCCCTGCAGGCATACTTCTTCACTTCCTGTGTGCCCAAAGCACTCTGTCTATGCCTCTTGCCATCAGCCAATCATTTCATGCTCTGTGAATAGGTTTCATGTCTATTTCCCATGCAGTAGGATACACCATGGACTTGTTTAGTGTAGGGAACATGTGGTCCATTAGAAAAGCTTGTTTTTGTATTTATAAAAACAGTGCTTGCTCGTAAGGGAGGGATGTGGGTAGCACATCAGTTTCAGGCCTATCACC
This sequence comes from Chionomys nivalis, assembly GCF_950005125.1. Lineage (NCBI taxonomy): Eukaryota > Metazoa > Chordata > Mammalia > Rodentia > Cricetidae > Chionomys > Chionomys nivalis. Next base: position 37,594,586 of record NC_080086.1, read on the forward strand.
CCAGTGGTCTCTACATGCTAATGATTGAAGTCATGGTGACCATGGGACATGGTCCTGGCTCTGCCTCCATGTCATGCCTGATGTCACCTAAATCTCTCTGAGGCTGGGAACTAGGGCAACTCCACACATGTGCCCACGCCCATCTGTGTGAAGTACGCTGTGTCTGGTCCAGTAGACTTGTCCATCCGTACTTGAAGGGAAGAGTGAGGATTAAGGAAAGAAATAGATGAGAAACTAAAGATAGAGTTGGGAGGGCATCCAGTGAGTACTGTGATCAGCCTGAGTTTATTACTCAAAGTTCTTATATACCTCAATCAAAGGGAGAAGGCAAAAGATACAAAGAACAAACAAATGTAATTACCTTTGTTCATATCCAAAACATCAAGTAGCCACACCCTAAACCAAACATCTTGTTGCCTGTCCTTTGCAGAGTAAGGCATTCAATAGTCATACCTTTGGTCAAATATCTTGTTGTTAACCTTGAAGGAGCAAGAATAGGTCTCAACTCTTTGACTTTTAGTCAAGATGAAATGGATCCATTTCTGTGGACTCCCACAGTGCTGGGGGCTGAAGAGAGAGAACAGAGGAAGTAAAGAACTCATCCTCTTCCTCTTTTCAGGATATGGACGAGGTGTAGGCACAAGTTCCAGGAAGTCCTCCATAATGCGCTGATTCAAGGCCACATCTTGAAGGAATTCTAGGTTAAGGTTGAGAATTAAAGGGATGGTTGGTTGAACCTGAAGTGGTGTGCTCTCCTATCCCCCAGACTCCCACCTCCAAATGTGACATGTTACTGGACTCCCCTTTGATCCCAGGTTGGGGCTGACCTTGTGGAACCTCTAGCCTCAAGTTCTGTTCTGGTCATGAGGCTTCTTTGAGATTCTTGATCGTTTGACTCTGGATATGTGTGAAATTCTAATTGAGGCTCCAAACAGCAGGCTGATTAAAGTCGAATGACACAAAAACACAGGGGAAATGTGCCTAACGCAGATGTCAAGTGACCCCAGGTGGCTTTGGTTTGTGCCAGCCGGAGGCCTATAAATACACGGATGGGCTCCTTTCTCTTCTGAAGCAGCAAGCTGCGGGGCCAGGAGCCAGCTTGTGATATTCCATTATGCCACAGTTGTCCTTCTAGGGCTTCATTTGGGCAACTGCGACTGTTGGAGACCAAGTTATGTCAGCTGACATCATAGTGAAGCCTGTACCCTCTTCCTGTCGGATCACCTGTCTGTTTTCCCAGTCTCTCCTCCTCTCACTTCTGCTTCCTGATATGGCAACCAGAATGTTTTGTTCCTTATCCTTCCGTCTATAAGGCTGCGGAGATGATTGCCAAGCTCCAGCAGGGCATTTTGTTCATTGTGATTTTGTTTTGGTGAAATTTCCAGAATCTTCTGTTGGTTGAGGATGCTCCTAAACCCAGTTCTGTTTTCTAAGACCTTCCTTCTTACTGTGTTTAAATCCCTACTCTGCCACATTCAGGGCTGGAGACTCAGGCAGGTTACTTACCTATGAAGTAGGGGTGATCATAGTGCATCTCTTGGTGTTCTGTTAGCACTGAATGAGGACATCCTCATGTCATAGGTAATGAGAAGGTTGTGGGGATTGAGATTGTTCTGTTGGACTTAACTCTTGTCTTTAATTCTAGACTACAGAACACTGTGAGATTCTGAGAACACTGGGTTTTCCAGAAATTTATCTGGGATAAATACTAAAGTCAACTTCTTCTCTTTGATCTTAACTTGGTTAGAGTAAGCTGATAGGGCGGATTAGATTAGATAAGAAACAGTAAATGATGCCTTCTGGCTAGTCATTGTCACTTAGTTTCTCCTGGACCCAGATAGGCTGTTGGGAGTTTGTGAACACAACCCTTCAGGAGCCACTGAAAGTTGAAGCAAACCAGGTAGGGTGGTGTGAGCCAGTAATCCCAGCATTTAGGAGGTAGAGGCAGGAGGATCAGGAGTTCGAGGTCAACCTCAGCTATGCAGAGTTTGAGACATGGTCTCATGTCATCCAGGCTTCTCAACATACCTGGCTTTCTTCATCTTTTAATTTTTAAACTTTTTTTTTTTTTTAGTTTAAATTTTGCCCCTGGCAGATAAAACTGATCAGTCACAATAGTCTTTTGCAGATAACTCAGTTGCTACCTAACAATCCGCAGCATGGATGTTGTGGCCATGAGTCAGATAAAGCAAAATCTGTGTACTGTTATGTATTAAAATATGTCAAATGTTTGCTCTAACAAATCAGTATCAAAATCTTGAGAAGTAACAAAAAAACTTATCTCAAGCTCATCTTAAATTGGTGGGGGAAGATTGGCTCCATATAGCCATTTAGAGATCCAGGCTGTAGTGTGGAGCAGCAGGCCGCTTCCCTGCTGCCCCAGCTCCTGGCCGCCAGCTAGCTTATGCCCCGAAATAATTACATGGAAACTGTATTCTTTTAAACACTGCTTGGCCCATTAGTTCTAGCCTCTTATTGACTAATTCTCACATCTTTGATTAACTCATTTCTAATATTCTGTGTAGCACCATGAGCTGGCTTACCAGGAAAGATCTTAACCTGCGTCTGTCTGGAGTGAGAGAATCATGGCGACTGCCTGACTCGGCTTCTTTCTCCCAGCATTCTGTTCTGTCTACTCCACCCACCTAAGGGTTGGCCTATCAAATGGGCCTAGGCAGTTTCTTTATTAATTAACCAATGAAAGCAACAGACTAGAAAGAAATCACTCCCACATCACCAGGCTGCTTCTAGCTTGTGGCTGGACTCTACTTAAAAGCCTGTAGGATTTCCATGCAGCTGTGGATGGAAAAAGAAAGAATAACCTGAGAAATCTATATGGGATAGGCCTAGAAGAGATGCTCCCTACTCTATGATATCATTGGCCAGAACTCAGGCCCATGATTACATCTGGCTGCAAAGGAGTCTGGGAAATGCAGTCCAACTATGTAAAAAGGACAGAAATGCGAGCAGTGAATGAATGGGCTCTAGCAATTTCTGTTGCACACACTAAAGTAACAGGAGACTCCCCTGAAGGGTTGAAGTATTGAGAAGATTTTCAAGAGGTCTCAGAAAGCTGGGAAAGGGATACAGGATTTGATCATGTTGCAGGGGAGTAGGAAGGCACTCTAGACAGAGAAAGGACAGTTAGGTCTGTATTAGTCTGTTTACTGTTGCTATAACAAAGAAGTCATAAGGCTGGGTGATTACATGGAAAAAGAGGGGGAAAAGAGCACTTCTAGGTCACGTCTGACTTTGGCGAGATGCTCATGGTGAATGGCAGGCACCACAGTGACAGGAAGAAGAGCCGTATTACCACACAGAACACCAGGTAAAGCAGTGGGTTCTTTTTAAATAGCTTGCTCTTGAGAGAGGTAATTCAGGGTCTTCTGAGAACTATGTTAATCCATTCTGAGAGAACGTTCCCAACCTCCCACTAGACCCCACCTTCTAAAGCTCCTAGATCTTTTGTCATTGCACACTAAGGACCACACTCTTAAACACGGAAACCTTAGGGGGTGGGGGTGAGAGGTGGGACAGCGTGCTCAAACTACACGCAGGCCTACCATGGCAGAAACCATTTGACCTTGGTCGAGAAAAGAAAGAGGACAAGATTGGCAGCACTAAGTGTATAGGGAAGATTCCTGGGCAATGCGACAAAGTTATGGTGGGTCCTTGTTGGTGGCAATGTGTCCTTTAAATGGCACGCAGCTAGACAAGTAGTAGTTGCCTTTGTGGCTGTGACAAAACACGGAGGAAAGCCACTTAAGGGAGGGAGGAGGGGTTCATTGTGGCTCCCGTGGGAGGTGCTACTATCACGGCAGGGAAGGCACCCATCAGCAGTGAAAGGCAGTTGGTCATCTTGCACCTACAGTCAGGAATGTAGTGGGAGCTGCGGGCTGCGTTCCTGCCGCCCCAGCTCATGATCGCCTGGCTAGCTTATGCCCCGAAATAACAATACACAAACTGTATTCTTTTAAACACTGCTTGGCCCATTATATCTAGCCTCTTCTCAGCTAACTCTCGCACCTGGACTAGCCCATTTCTAATAATGTGTGTAGCACCCCAAGGTGCGCTTACCGGGAGGATTCTAGCCTACGTCCATCCTGGGTCGGAGCTTCATCGCATCTGCAGCATCTGTCTCTGAGAGGAGCTGCCCTGCATCTGAGCTCACTTCCTCTTCCTCCCAGCATTCTGTTCTGTTTACTCCACCCACCTATGTTCTAACCTATGAGGGCCAAGCAGTTTCTTTTTTAATTAACCAATGACCTTCCTCCATCATTTCCCCTTTTTCTGTTTAAACAAAAAAAAAAGGAAGGCTTTAACTTTAACATAGCAAAATTACATATAACAAAACAGTTATCAAGTAAAAATTACAATATTTACATCTATTTTATCTTTATCATAACTAAGGAAAACTATAACTAACTATTCTTCAACTCCATCAAAGACTCCAGAAAGATACAATATTACCTAAGTAAATGAGAAGTAAGCAACTTACAAAACTCTAGAAATCACAGAGACATCTCGCTGCCTAGATAGTCACCCAAAGTTTCTTTCTACTGTTGGGGCATCCATCTTTGGCCTACAGGCCTATAGTTTCCAGCAGACATTTCCATGAAGCAGGAAATTTCAAAGGCAGTTCAGTCACTATCTGTTGTGTCCTTTAAAATGTCTCACAGACTCTTTCATGAATCAGGAACCCTGAAAGATCATCTTACCTTTAGGCAAGTTCAGCAGTCCTCTCTCTGCGGGTTCTATGTGTCCAGTTTATGCAACAGTCCAGGCAAGAGCAGTTTCTTGCCCAAATGGCTATCAAACTCCATAAGGATCCTCTTCGATGCCCATCTTCTTCTTGAAGTAGATTGGTGCTGCCAGGAGCAGAGTGTCTCATTGTCATGAAAAGTCCTAAGTTATTAAAACATTAAATAGCATATTCCGTAGTTTTTGAAAGATATGAAGAATGTCTATCTGCAATATATCTATGTACATCTAGAAAATCTAACATGACTACAAACTTGACTATTATAGATAACTATTCATTAACAACTTATATACATAACATTTTTACATGAGCTACACAATCACAATACCTTAATCAATATCAGAAATACATATACATATAACAAAATTGACCTTAAATTTAAATCACTAAAGCAAAATCCATATCAATGCAAATTATTCATACCTATATCATATCCCCCTTTAAATGTAAAAGAACATTTATAAACAATATTTGGGAATATGGATGTAGTTATTTCTCTCCAAACTGCTTCTGCTGAATGGGGGCGCTGTTATTCAGGTCTTTCATGGTATAACCTGTGTGCTAGGTTTCATCTCAGTTGGCAGTTGAGCGAAGTAATTTTTTGAAGGTGTTCACAGCAACCTTTCAGGAGGACGTGGTCTATCATACCATATTGGGATGGAAGCAATACGCAGGGTGTCATCGTCTGTGAAAACAAAAGAAGAATCTCTTTTCCAAAGTATCATATCCTTAGATCCAAATTCTGAAGTCAAGGCATTTTCAAAATATCTATGTTGGATTAGTTCAGTAGCATTTATAAACAAATATCTTTTAGCAGCTGTTGCCCCTTCCTCAGCATTCAAACAATTCAAACAGAGCGTAATAGCATACAGTATCAAAATTCTCTGTGTATTTTCCATCTTTGTGCAGCTTTATTTTACCTCTATTTTGTTTATTTTTACTTTTATTTTTTGCTTTTTGAGACAGGTTCTCTGTATCTTTGACCTGGAATTACTCTGTAGACCAGGCTGTCCTTGACCTCTCAGAGATCCACCTGTCTCTGCCTCCCAGGCATTGGGATTAAAGGTGTATGCTACTACACCTTGAAGTCACAGAGGTCAATCTCCCTCTGCCTCCCAAGTATTGGGATTAAAGGTGTGTACTACCACACTCATCTACTCTCTCTCTTCCTTTTTTTTTTTTTTTACTTTTAAGTACTTTAACTTTTAGCTTGCATATATTTTTAACACACTGTAAATCATTTTAAAATTTTCTTTGTCTTTGAATCTCTCTTTACTATATATCTCTCTTTTTCTGACCACATGTGTCTTTAATTTACCAAGCAATATCAGTAGGACGAAAGCCGTGGCTTTGACGGCTGGATCCAGCCCATTCCTTAGCTTTCCAGCCTCATGGTGGAAATACCGGCTGTAGCCATTTTTATTGCCACAAGTCTAAGTCTATGGCATTTCAAGGTCCTTGCCAGCAAGCAAGCTGCAACAGTATTAAGCAACACTCAAGTCCTCTCTCTGTAGCCGGCCCTCCTGCCTCAAACAGTCAGAGTTTTCCCTGGCAGGACGGCCCAGAAAGCTGGCATTTTTAAAGAGCACAACTTTTTTCCTGCTACGGCTGAAAACAAACAAGCATTCAGTCAGCTTTTATCAATACCATTTAAGTGTTTTGTGGCAGGACCTCATAATGAGCTGCAGGGTTTTGCAGCTAAAGCTGAGTCAGGAAGCCTCTCTTAGATGAGAGCGCTTGCTTGCCTCTAGCAGGCAGAGCAGACCCGAGAAATTGCTGCTACCAAGAAAAGATGCTTTACTCTATTTTTTCCCAAGCTTTCTCAGGATTTCTGTGGATATAGTTGTCCACATGTTGGGGGCCATTTTGTAGTGGGAGCTGCGGGCTGTGTTCCTGCCGCCCCAGCTCATGGTCGCCTGCCTGGCTAGTTTATGCCCCGAAATAACAACACACAAACTGTATTCTTTTAAACACTGCTTGGCCCGTTATATCTAGCCTCTTTTCAGCTAACTCTCGCACCTGGACTAACCCATTTCTAATAATGTGGGTAGCACCCTAAGGTGCGCTTACCGGGAAGATTCTAGCCTAAGTCCATCCTGGGTCGGAGCTTCATCGCGTCTGCCCTGGCGATGAGCTGCATTGCATCTGTCTCTGAGAGGAGCTGCCCTGCATCTGAGCTCACTTCCTCTTCCTCCCAGCATTCTGTTCTGTTTACTCCACCCACTTATGTTCTAACCTATGAGGGCCAAGCAGTTTCTTTTTTAATTAACCAATGACCTTCCTCCATCATTGTGGAAGATGAATGCAGATGTACCCTCAGGCTGTTTTCCTCTTCTTACTCAGTCTGGGAACCCAACCCAATGGATGGCTCACCTTCACACACACACCCAGAATGTGTTTCCATGGTGACTGGCAGTGAAGATTAACCATCACAATCTTGTAGCAGTCACTCGATGCTCTCAGCATCTGGTTTTCCTTCTCTTGACGTTTTTTCAGTGAGCCCAGCTGCCTCCTCAAGAAGGGCCATTTTCAAGTTTCTTGGCAACCTTGTCTCCAGTGGTGCAGAGACTCCCCTGCGAGGAGAGGGTGGCCTGGGATGAGGAAATGAGAGCTTTGAGGCCATTTTTGCATCTTTCCCTGTTTGCATTTATTATCATGTACTAACGATTCACAGAGAGCCTTGCCCTTTGTGGGCTCCCAGTGTGGGCTCGCATTAATTTACATTGCTTTTGAAAAGCAATCAAGAAGGGAATTAAGTGATCATCCATCACAGGGAGAAAAATGTGCTGTGCTCTAACTGGCCTTGTTTGGCTACCCGGGAACCATGGGAAGATCCTTCTGAGACCCCCCCTCCCAGCTCTTTGCCGCCTTGGTCACCTCACCTTTTGTCAGCCCTGGAGTGGATGAAAAGGAAGAGGGGGAGGGGCAGAGGATGCTAGACTGAGCTAGGCTTCTCATTTTGCTCAGCCTCCTCCTTTGGACAAGGGAAGGGTAGCTCAGATGATGTTTTTGTGCCCCTCCTTTTTGGCCTTCCACACTGCCAGTTGTTTCTGAAGAGAGATGATTGTATATCATCCCAAATGGAGGCAATTACCTGCTCATAATCCATACAGTTCCCTTGCGCAGGCTTCTCTGGGACATTATTAGAAGAGTGAATTAACGCTTTTATTTCTCTATTCTACTACAGTTGTTCAGTGCTTGTTAATCTCAGCTGTGTGTTTTCTGTGGTTGTTATTGAGGTATACTATACATACAGGAAGCTGTATATCTGTGCAGGTTGCTGCTTGCAGTCTCTTGTTTGGAAATAGTCTCATGTAGCCCAGGATAGCCTCCTAGTAGTTACGTGCAGGAGGTTGACCTTGAACTCTTAACTCTGATTCTGCTTTCACCTTCCCAGGTACCTGGACCCCAGGTGTGTGCTGCCACACCCAGCTGCTTGTCTTTGTTTTCTCATCACCTTTCCTTCCTCTACTTCCTTCTGATGTGGGATGGCCACAGCAAGGGGCCTGGGCCAGAGTCCCAGATCTGTTGCCTCCGTAGGCATCTGGAAGTGGGTGATTTGCTGGGTGAGTGGCTGTGGACCTGAGCTGTTTCTGTTTTTGATGACTTTTGACATAGGAAAGTGCTCTGAGGAGGTCATTGATTGTATGGGGCCACATCTTATAAGGCATGCATGAGATCACCTGGGGGGCACATGACCAGGAGACCAGAGGAAGCTGAAAAGATCAAAGAGATTGGCAGAGAAGAAAAGTGACCGGGAACGTACTCCGGCAACACAGCGACAAGAAGAAGGGGCGGCGGTTTGGACTATGCAGGCCACGGGGATGAGGGCAGGGACAGAGAGATGGTGGTGGGAAAGAGATGGGAGCTGGCTGCTGGAGCTGCTGAGGAGAGGGAAGAGGAGCAGAGGAGGACTCACTGTGCCCGTGATGAGGAGGGTGTTGGAGACTGCCCCTGCTCTAAAGAGTTACAGGAAGGTGACACAGGAGACTATGAATGCTAGGCACTTAGCACAGGGTTTGTGTCTGTGTTGGTGTGGTTCCCCTTAATTACTGTCCATCTACCCTCAATTATGGAAAGCGACGATGATTAAATCCTGCCCCTCCCCCGCCCTCTTCTCACTTAATCTGCCCACCTTCCCGCCTCTCTGGGGTTTTTAATCTTGTAGCCACATTGCTATGCTACAAGGAATACAGGAAGATTGCTATGAAAACTTTCTGCCAAAGGAAAAAAAAAATAAGATATAAGGAGAATTCAGTGCTCATTGACTATATATACAAAGGACTAATTAATCTTGCTCCGGAGCTGTCAGAATATCAGGTTGCTCCTCTGTAGAGCACACTGCCCCCAATGTTTATTCAAACGGAATTTATTGATTGGACTGACCCAAATTGAGGAGATTTCAATAATTGTAAATAAAACATCTACCCTGGACCACCTAAGGATGCATGGGTGATTGTTTCCAGGACCTGATGGGCAGCTTGGGTTTGAGTTTGTGTCTTGCTTTTTTCTTTTGTCTCGCTTTTAGCTGAAATCTGTACCTGTAAAATGGGGTAAGTAATCTTGGTTAGCAACTTATATAAAGCCTAAGTGTGGTTTTATATCTTGTGTTTCTTGCTGCTGCCAAAATTCCTACCTTGGGGAGATGAAAACAGCATCTCCTAAGACGTAAACCCACAGCCAACCAACCAACCAAACAAAAAAAAAACCAAAAAACATCTGGTTTCCTTGTCAGCATTCTGAACCAGTGCAATGACTACTGACATCTTATTTACATGTGTTAGAAATAAATAATCTAGAGGAGACTGGAAGTCCATGGTCGGATATGCATTGCTTCCTATTAGGAGCTTGCACAACCTTGGATTTGTGTGTGTGTGTGTGTGAGTGTGTGTGTGTGTGAGAGAGAGAGAGAGAGGGAGGGAGAGAGGGAGGGAGGGAGGGAGAGAGAGAGAGAGAGAGAGAGAGAGAGAGAGAGAGAGAGAGAGAGAGAGAGAGAGAGAGAATAATCACAAGGCAGCGTGGGGTCAGGATAATGTGGGGATCTTAGGGTACTGTGAGACCTCAGGTGAGCAGAGAAGACAGATTCTCTCTGGGAGAGGTAGGCAAGGCTCCATTGGAGGACTCCTTTAAGCTAGCCCTCAAAGGAAAGAAGAAGAGAATGAGAGCGAGGCATTGGAGACTCCGAGTCCATAGCTCCTGGGGTCCAGACAGCTGGGTATTCTTTGAGGTAGTGGGAATGGTAGGTCCGGCCTGGGTCAAGTAGGAGCTGGTCATGATTTGTGAGCGCCTCAGAGTTTGCAAAGGGCAGTGTGGTTGGGGATGCTGAGTTGCCTGGGCAGTCAGTGGTGCGAGGGGTACAGGTTAACCAGGTACAGCACTGTTGCTCACTGCCTGCTCTTCCACCCAGTGCTCCTGGGAGCCTTCTGGAAGGGAGCAAGCTTGAAATCAGAAGACAGCTTTGGGAGCTGGTTCTTTCCTGTTACCATGTGGGTCCCAGGGATTGAACCAGGTCATTGGGTTTGGTTGTGAGCACCCTTACCCACTTAGCCACCTTGCCATCTATACTCAAGCTCCATACAATCTGTTTCTATTATTCTTCTATTTGTTTACTTTCTATGTATGAGTGCTTTGTCCGCATGTATTTCATGTGAATGCCTGGTGTCTTGGGAGACCAGAAGAGGTTATCAGATCCCGTGGGACTAGGACTGAGAGCTGCCATGTGATTGCTAGGGATTAAACCCAGGTCTTCTGAAAGAGCAGGCAATGCTCCTAAGTGCTGGGACATCTCTCCAGCCTCCGTTTCTGTTCTTCATTCTTCTTACCTCGTACATCAAAACTTCTCAACATCTGCCCAGCAACCCCCTTATAAGTGGGAAGCCACTGATGCACCTGCTTCCTCTCCACTGAGTCCCATTCACAGAAGTCTTCTTCCTCTGAGCTTTCTTGGACCACTCCATCCTTACTTCTCTTTTCTGGAGCCCAGGATGTCTAATGACAGGGACTAGAAATGGTCGAGACCAAGTAGATGGGGGGATGGACAAGCTCAACTCAGTGAAAAAGGTATATGGTACTCAAGGATGCTCAGCCTGAGAGCTGGACATGCAGGCAGGTGTCGGGGTTAGCGGTGCTGTGAAACCAGATATGTGCAGTCGGTGGCGAGAACACAGCACAGGGGAGTCAGGGCCAGGAGCCCTTGGGAATCAGAGGGGAAGACTGCGATCTGGGTAGTAAGAGCAAGGTGCACAAGGATGATGGCAACTTACATGTTCAGCCAGCAGACAAGGACTTAGGAGCAAGGGAGGCGAGGCCCTGGCTGTTCCCTGTGAAGGATGCAGGACGGGGCTGGGGCTCATTTAGAGTTCTTGCTCAGGGGCAGGTTCTGGAGGTGGGGGAAGAGGTGTGTGAAGAGGTGCCAGCATGAGGAACCGGGCTGGCTGGATCACCTCTTCTAACCTTTCCTATAAAGCTGTAAATGATCTCTTAATCATCCTCTGGATCTTAGCTTCCACAGAATGCCTGGCTCCCATTCAGGACCATAGCTGCCACAGGGCAGGACCTGTGGCTGCATATCTGATGACAATAATGGCATTCCTGGGAGCAGTGAGCATCTGCTGAGAGCAGTCTACCTCACGCCTCACATCAAACCCGAGTTCTGTTCTTCCCTGTTGGAAGAAACCGAGGCTCACAAGACTTATCACCCAGGCCGGAAGGCCCCACAGCCAGGCCCCCACCGAGCCCAGATTTGTATCAAGGCAGATGCAAAAGTCTACACATTTATTTGTTTTGGATATTTTGAGACAGGATCTCTTGTAGCCAGGCTGGCCTTGTGCTACCAATCTTCCTGCCTCTACTTCCCGAGTGCTAGGATGGACGATCACGTTACCTTTGCCCTACTACAAAGTCCCCACTTTTAACCCTATGCTTTGCTGTGAAACAGTCATTTCAGTCCCTGAGAGGAGGAGCAGCCATGCCTCTCCTCACCATGGCCTCTGGCATCACCTTGTTCCATCCCTCTGTGGATGAATGCATTGATGGCTTGAGTGGGGGGAGGGAGGTGGTGGGTGCAGGCAGCATGGGGCAGTGGGGGTGGGGAGGTGAGGTAGGGGCACTGGTGAAGTTCCCTTTCTCCCTTCAGCCTCCTGAGAGCAGATGGAAATGTCTGCAGAGTCTCTTTCAGACTGCCCCAGAAAGCATTCTGCCTGGCAACAAAGAGCCTTTCAGAACGCAGCTCCTAGAGGAGGCAGGAACTTGCAAGCTGAGAACCAAGAGGGGCTGGGATCCTTACTGCATCTGGCTGTACAAAAGAAGCAAGCCACAGAGGATTGGGTTTCAGCTCTGGGTACAGCTGGAGGGGCTGCGGGGGCTGTGCTGGCGGACGGTGGGGGTTAGGGCCGATGCTGGTGAGGAGGTCTTTAGGCAAATGCTACAGTGTGCATCTGTGGCAACAAATTTGTGTTTTAGCATGATGGCATAACCACGTGGGTGTGAAAGGACACGCTCAACTAGTTCCCTGGGGGAGGTGTGTGCTTGAATTAAGAATAGTTTAAGATTGCAAGAGCAATACATGCCTGCTAGAAATGTTCAGATATTCTAGAGGCATAGGAATGGGCAGCCCGTGTTACCTGTCTTAGATACCCCGTTAGCATCTTAGAATGCGCTCTCTCAGGCTTGGGTTTGCGCATGTTTGTGTGTGGTATTTTACATGCAGTGACCCTGCCTGTCATGAAAACTGGTGGGTTTTCAATCTGTGGTAAGAAGGCACAGCATGGCAGGAGCTCTCAGCGTAGGAGACCTAGTCACCCCACAACCAGGAAGCAAAGGAGAGAAAGAGCATACAGCCCCATGATCCCATTCCGAATGACTTGAGGACTTCCTGAAGGTCCCATCACTTAGCACCACCCTGGGGATCAAAGAGTAAACACACGGGCCCTGGGGGATGGATAAGATCCAGTGAGAGCTGAAGAGCTATCGCAGAAGGCACCTGCTACAGCGAGACATCCAGACTGCTTGGCTTAAAACCAATAGAGATGCCTCGCCTCTCTGTTCTGGAGACTGGAAGTCTGGAAACATGTTCTTGCTGATGGCTCCAGGAGAGAATCCTTCCTTGCCTCCTCCGGCCTTGGGTGCATGCCAGCAATCTTCGGGGTTGTTGGCTTGCAGCTGTCTCCTTCTAGTTCATGGTCATCTTCTTCCTGTGACTTCATGCCATCTTTCTTCTGTGGTGTCTGAGGGTATGAGTCATATCGGATCAGGACCTGACCTGATGGCTTCATTTTATTTGATCACCTCTGTAAGACCTTATGATTAATGGTCACATTCAGACATCTTGGAGATCAGAACCTCAGTCTGTCTTTGGGGGGGACTCAGTGTACCCTAAAACAATTTTAAACTATGAAGGTCATTTTGGAGCACCCTTGAAAGCAGAGAACTTTCTCTGGCTAGAAGCAGGGGATACCAACTGGGCAAGGTGGTCCATACTTGTAGCAGGACTTGGGATGCTGAGGCAGGAGGATTTTGAGTTGGGAACCATCTTGGACTGTATAGAGGACTACCTCAATAAACTAAACCAAACAGAGGAGAAGGAGGTAGAAGAGGAGAAGGGGAGGAAGGGGAGGAATCAGCAGGCTCTCTATGTCCCATCTTTGACTCTGAGATGCAGGAGTCCCATGCAGAGAGTAGAGACCTGAGAAGCTAAGGGATGTCCTCCCTAAGCTGGTAGCTCATCAGGAAATGGAGATCCTCACTCTAACTGCAAGGAACTAGATTTTGCAGCAACCATGATCTACCCAGAAGATGAGTCTTCCAGAATCTTCCAATTAGAGTTCAGGCAGTGAGAAAAGCCTCTTCACCCTGCCGTGGGATGTTGGCAGGTGCCGCCTGGGTCCCTGTTCAACTCAGGATCTGTGGGGGTAGGGAGAAGTACTTTGTGTTTCCTTCAGACAGGGGATGTTCCCTGGTAACTGCATGGGCCAGGGTAGGTTCACAGAGTAGTACCATGGACCCAACAAGGCTCTGAAGAATTGGCCGGACTTTGAGAAGCTTGTTGCCGTTGGGTCTCTGGTGTGATTGCAGGGTATGTCTTTTTGTCCATGCCTCTGACTCTAGTCACTTTGATGACATTTGTCCACAGGAAGTAGGTTAGACCTGAAGTTCATACACCCCACATCATCTGGGACTGTCCTAATATCTTCAACCTGTGTCCTTCATGGTGATGAGGCTACAGTGTGTGATTGCAAGCTTCTGTTGTCTAGAGGGGAGGTGGGGAGAGAGAGGAGGGACAAGGGAGAATACACAGACCCAGAAAAACTTCACACCTTGGCCCTCACTTCCTGTGGCTGCCAGCTTACCTCACCCTTAACCCTCTTTAACTCTGCCTTTCTGTGGGTGGGAACCCAGAAGCCTGTGTTGTTGTTTTTGGGTAGGGGGGGTTGAGACAGAGTTTCTCTGTGTAGGCCTGGCTGTCCTGGAACTCAATTTGTAGGCTAGGCTGGCTTCAAACTCACAGAGATCTGCCTACATCTGCCTTTTTAGAGCTGGGACTAAAGGCATGTGCTACCACACCCAGGTGAAGTCTGTATTTTGAAGACAGTTTTTCCTTTAAGGTTCTCTAGTATTTACTACTTGTCTTTGGGTGTCCCTTCCCTTGTTTTCCCTTTCCCTATGGACTGACCATGTGTCCTCAAGCTGTCTCCTGGGGTTATGAAGGTCAGTAGAGGAGACCTCATTGCCATCTTCTCTCTCTCTCTCTCTCTCTCTCTCTCTCTCTCACTCTCAGAAAGGCTCTTGTTTAGCCCAGGTTGACCTCAAACTCACTCTGTACCTAGGGATGACTGCGATCCTCCTGCTTCTACCTTACAAGTGCTGGGATTGTGCACATATGCCCCCATATTTTGTTTGTGAGGCGCTAGAGAGCCAGTTCTGTGTTTCATGCGTGATAGGTAAGCCCTCTACCAACTAAACTGCATTCCCAGTGCTCTTCCACGTGTCTTGATGTGTGGCTCTCTTTAAGAGTCTTCCTGGCACGTCAGCTTCTCTTCACTATGCTAAGAAATGGGACAGATACTCTGAAATACTGGACTGGCAGCCCTCACCCTGGGGGCAGCAGGGTTTGTAGAGAGAACCGAAGTATTTACTGACTTTGTGTCCCTGGACTAGACTTTCTAATCCCTTGCTAGCTGTGTGTCCCTGAGCCCTTTACTTCATCTGTGTGTCTTCACAGCCTTGTCTGGCCAGGACATGGGTGTCACTGAAGAGTATGCTGTGAACTGCAAAGCCCTACAGGGGTGGCGTTCACGCTGTTCTCTCACTGGACATCTCCCTTGGCCTATGAGATGGGCACAGCCATTGTATAGGTGAAAAAGTAAAGACAGTGGGAGTTCAGGAATGCAACATCTAGTTTCTCGATTGCAAATTTGTTTCAGTTGTTTTATGACGTGGTTGCAGCCACCAGGAGCCCATTGGTGACTACCGTGGGTGATATCTTTAACAACAGTGCCAATAATCAACACCCAGCCATTTTATGCCTTTGATTATTTTCACTTCCCAAATGTGAAACTTGAGACTTAGCTGGGATGAGTAACTTCCCCCAGGCCACGTTTCTGGGATTCAATCTCAGGTGTGTCTGACTCCAGAGCATCTGCTGGACAGGTCACCTCTGTGCTACTTGCCTGTATAGTTGCACAGCTCCGCCCACCTGCTTGACAATGCTAGCCAGAGCAGCACATGGAGAGCAGCAGAGCAGAGGGAAGGTCAGGTAGACAGTAATAGTTCGGCTCCTGACTCCTACAAGAGGTGTGACCTCAGGGTCGAGAAGAGGTGACTTCCTTGTCAGGTGTGATAGAAGAAAGGCTTGGGTTCAGGCCAGGCAGGGCCTTGCTTAGCCCAGTAAAGGTAGGGAATTAAGTTGTGGCCAATGAGAAGATGGGAAATGTTTACAGATTTCCTTTGAGTCCTGAGATCATCTTCACTGATTGTGGAGAGTGGATTCCAGGCCCATGGTAAACCCTGGGCAGTTGACTATGTCAGTTACTGCATTGCTTAGTGAAGTGAAAGGCTGTGAGAATTACAGTTTTCAAAAAGGAAGGATAAGAGAAAGGCAGAGGCTGGTAAGAACGAGGAACCTGCTGGCGGGAGGAAGCTGTGCCGGGTGAGTCATGAGAGGAAGATGGGCAGTGCTCAGGGGCTGGAACTGCAGCCAAGGCGCTGGAGTTGGTTCAAGCAACCATTTCAGCTGTGGCCTGAGGGTTTGCCAGGCTGTTTCTGTCCCAGCCACAGAAGGAAACTGGTCCCTGGGGTCATCTCCGGGACTGCAGGGGGAACAAACATCATGCCCCCCTTGTTTCTCTTTCTGGGTCTTTGAGGTTAGGAAACAAGAGGCACAAACTTTCTCCCAAAAGTCTGTTGGGGAGGAGGGAGCAGACTGGAGTTCAGCCCAGGGGAAGCATCAAAGTGTCCATAGTAAGCCTGGCCCGAGAATCGAGAGACCCAGGTGCTAGGTGAGTTTCAGTGTCCATCCCTTTAAAACGCAGATATATCAGTAAGAACCTTTGTCTGTAGAAATAGAATTCAGAAGTGCTGGGAAGAGGCACTTTTTTTGGCTCACATGATTGATAAGGGAGAGTTCTGATTATGGGCAGTCTGACTCTGATGGCTCCCCTGGTGTTGTCAGGGGAGGGCCCCCTCCAGCTTTGAGGACTTCTATTACAGGCAGGCTTCACCCTTGGAGCTCTCAAGGTGACTTCTATCTGCTCTAGGCCTCAAAATACCAGGAAGAGCTTGGGCTAGGAGTTCCTCCAGTAGTTCTGGCTCTGGTGTTGATTGGCCCTGCTCAGATCCATCTCAGAGTAGGGTTGCGTTTCTGTGACTGGCTAGGCCAGGGCCACACGATCTCTCCTAGAGTTAACAGTAGAGTTGGTTTCCTAGCAACAATAAGGACTGAGTATGGGTTGGGGTAAGAAAAGGGATGTGGATATTTGACAAACAGAAACTATAGATGACCTCAGTGTCCAAGGTTAGTCTATGAAGGAAGTCAATGACCTGGGCATCTGCAATGAGCCTCTGACAGTGGGCTCCTTGAAACCAAGCTGGGGTCATGGAACCCCTGGAGAATACAGTGAAAACGTCTTCCCTAGAAAGCCTTCTAAGCATGGCCCTGAGCTCCCAGACAGCCACAGCGGCCTCACTGTTACTGGAATTCCCTCTGCTGCCTCCTCCTTAAACCTGTGGGAGGGCCCTGATCTTGATGCTCCCTCTCATCTGGTTAGTGCCTCCCATTTGTGCATTTTTATGGTTCTTTGAACCTTTCCCCGAACTCATTTTAACTGCAGCTTTAAATTTTAATACACACATAACCTAATATATATTTTATGAATCACCAGAGCGGAGTAGCTGAAGAGCTCCAGTCACATGCTTATGATAAAAAAGGACATGTTAGTCACCTGACCTGACAATCCCATACCGTCTCAGTGTATTCAGACATCGCACCCTCCCACAAATATTGCGATTTCTGTGTATTATCAAATACGTTAAACATGTTTAGGATGTTAGAAGTGGTCTTTCCCCAACATGGTCCTTACATAGAGAACACAAAGATCAGATATCATACTATAGCTTATGAATTTGTACAACTAAAATAGTGAGGAGTTTAAAAATGATATCTTTTTTTTATACTGTTTTTGAGAAACCTCCATATCTAAAAATGATATCTTATGTGACTGCTTGGTTGGTGTCTCCTGCCTGATGGAGACCCCATCAGGGGAAGGACCGGCTTGCCTTTGCTGTGCGTAGCACTTGGTAGTGTGTCAGATAGATAGCTGGCTGCCTAGGAGCAGAGAGGGAAGTAGATGCTCTCGGTTTCCCTAGACTT
This sequence comes from Chionomys nivalis, assembly GCF_950005125.1. Taxonomy (NCBI): domain Eukaryota; kingdom Metazoa; phylum Chordata; class Mammalia; order Rodentia; family Cricetidae; genus Chionomys; species Chionomys nivalis. The sequence continues at coordinate 37,612,213 of NC_080086.1, forward strand.
TTTGTGGCATGTCTCCCCAGAGTCAGTCTCTGAACATCATGTTAAGAATTTCAGAATAGGATAGGTGGTGGTGCACTCCTTTAATCTAAACGCTTGGGAGGCAGAGGCAGATGGGTCTCTGTGAGTTCGAGGCCAGCCTGGTCTACAGAGTTCGAGGACAGCCAGAACTACATAAAGAAACCTGTCTTGAAAAACGGAAAAAAGAATCTCAGAATCAGAATATGGGCTGAGGATAATTTAGTGGTATTGTCCTGGCCCAGCACGTGGTAGGCTTTGGTTTTGATTTCCAGTTTATAAAGGAAAGATTAAAAGAGAAAATCTAGAAAAAGCAAGCATGACAGTTAACCTTGATTGTTAACTTGGCAGGATCTAGAACCACCATGCTTCTGTGTATATCTATGAGGATGTTTCCAGAAAGGTTTAACTGAGGAGAACCGCTCAAAATCTAGGCAGTACCATTCTGTGGGCCAGGGCTTCAGGCCGAATAAAAAGAGACAGTGGTTGAGTACCAGCATTCCCCTCTCTCTCTGCTTCCTGACCATGGATACCATGTGACCAGCTATCCTGCCTTCCCTGACATGATTGGCTGCACCCTCAAACTTGGAGCTCCAGTAAACTATCCGGGTCTTGCTTATGTTGCTTTTGTTGGATTTTGTTAGAGCCATGAGAAGTAACTAATACAGCAAAGCATTAGACAGCTCTCCTTGAGCAGGGCTAGGGAAACAAGGACCTCCCCAACAGAAGCCAAGAGCCACAGACTCACCCTGATAGGCCCTCACTGGAAGCTCCTCCCTGATTGGCTGCGGGTGAAAATCCATGTTCAGATGCATCTGAGAAAGAATGTGCAATACACCCTTCGCTAACAGAACCACGGTTTATGTTAATGACTGCATGGATTGCAACTGTCACTAGCATGGTTGGGGGATCTCTGTCCTGGGCACCTGTGCTTTCTGTCTTCCTAACAAATCCAAGATAAAGCAAATGAGAAGGAGGGAAGTTTATTTTGACTTACAATTTGGAGGTTTCCGTCTATGAGCATTTGGGCCTGCGGCAGCACGTCAGGGCAGTGTGCCTGATGGGGCAGACTCAATCCCTGCACCAGGAAGCAGTCAGAATAAGAAACTAGGGTTCCACAATCCACAATTGGGGCATATGTCCAGTGAACTAAGGCCTCCTACTAAGAGATCCCACCTTGTAAATGTACAACCACCACCCAAGAATATCAAACAAGTGGCTGAACTGTTAACACATCGGTTCTGGTGTGGCATTCTAGATCTAAACTATAGTCACATTATTGTCCTGTGTCATTCCATAGTAACCTTGTGCACCAAACACCAGGTGAAGGGAAACAGTCCTTGGAGGGTTAGGAATCTCCAGACGGCAGTAGAGTTAGTCTGTGTCCAAGCTCTGTAATCACTGAAAATGTGACCCGTCCTACGGAGGGAGCAGTGGGCCTCTGTTTAACTTATCTTTGTCTCTCTCCAAATGCATTGGGCGTCCTAAGGGTCACACCTACTTTGGGACTTGCTGGCAAAGTGCTGGTTTACATTGACCAGGACCAACATCAGAAGAATGTAGGCCTGGCACAGCCCCAGTTTCGCAAATATTTCCTGAGTGCCTCCTGTACCAGGCGTGGTGCTTGTAGTGCCTGAAGCATGGACAGGAAGTCACACCTCATTGTCAGACCTAGGCTGTCCCACCCACCTGTGGCTCCTCTCAGGCCATCCAGCTGTGTCTTCCCTCCAGAGTGCTCTGAGCCCTTTCAGGAGTTAGTTCAGCGTGAAATTCAGATTCATTCCGTAAATGTTTTTGGGGAACTTCTGTGGCCTCTAACCCTGGGCTATGGATTGAGTATTAAAAAAAAAAAGCAAAGAAAAACTGTGACCTCTTTTTCCTCCACATCTGTCACCTGGCTGGGAGACAGGATAATGCCTGTGAAGCTGTAAGAAGTCAAAGCAGAAGGTGGACCGTGGGGTGCCTTCACTAGAAAGATCAATCATCCTGCTGTGGGAGGCCAGACAGAGGAGTGGTTTCTGTTTCTCTCTTTAATTAACAAAATTATTTTTGGTTTGGGGTTTAAGCTAGTGCCTAAGTGTTGTAAGAACATCTGGAGAGTGGGCAGCCCTTTGCCAGCTTCCTGGATGTTTGGCTGACGGGAGGGAACAGTTGGGTGTTCCCCAACATCCCAGGGATTTTGGGAGTTCTGTGAGGTTGAGGGGCTGGCTCAGAGGACTTCCTTGGCCTGTGCCAGCCAGTTAGGCAAAGCCCATCTGCCCTCACCCCTTCACACCACCCACTCTGCCCACAGGGCTCTTTCTCATGTCTTGGGCTTACAGCGGAGCCTCAGGAACAAGCCCGTGCTTGTATTTCATGGCCCTCAGTTTCCTTTTCTTCTAAATGGGGTCATGATTGCTCTTTCTAAGGTGGGTAGGAGGGTCCAATGCACAGTGCAGCTTCAAAGATTCTTCACTGTTCTTGTCTTGCCAGGGACCCAGTTTAGTTCTCCTGGGGAAGTAGAAGATGATGACCTCATGGGCCTCTGTGTCCTTCTGACACACTCAGGCAAATTCAGGCCAGATGGGGATTCTTTCTTGGTTCCTGGTACTTTCCATGGCTCTCGTTTCTGGGCCTGTACTGGTTTATTAAATGGCATGCTTGGCGTGATGGCTGGTATCAGTTGTCAACTTGATCCCATCTTGATGCCTGAGATGATCCTTTCAGCATTCCTAGGGTGACTATCTTAATTGGGTTAATTGAAGTGGGGGTAACCTATCAGTTGTGGGTGGCACCATTCCCTGAGCTGGGATCTTGACATGTATAAAGAGGGGAAAGTGAACTGAACTTACACATGCATCTCTATGGCTTCTTAACTGTGGATGTAAAGTGACCAGCTATTTCAAGCTCCTCTACAGAGACCTCCTCACCATGATAGACTGTAGCCACAAACTGTGAGCCAAAATGAACCCTTCTCCCTTAAGTTACTTTTGTCAAGCTGTTTTATTATGGCAGTGGAAACAGTAGCTAAGATACACAGTAGGAAGACTTTTGTCTGGGGCTTGCTGCAAAATAAGGGCGAATGAAGTGGCAGGGGTACCTCTGTCTGTTAGGATTCTGTTCCTCTGCTTGCACCCCAACCCCTTTCCTACTTCCTCCACCTTGCTCCCTCCCCTCCCCTTTCCATCCTTCTACCTTTCTCTTTGACATTCTTACTTCCTTACTTAATCATTTGCTTAGCCACATTTAAAAGTGATTTTAACTGGTTCGCCCCACACATTAAGTTAGCATCCTAGCTTTTCCTAAGTGCACAAGGCATCCAGCTCACTTGCCGTGCGTTAGCCTCTCCACCGTCCATCGTGTAAAGCCGAGCCGTGGCTTGTGCCCTCCCACTCCTCTAGCTCCCTACCCCACCTTGCAACCCTTAGCGCCCCACCTCTGCAGTCCTTAGCGATCTGGTTAGAACCTCTTTCCATCTCTGAATATGATTCATTAAGGAACTTCACACAGGTATAATTATACAGCGTTTGTTCTTTTGTGACTGGCTTTCTTCAGAATGTCCTTAGGTTTCATCCGTGTTGTAGTATGGGTGAAGACTTCCTATCCTTCCAGTCCTGAGGAGTATTTTGCTCTACTGGATAGACCACATTCTGTTTATCCATTTGTCCAGAGCGTGAGATTGGTATCTATTTTGTGAAGTCAAAGAGCAGGTTCCAGCCAGAAGGACGGAGAGAGGAGATGGAGAGGATCAGGTAGAAGGACCCAAGCAACTATGAGTTGGAGGAACTGCCTGAAGCTGGTCCCTAGGTGGTCATTTCACTGTGAACTCCTGCAGGGAGCCTCCTGCTGATGGGCAGGCCCAGGGATTGCTTTTTCCCTACCTGCTCTCTGTCCTGGCTTTGTTCCAGTTGTTCCTAACTTTCCCCTTGACTGTCTGTCTGCCTTTCCCACTAGCCAGTGAGCTGCCAGACTGGTTTTATTTTCATTTCAGTCTACCCTCAAGCATCTTGATAGGCGTCCTTCACAGTCAAGCTGACACCTTCTCAAGGAGGGCAGTCTTTTCAGTATAAATCCCGGAGACCATCATAACAGGGAGAAATGGTTGTCTCTGGCATCTGGGGACTCAGAGTTGTGCTTGGAGGACTTTCAGTTTGTCACAGAAGCATGTCCTCTGTGTAAGAGCCGCAGTGCACAGTCACGCATGACCTGAGTGTGCTGGGCTGCCTGTTTGACTGGTTGAAGCACCTCCAGCTCAGAGTGGGGTTCATGTGGCCAAGCCTCCAGCATTAGCATTGACACCCACACTCCAGCAGAGCCCACTAACCTTTCCAGCCCAGCACCCAGGCGGTTGTGGCTGTGAGCCACGCTCTGCTACCTCTCCAGTTGTTCTTGATAACTTCCAAGTTGCTTCTCGCAAGGCTCTGACTGTGTTTACCCCTCCCTCTGGCCTCCCTGCTTGGGGTGTCACCATGCCTTCGTGAGTCTATTCTACACTAGACTCTAACTTTTCAATGAAGCCTTCCTGGGGTTCTTCCAGAGTGTTACCAATCCTGGGGGAGCCCTTCTACTCTGCATGCCTAACTTCTATTCCAACTCCCTCCACCATGTGAGTGGACAGTTGGAGAGCTTTGTCCTTCTAAACTTCTGACTTTGTAGCAGTGCTTTTTTCCACCTAGTGACAGGGAAGGATCTCTTCAGGGCCAGAGACCAATAGGTCTTGAAGTCCTGGGACAAACAGCGTACAGTGCCATCCCAGAGCTTGACTGGAAACAGGTGAGACAGGCAGCAACTTAGAGGGGTGGGTGTGAGCTGGGATATGGGTCGGGAGAATCGAGGAAAAATGTCTGTTGTGTGTTGTTGTGTTATATCCCACCTAAAGATTTTTTTCAAGTCCTCTGACCAGTAGTCGTGAATATGACCTTATTTGGATATAACATCTTTATAGAAGCAACCACACGAGAATGATCTCATTAGTGTGTGCTCTACTGCAAAAGACTTGGGGTCCTTCTGAGAGGGGAAAATTGTGCCAGCCAGATGGACAGAAAGACGTGTGCACGGGGAGAACTGGAAGTCAGGGATGAGAACGATACTGTAGAAGTCAGAAATGCTCACATTGTGGGTAAACCCACAGGGAGCAGGGAGAAAGGTCTAGAACAGGCTTTCTCTCATATGCCTGGAAGGAACCAATCCTGCTCATAGCATCATCTCACACATTCAGCTCCCAGAACCAAGGCCATACATCTCTGGTGCTGAGGTCACATGTTGACAGAGGATTCTGTCCTACCCAGTCCTGCAGTTATTCAGTCCCAAAGAAACACACAGGGGCCTACATTAATTATAACCTGGTTAGCCTATTAGCGTGGGCTTTTTAAAAATTAACTCTTACATTAACCTATAATTCATTTCTGTGTTAGTCACGTGGTTTGGTACCTTTATCAGTGAGGCTGATCTCATCTTGCTTCCTCTGCGTCTGGGTGACAACTGCAGACTGAGCCTTTCCTCTTCCCAGAATTCTCCTGATCTAGTCGCCCTGCCTATACTTCCTGCCTGGCTAGTGGCCAATCAGCATTTTATTAAACCAATACAAGTGACAAATCTTTACAGGGTACAAGGCCATTGTCCCACAGCAGTCACATGGTTCACAGTGCATTGGTGGGTCGCTGAGGAAGTGAGTATAGCATTGGGGCACCCAGTGCTCTTACCTTCTGGTCAGCACATGTCATGTTGAATCTGACACAGGGACTGTTTTGAAGATCCAAGCATAGATTCTAATAATAATAATAATTACCCATTCAGAAGAGTAACAAGGGTTTTAATAATATTCTAGCAAAAATGTTTCCATATCCTTCCAGTTCAGTAATGAGAATCTCAGTCATGTCATATGTGTTATTAGAAGGTGTTCCACTTCACATGCAACAAAAATCCTTCCTTCATTGCCCTGTGATATGTGCAGGTGACCCTGTCAAGTCCACTGTGCATGGTCCCATTTTCTAGAGCACGGAACTGAAGCTCACAGATGCTCTAGAATCATGTGACATGACAGTGATCTAAAGGTTCACACTACTCAGCCTCTCATCCTGGCCAAGAGCGCACAGATGGCCGTGAGCTTGGAGCAGATCTGATGGTACAATGATGACTGAACCTGTGTCTGGAGGCTGAAGAGGACGATCCCTTGATCTTTCCTTGGGCGTGAGGGCGAGAGGATATCTGTCTGTCAGGACCTGTCAGGGGCTTCCTGGGTGCTTTATGGAGGTCAGTGGGGGAAACCCTGTGAGAATGTTCCACAATATCCTGCTGTAGGACTTTGGGATTATAGACCCAGGAAGTAGGAGCTGGCTGCTCAGCGGCGAGATTGGCATCTTCAGGCTTGTGAGCTGTCTCCTGCTGAGGGGCAGGATGGAGCTGAGTCTCAGGATAGCAGCATGTTGTCCAGAGGAGTTCCTAATGTCCCTTAGAGCTGCAAAAGCCTCATTCCTCTCCCACACGAAAGACTGAAGGAGACAGACACCTGGGTAGATGGAGTCCACGGCCCAGTTTGAGCCTCTGCTGTGTGCAACCTGGGGCGTCCCTGAGTCTTAGGCCCTACACTTGTGAAAATGACCCCACAAGAGCCTCTGCCTCAGTGAACGGAGGTGGAAGAAAGGGCACAACAGGGGTGTTTTATAATGGCCCCTCCTGTGCTATTAGCAGCAGTAGAGATAGGGACTGTTCATGTGCCTTTGGGGAGAGGAGTCCTGTGGGGAAGGCCATGATACCTTCTCTGTGCAGGGAGCCCCAGGGTTGGGCTCTTTGGGACGTCCTTCAGTGCTGTGCTCACTACTGTTGGTTGTATCGGGGCATGGTGCATTCCTTTGCCCTTTCTCTTCATCCTATCAATAGCATCTCTGCCCTCAGCCCCTCCCATCCCTTCCTATTAGCTGCCCTGGGTCTTCATGGGAATCTTCTTGGGGCACAATGGTGAAGGAAATCTCTGGTGCCAAACAGAAAGATCATATTACAGGTCCCGAAGCTTATGAGTTCATGGTGTTCCTTGAGCACGGGGCTTTTGTGGACTTGGCAACTTCCCATGTGTCCAAAATTTGGGGTTTGTAGATTGAAAGGCCGTGGGCCATGGAGACCTTCATCCTGCTGATGGCCACTGACACCTCCTGCCTCTAGCCTATCTAAACAGCCCTGATGCAAACTTCAATGACCTCTTTCAGGTCCTTCCTGTCCTCTCCAGGTTCCGCGTCTTTAGTGGCACACATATATACATGCAGGAGGAACACTCAGGCACATACAGTAAAAATGAGTCTTGTGAACAAACAAAAGCCGTGTTTTCTGAGTCATGTCCTGTCACATCGGCCTACAACTCTGCGCATAAACAGATATCATATTCCTACATTACGCCCTTCCCACCAGACTGCAGATTCCCTGAGGGTAGGTGTTGTGGGACTGCTAGAATAGTTCAGTTAGCGCCTCACTCAGGGCAGTGCAGCTTCTGTTCTTTTGACTGTCCAGTGGTAAAGTGCACCAGTACAGACATTCTCTGCGTCCCTCCTGACACAGAAGTCAATGAATTGCGTGAGGTGCTCAGTGCTTTATTATGGAACAGGCTCTGCGTTTGATGGCTTTGCTCGGCTAGTGTAGGTCAATGCTGTTGTTCCGCACATCTGCATTATAGGCCGAGCTAAGTGGCGTTTGGTGGCTTAGGCATGAACTGAATGTGCGATGTGCCATAGCTTCCATTCACAGTGGCTTTTTGGGATGTCACCCATCACCCGTGCAGGCCTCTCTGCAGTGCGCCTTCACATTTGTCACTTTCTATGATTTATTCAATTCCATCGTCCACGGCCTTCAACGATGCTTACTATCATTGTCCTCGGCTCACAGAGAGGCTTAGAATTTGTCTGGGCTCGTGTCAAAGGAGGCCGGGTCTGGACTGGAGCCTGGGACTGACATCTGGCTGTGACTGCACGGGGTACGCCGGGTGGGAGGGACCCACTGAGGCTCTTGTCACTTTGCTGTGGAACTGTGAAGATGCATTCTGTTTTCTGCCTCCGATGCAACCATCAGGAGGCTTGATGCTCTGCACCACTGCAGCATAGCAGAATGTAATCATGCATGTTTGTACCACTGGTGTCTAGCCTGGAGCAGGGACCCCTCAAAAAACTGAATGAGCGGGAGATGGTAAGCCAACAGTCTTCTCCTTTTCTTCCGCTCGTCTTTATGCTTGTGGGTAGGGCTAACTGGTCATGTCACAGGTTACATGGCGTAAGAAGTACTTCTTAACAGCTGGTGGCCTTGTAGCAGGTACACAGCTGAAAGCCCAGAATGATCTCTATTCTCTTTGTGTGGCACACCAACACTTACAGTGTCTGTTAGAGCCAGCGATTCCTAGTCTGCTGCCCCGGAACCTCAGAAAGCGGCCGGGGGAGTATCCAGAAGCTCGGCTGACCTGAAACGAGGAATTCATTCTGAAATCAGCATTGGGAATTGTGCCTTCTGAGTCATGGGCTCCCACTGGCTCTGGTTCTCCAGCAGGGATCCCCCCACCTCCACCCCCCAGCAAGGCCCGAGTTCCGGAGGGTGGGTCGCTGCTGCCCAACCAGTCCCTGTCTTCTCTTTACTCAGAGCGGCTGGGTTTGGGTTACAGGCAGCAATGGGACTTTGGGCGAAATGTCTGAGTCTGTGGTTCTGAGCAAAGCGCTGGAGAAGTCAGGCCTGTGTTTTCACTGTTTCTCTAGCTGAGGAGGGAAGCCTTCATTTTGGTGATCAACCTCCCGTAAGTCTCTTCAGCCCTCTGATCTTCTGTGTAGTCCCAAGCAGAAGGGAGAGAGTGCCACTGACTGCCTAGTCTTGTGGCCGGGAGACAGTGAGCAGATGTTTGAGAAGAAAGTACACTGTAGATGGGAGAGGGCTGTGCCCACGCTGTGACTGCCATGGTTTGTCATTAGGAGGTTTCTTGGTCATCCCTGGAGGCAGTTTGCTCCAGGCTACATCTGCTGAGCACTCCTGGGGGTGGTGGGAAGGGAGGAGTGAGGCGGAAGAGGGGGGGCAGCCAGGCAGGCTGAGGGCTGGAAGAAGTCTGATCTGTGCTCTTGTTGGGAGGCAGAGGGAGAGCTCGCAGCTGCCTTCTTTTCTTTTCCTGAGTTGCATCCTTCATGTCTGGGGGTGTTCCTCAAAATCAGCACTTTCCAAGGACACAGCCAGTCCAAAGCTGAGGACTTGACAAAGGATACGGGTCCAGCTTCCCACTCCTTCTGGACTGGTCTCTGCAATCTGTCAGCTGCATTGTCTCCCGACTCTCCCTTTCATCCTTGCTCTGTCTGGTACACACTTCCCATGATGTCCAAGTCACACCAGACCTCAGATCGATGCACACCTTCAGCCAGCCCACAACTACATTGGGGCTGCCATTGTCCAAGGCCTTAAATCTGGTGAAGGCTCACTGTTTGGAGAGCACCCGAGAGGGTGGGCTTTGTTGGGATGTACTGCAGGGTGTCTGGCGGTTGTCCTGGGGACTGTGGGAATCCAGGAACTTAGAAGGATGTGAGAAGGATGTTGGAGAAGCCCAAGTGTCAAATGTGTAAGTGAAGAAGGGAATTCGTAACGGAGAGAGAGAAGGAGAAAGAGAGAGAGAGAATGAGAAAGAATGAGAATATGAATTAGAGATATATTTACCAGAGTGCTTGTATTTTGACCAGAATGGGACTCATGGGAGAGAGAGAGAGATGAGTAGTCAAGACAAGGCCAAGGTGGGGTCAAGCAGAAGGGACATGGACAAAGCCCACTGGGGACTGTACATGCCCATCTGTGATCTTCTGCTTTGCTGCTGCGGGGGGGCGGGGGGGTAGGTCAAGGCTCTCATGACTATTGGGTCACAGAAAGGAGTAAGAAGTCCAGGGCTGCCATTCCTGGGAGGCTGAAGAGCAGAGGTAACTTTGAAGGGGCTATGGAATGGAAGACACTTAGGTTGGTGAGATGAAATGAAGTCAAGATAATAACTGACCATCAGTGTGGGTATAAAATGGCGCTAGACAGTGGCCAGAATCTATGTCATGAGGGTGGCTGTGTGTCAGCACAGTTGATATATGGGATCCTGAGTGATGGTGGTGGTGGCAGTGGTGGTGATAATGGAGGTGGTGATGTACCAAAAGTAATAGGCATTGGGGAGTGTGCAGATGATGTACTATGCTTGGCTAAATCAGAAGCTGATTTTTTATCTCGCGCCACAGTCCAATGGGCTGAAGCTGTCAAGGAGGCTCAGGCTCCATAAGGTCACTGAGGGCCTTGGCTTCCTTCCACATTGCTCTTTTTCTATGTTCTAGGAAGTTGTGTCCACCGATCTGTGAGTTCTGGGTCATCACGATCTTATCTATCCTGTTCTTCTGAAAAATGCTCATATGGACACCCTTGGCTGTAAAGAAGACTTGGAAATTTTTCTCTGGGTGCAGTGATGAACCCAATTTCCTTCTCTGTGGATGAAGAGGAGGAGAAATGGGGGATCTTGCAGTCTGGTTAAAAACAAATAAAGGATGGAAGTTTCCTATCCAGCAAGAATTATTGAATACTGTGTTAGACACCTGGATTATAGGAGACAGACATGCTGCTCATGGCTGGGTTAGTTAGGGGGCCAGCTGAATGCCGTGGTCATCAGAGAAGGCTGTAGCTTCAACTCTGAGGACAGAGACTGGCACTGTCAGAGATAAGGGCTGTGGCAGGAAGGGAGGCATCATAGAGTAGGCTTGGGTTCATGTAGTAGCCACAAGATGCCCTCCTTCACTTGTGTGTTCAGCAAGAGTTTGTGGATGGGGGGCATTTGGAATAGGTAAAAGTAGGGTCCCTTCTTGTGAGGTCTTCCTCCCTAATTGGGCTTTCTTTCTTGTTAATCAGATAACACACATATAGCATGTGTAATTATACCAGTGATAAGGCTTTGAAGGGTGGTATCCAGTTCTGTGGGTATGGTTAAAAGGGCGTCTTGAGCCATCCTGAGGGTTTGAAGGATGCCAAATGGGTGTCTGAAAAATGAATGGGAACCTGGTAACCCAGGACTCAGGAAGTAGAGGCAGCTAGGGTGTGAGTTCAAGGCTAGCCAGCACTTCATAGGGATTTTTAGGTCAGCCAGGGCTACATAGAGAGATGCTCACTAAAACAGTAGAGGAGATGAAAAGGAAGAGTGGAAGAAAGAAGGAGGGGAAAAGAGGAGGAGTCAGTAACCTTGAAAACATATTTGCTCCAGAAGGAACGATCAGCCTGTGCAGAAGAGGGATTGAAGAACAGCCTGGCAGTGGGCGCAGCGTGGTGGTGGCAGGCAGCAGAGACCCTGGAAGGTACAGTCGTTATTTGCATTATTGCTGGGACAGAATACCCAGTAAAAGCTGCCCGAGGTAGGAAGGGTTTGACTCTGGGTTCCTGGTGAGGAAGGCATAGCAGTGAGCAGTGGAAGGAGCAGGAGGCAGGGGGTTACATCACTGTAAGGACAGTCCAGAAGGCCACAAGACCTTCAGCAGAACCCAAGCCAAATCCTAACCCAGAGGCTCATCTTGTAGCATCCTCTGTCTTCCAGCTCGACCCAGCTCCATAAAGGTTCAGTCTCCCACAGTGTGCTGTTAGATGGAGGCCAAGGACTCAAACTTCCGAGCCTGTGATGACAATTCACATCCGAACCGGGGAAGAATTTAGTCAGAGGCAAGGACACATAGCAATTGATGACTCTATTAAAATTTGGGCGTTTATCTTAAGAGCCAGGGCAAAAGGGCTGGAGAGATGGTTTAGTGGGTAAAAAGTACCTGTCCCCAAGGCCAAAGGCCTTAGTTTCATCTCCAGGACCCACTTGGTAGAAGAAGAGAACAGATGCCTATAAGTTCTCTGACCTTACACATGGACCATGGCATGCCCCTCCCAAACAAACAAACAAACAAACAAATTTGATTTTAAAAAAGCTAGAAAGGAAAGATCCAGCTGTAGATGGGCTTTATGGAAGAGAAGGGCAACATGGGAAGGGCCCTGGGAAGGGCAGTGCATAAGAGACAAACAGAAGACAGAGGGGGTCAGAAAGGGTGTAGGCTGAGGGGACGGGAAGGATGGGGAGACTGACTCACTGGGTGGCCTTTGTGATGGGGGAAGGGGGTGAGGAGCAGAGAGGTTGGTTGGAGAAGGGCTCATTCACCCTGACTTCCATGGAGCTGGGCTGTGCAGCTGGGCATGAGGCCTTCCTGGGGGGAGGGGGAGCTCCACAGCTCCCTAATGTAATGGCTATCATGGTAGGTGGTGCCCACAGATCTGGAAGTGTCTCCTAGAGTCCCGTGTCTCATAGGCTTGGAGAACTGTTGGCAATGTTGGAGCCTTTAGATGTCGGACTTGATGGGAAGTCTTCAGGTCACTGGGGGCTTGGCCACGAATAACAGACTGGAACCCCATCTTTGTGTCCTTGTCTTTGTTTCTTGATTACCATATGGTGAACAGATTTCCTTTACCATGCGCTCCTGTCATGATGTCTTGCCTCCGTTAAGGCCCTGAGCAGCAGAGCCAAGTGACTAGAAACCAAGACTGTAAGCCGAAATAACCTTCCCTTCTTCAAGTTGACTCTTTCCAGTATTTTGTTACAGTGATGGAAAGCTGACTGACCCAGTGGCTGACTCAGCATGGGTTCCTTCTCAAAGTCATATGGTGTGACCCTCCCTTTCCAGGAGGAGGCCCCTCTGTCCCTCTGAACACAACTGCAAGAGGACTCGGGAACTGAGAGTCCTCCCCAATCCAAAGGCTTGGCCTTATATGCTACTGCTGCCAGCTTGTCTGTGAACTTCCAGTGGGAAACCAAAGGCAGACACTGGCTCAAAAACCAGTGGGTTTGTAAAACGTCCCTCCCCTGGAGGCCAGGCCAGCGGGCACAGTGACAGGGTATAGAAGAGTTGATACAATGATGTCACAGGTAAAGCACTTCATCCAGCACCTGGAATAACAGGCTGTGCGTTCCGTGGGAAGGTGGCTGTGCAAATTCCTCATACATCAGATGGGGCTGGGGACTGCCGCCTGCAACCCCAGAAAACCTATGCGTGCATTACTAAGTGTGTACTGCACTTGTTTCCCTGCCTGCAGAAGCAAGCTCTTCCTGTGTGTGGGTGTGAGTGTGCAGAGTACCAGTGTGGTGTCTGGAAGTAGGGGTGCAAGCTTAGCACCAACAGCACTGGCTGGCTCACCTTGAACTGTTCGGTTCCCTGATTACGTGGTAGATTACGGTGCCTAAATGCACAGGGTCCTACAGAAGGCCAGCAGTTTCAAACCCCGCTATGTTATTTACTAGCTGTGTGACCTGTAATGACAACATAGAAATACTCACAACTTCGGGGAACGCTGACCACATCGTGTGGAAGGTGTCATCACGGTGCCTTGAATAAATGGGTGTGGGGACAGGGGAAACCTAACAGTTAACCCCAACTTCCTCATATGCAAAAACTTGAGCTGAGTGTGTTCTGGTGGTGACAATGACAAAGATTTCCACAGCGAGATTCGGTGTTTCCTACTGGTGTTTCTCACTCGTGCCATCCTGGGGTCCTTGACTCACTTAGCTCTTACTGCCTCCATTAAAGTCACCTGTTGCAGACAGGGCCACCAAGGGGTGTTACTGCATAGGTCGGGCCAGGATTCCTATATCCAGAAGTTCTTTAGGGTCTATACCGCTGTTCTTGTGGGCCCACCTGACCTCCCCCTCTGCTCAGATAATGGCAGTCTTCCAGCTAGGCCTGGCAGCTGAGTGGCCTAAATTTAGCCCTCTGGCTTTAGTGGTGAGCCACAGGAAAAGACCAAGGGGAAAACCAATGGGTTCTACATTTTCAAAATACCTATGGTCCAGACCGTAAGTGCAGCAAATGTTAGGCTGGCAAAGGGGCCTACGCCCTCTGCTTGTTTTTGAGGGAGGCCTGGGAAACAATCTTGTTTCCTTCTCCTTCATCTTCCCCGGTTGAACTGCCCTGGAGAATGGCCAGTCGGAAGTGGTCTGTCCCCTGGGAGTGGGCACTAGGTGGTGGGAGCACCCCTGCGGCCACTGTTTGGTTTGGCTGGATCTGCCCTGGGTTTGGCTCGCACAGCTCAGCCTCTGTCATGAGGGCTCTGGCCATTTTGTCTCAGCAGGGCTGCTGCTTTAGGGAGCCTGGTCAGCCTGGAGGCCTGGGCAAGACAGTGTCCACAGAGCTATCTGTTACTGAACCCTTGGGCAACCTTACTTGTGTGGATTTGCTTAATCTTAACAGCTTAAGGAGGCGGGGGAGGGCTCCACCCTCTTTTTATAAATGAGGAAAATGAAACCCAAGCAGGCTGGAGAACGTTTTCAAAATCACACAGTGTCTCAAAAAATAAGCAGCTGGGGCTGAAACCCAGCCTGCCTCTGACACCGGCCCACTCACCACTGCAGGTACTGCGTCTGCTACAAGTGTTTGTTTGAGATCTTCAGCACATCAGACGTTTTTACACACACCGTCTGGAGCCTCCGCACACTTGGAGGTAAAGATCCCGACGGATCCAATTGTGTGGCTTTAGAAGCAAGACTCACAGAGGCGGACTCCTCACTCCCTGTGGAGCGATGAGGTCAGCCATGTTGCCTGCAGGACTGTGGGCTCGCGCTTCTTAATCGCGTCTGCCTCTGGTGCTTCATACAAAGTCAACACACCGTGTGTGCGTCCTGCTGTCAGGTCATCTCAGGCCACCCATCCAATCCCTGGAAGCCTTGTCCTGACTGCAGTTTGTCACAGTGGCCTGCCAGTGAAAGACAGGACACAGGGCCTTCTCAAGATTCAAAAAATTGTATCACTAAGCTTTCACAAGCAGACTGGGCCCCAGACAGTCCACATGCCCTTCAGGAATGAAGATCCTCTGCAGCCATCTTAGTGGAAAGGAAAGGCGTTTTAATATTTGATGCCCCCTTTTTGCATCATCTTTTCTTATTTAATGGGTTGTTTCATTGTGGAGATAAATATCTATGTGTTTGTCTATTTATTGTGTGTGTGTGTGAGAGAGAGAGAGAGTGCAGGTGTTCACGAGTTATGGCATGCATATAGGTGTGTGTATGTTATGTCATGTCCACAGGTATGTGTGTGCTATGGCATAGAGATGGGTATGTGCATGTTATAGCACATACATGGGCGTGTGTGTTATAGCATATACAGGGTGTGCATGTGTTATGCCATATACATGGGTGTGTGTGTGTTACGGCATATACATGGTTATGTGCATGTTATAGCATATACATGGTCATGTGTGTGTTATGGCAATCACATGAAGGTTAGAAGACGTTTTCAGAAGCCCATTCTCTCCTTCTACCACTGAGTCTGAATCTTACTGTTTCTGCCTGAGAGCTTCCGAGGGATAATCCTGTCTTCTCACGGCACTGTCTGAGTGCTGGGGTTTCAGATGTGTGACATCTGGGTTTTTGCTCCAGGTTCTAGGAATGGAACTCTGATCATTAGGTTTGTGTGGTAAAAGCATGTGTGTATAATATGTATGCATATATACAGATTCATGTACAATTAAAATATATATCATTAAAATTGTCATCTCAGCCATTCGAAGTGTCTTAATCTATGCCATAATGTCTCAGTGGCATTGAGTGCACGCCCAGTAGTGTCCTACCTTCACTGTTATCTCCACCCAGAACTTTCCCATCTTCCCCAACAGAAACCCTGTCTCCTTCAGACACACTGACTCCCTTTATCTCCTCTTCCCAGCTCTGGCAACCACATTCTATTCCTTCATCTGTGAATTTGAGCACTTTAAGGGCCTCCTATGACTGTCCTTTTGTGTCTGTTCCATTTCTCTCAGGGGTTATCCATGTGGTCTCTGGTGTTAGGGTTTCCTTCCTTGCTAAAGCTGGTGGTACCCCATTTGTCTCGGTAGACTCATGACTGCCGCTAGACAAACTGCTGAGGATGGAGAGGTGAACGGTGGTAAACAGAGGTGAACGGTGGCCATGTCGTTCTTCTCGCGAGTGATGTGAGGAGCAGATTTCCCCATCTCTGGTGGTACTGACATTTATTGGTTGGTTAAGATAGGTTCTGCCGGGTTTCTTCATCATAAAGTTAATTAGCAAGTATTTTATTCTTGTTCATGAATTAGTATTTAATAAGCCCTTTGTGGAAGAACTCCTTGAGAACCTTCTCTTCTGAGACCCAGTTTTGTTCTCTAGTTGGGCACTATGCTTTGTTGAATCATGATTTTTGTGATCATGTCATCTCTTTAAT
This sequence comes from Chionomys nivalis, assembly GCF_950005125.1. Lineage (NCBI taxonomy): Eukaryota > Metazoa > Chordata > Mammalia > Rodentia > Cricetidae > Chionomys > Chionomys nivalis. The sequence goes on from NC_080086.1 coordinate 37,628,424, forward strand.
TTTTTTATGGTGTATGATGTGTGGGCATGTATATCGTGATCATGTGTGAACACGGGCACACATGTGCTATGAAGTGTATATGTCAGAGGATAACTTCACGTGTTGGTCTTTGTTTCTTACCTTGTTTGAGGCAGGGTCTCTCTCTCTCTCTCTCTCTCTCTCTCTCTCTCTCCTCTCTCTCTCTCTCTCTCTCTCTCTCTCTCTCACTCTCTCTCTCTCTTCTCTCACTCTCTCACTTTTCACTGCTGTGGAGGCCAGGCAGGCTGGCCCACAAGCTTCTGGGCATTTTCCTGTGTCTGCCTCCATCTTACTGTAGAAGTGCTGGGATTACAGATGCGTGCTACCACTCCCAGATTTTGTCCTTTTTTTCTTCATCCATTTTTGGGGGGACTAGAGGGGGGACAACATTTCTGTCCCAGAACTCATCCTGTAGTTCAGACTGGCCTCACATTCAGAGAACTGCCTTCCTCATCCTCCTGTGTGCTGGAATTAAAGGCATATGCCATCGCTGCCTGGTCAAAGGGGGTCAAAGTGCCTGGAACTGGAATTACAGATGGTTGTGGTCCATGATTTGGATGCTGGGAACTGAACTGGAGCTCTCTGGAAGAACAGCTACTGCTCCTAACCTCTGAACCATCTCTCTAGCTCCTCTCTCTCTCCTTTTCCTTTTATGTGGGTTCCCGGGATTCGCGCCCAGGCTCCCACACTTGCACAGCACGTGCTTTTCCCACGGAGCCGTCTCTTCAACCCCTTTCTTCATCTTTAAGTTGGGAATTTTACTCAGTGTGATTTTAACATAAAGTATCTGAGCATGTTCTATGTATCAGGCACTGGTGTCTCTGCTCATGCTTTCCATATGCCATGGCTTCACATGGGAAATAGTTATTGTTGTGAAGTTATAACAATACACAGCAGGTTAAAACTACAGACATCATGTCCCACATCCTTTATGGGTCAGGAATCAAGAACAGCTTCCCTGAGTAGTTCTGGCTCCGTCTCTCCATTATCTTATGTTTTGGACCTGACGGGGCTGCAGTCAGCTGAGAGTATCTGGGACTAGACAGTTTGGGCTAGCCTGCTGTCAAGGGGTATTCAGCATGAACTATCTTGGTCAAACCCCGCCTTGCCTGCTAATGAGACACAACTGTGGGAACCAATCTACAGTTCTAGGCTTTGCCTCCTATGCTAACATGTGGAAAAGTTCCTAAAATTCTTTACAGATGTAGTTCAAAATGAGAGCTGAACTCTCATTTTGCCTCTTCTTGCTTGCGGGACCTTAGGGAGATGCCATGGGATGATTCCCTGTCTGGGACACGGGGATAATGAATATCCACCTCTTGGGGGTTTTAGGTGATCATTTCAATCACACATGTGAATATAATTGTTCTATGTGAGCCCCAGGGAATGTGACTGTAAAATAGATTTTACCCGGTGAGAACTGAAAGATGCTGACAGCCAGAGGATGCCTCTTTACGCCTCGACCTTTGTCAGCCTCGCTGACAGGATCGCAGCATAAATGACAGGCTTCTTGGTCGTCTGTGGCTCTTGAGTAAAACCTCAGGGGAAACCTGGTGAAGAAACCCTTTAGTTTGCTTACGGTTCCCCTCCACCCCCAACTCTCCGTAAAAGACTAGTATCATCAATGAAAGAATTGTACAGAGCCTTTGGAGGCTGAAATAGGTATGAGAGCCTGAAGGAACTGTGGTTTAGCCCTGTGTTCCATCCTAGCTACAAATGGGCATTGTTCTTGTTGTTTTATTAGAGATTTGAGCTACTCTTGGGGGCCCAGGCTTACTGCCGCCACAACAGATGATGCCTGACCGGATTGTTTTCTTGCACACACACATAAATGCCTAAGTATATATATGTATGTGTGTGTGTGTGTTTATGTGTGTGTGTGTTATTTGTATTAAATGGAGGACCTGGCACGTGGTTAGGATACAGGAGCCATATCCCCAGACCTACCTGTCATTGGTTGGCCTTATATAGAAACACAGTAAGGACCAGGTCCAAATAACATCAGTATCATGACGTCATATCAACCAGGTAGAGTTGTTGTGGGGCCCCATCTTCTTCCTGGAAACTTCAAATGTCACTTCAGGAAAAACTCATTGTTCATTGTGAAAAACTTAAACATTAATCATATAGACATATATAGACATACATATATATATTCAATGAAAGGCATGATAGATATATTCAATGAAAAGTATGATAGATATGAAGAAAAGCAAAGATGTTTTCTAAACTCATATTTGTTTCTGTCCCATATCATGGCTCTTGACATGAGACAGAAACTCCAGAAACTCTGGGTTTTTCTCTTACTAACAGGCTTGGAATTGGAGAGGGACTGAGCCAGAGTCCAACTTCAAAACCAGCTCTACATATTTATAAAGAAATGTTTAATAAGACATATATATATATATAAATAATAATTACAAAATGTGTCCATCCACCAGTAATTAAATATTCAGGGTCCCTTAATTTCTTTGAAAATGAGTATTTTCTATTTTCCTGTGGAGATAAGAAAAGAACCCTGCCCCCAACCTATCTGTATTTCTTACCATCAGTATGCTCGCCATCCTTGTGAATGGATTGTTATTTATCTTTTCCTAGTGGCTTCTCTTCTTCAAATTGAACCTTTATTAATTTTGACGGTATCCACAATTTTTCCTCACCTGTGGAGATAAGAGCAAAACCCCTTCCCCAACGCAGCACATCTTCTGGCTTCCATTGTGAGGTCAGCACATCCTTGAAATAAACTGGTTGATTTAGTTCAGTAGACTTTTCCATTATCGAATGTCTTTCTGCAGCCGTTGTTCATTCTCATTAGCGTTGAGAAAATTCAAGGTTAACAAAGCATTATGTAACCTATTTCTGGGGGTGTCTTCCACCCCTTTCTGTTTGTTCAACATATCCTTTATAGTTCAATTTGATCTTTCTATGACTGCTTGACCTGTAGGATTGTATGGTATACCTGTAACATGCTTGATATTGTAATAATCAAAAACCCGTTTCATTTTCCTAGAGACATAAGCAGGACCATTATCTGTCTTTATTTGTGTAGGTATACCCATGATAGCCATGACTTCTAATAAATGAGTGGTTACTGAATCAGCTTTTTCTGAACTTAAAGCAGTTGCTCACTGAAAGCCTGAATAGGTGTCAATGGTGTGATGAACATATTTTAATTTGCCAAATTCTGCAAAGTGGAACACATCCATCTGCCAGATTTCATTCCTTTGGGTGCCCTTTGGATTAGCCCCTGCAGGCAGTGGCGTTTGGTTATAGAAAGAGCAAGTAGGGCATTTCTTTATAATCTCCTTAGCTTGTTGCCATGTAATAGAAAACTCTTTCTTCAAACCTTTGCTATTTACATGATGTTTTTTATGAAATTCAGAGGCTTGTAGCACACAATCAATCAATAATTGATCAATTTCTGCATTCCCTTGTGCTAGAGGACCTGGCAGACCCGTATGGGATTGGATGTGTGTTATGTACATAGGGCAAAGCCTGTTCCTGATCAAATCTTGAACCTGGAGAAACAATGAGGTTAGTTCTGTATCATCAGGTATAAATTAAGCAGTTTCAATATGTAAAATAACTCTTTCTGCGTATTGTGAATCAGTAACTATATTAATAGGTTCTTTAAAATTCCTTAGCACTATAAGAATGGCATATAATTCCGCCTTCTGGACAGAATCATAAGGACTTTGTTCCACCTTACCCAAGTCTTCTGATTTGTAACCTGCCTTCCCTGATTTATTGGCATCAGTATAGAATGTATGGGCTCCAGTTATTGGAGCATCACGGACGATTCGAGGAAGAATCCAAGAAGTTCTCTTTATGAAGTTAAGCCTCTTGCTTTTTGGATAGTTGTTATTAGTGTCTCCCAAAAAATTAGCACAAGCTCTTTGCCATGGTTCATTATCTTCCCATAATTTCTTTCGTTCATCAGCAGTGAAAGGCACTATAATTTCTGCTGGGTCTATGCCTGCTAGTTGACGAAGTCTCAGCTTGCCTTTTATAATTAACTCAGAGACTTTTTCCACATAAGTTTTCAGTTTCTTACTTGGTTTATGTGGTAAAAAGATCCATTCCAAAATAATATCATCTCTCTGCATTAAAATTCCTGTAGGAGAAATTTTTGATGGTAGTATGATGAGAATACAATCGAGCTCTGGATTCACCCTGTCCACATGTGCCTGTTGTAATTTTTCCTCAATCATTGTCAGTTCCTTTTCTGCTTCAGCTGTTAATTCTCTGGAGCTGTTTAAATCTTTGTCACAATCCAAGGTTTTGTTCAAATGAATTATTAGATCAGGTGTTATCCCAATAGCTGGCTGTAGACTGGAAATGTCTTCTAACAGTCTTTGAAAGTCATTGAGAGTCCGTAGGCGATCTCTCCGAATTTGTGCCTTTTGTGTCTTAATTTTTTGCAAACCTATTTTATAACCTAAATAATTAACAGAATCTCCCTTTTGAATCTTTTCAGGAGCAATTTGCAATCCCCATTTAGGTAAAAGTATCTTTATTCTTCAAACAGTCTGTTCAAGGTATCCATGTTTGAATCGGATAACAAAATGTCGTCCATGTAATGGTATACTATAGATTTGGGAAATTTCTTGCGTATTATTTGCAATGGTTGGTTCACAAAATATTGGCACAGGGAAGGGCTATTTAACATAACCTGGGGAGGACGGCCCAGTGGTACCTCCTCGAAGGTTGAGAATTGTTATAAGTAGGCACTGTGAAGGTAAATTTTTCTCTATCTTCTTTTTGTAAAGGTATACTGAAAAAACAATCCTTTAAATCAATAACTATGAGAGGCCATCCTTTTGGTAATAAAGAGGGCAAAGGAATTCCAGATTGCAGAGGGCCCATAGGTTGAATAACCTTGTTGATGGCCCTGAGATCTGTCACCATTCTCCATTTACCTGATTTTTTCTTAACCACAAATACAGGAGAATTCCAAGGGCTGGTAGATTCTTCTATATGTCCAGCATCTAATTGTTCTTGTACCACCTGTTCTAAAGCATGTAACTTTTCCTCAGCTAAAGGCCATTGCTTTGTCCATATTGGTTTCTCAGTCAACCATTTTAGAGGCAAGGCTGTTGGTATCTCTGAAGGGACATCAATTGCTTGTTCTTGTACAGCCCGAATGACCAGTTTTCTCCATTTGTAATATCTTTCGTTATTATTCTCAGAAATATAGGCTCTAGAAGTAGCAGGAATGTTAATTTGGGTATTCCATTGTTGTAATAGGTCACGACCCCATAAATTCATTGCAATATTGGCTACATATGGCCTTAATTTTCCTATTTGTCCCTCTGGCCCTATACATTCAACCCATCTCGTGCTCTGCCTTACTCGAGATAGGGTTCCAATTCCCAGGAGCTGAACATTTACATTCTGAAGAGGCCAATACAGATGCCAAGATTCTGGGGTAATGATACTTACATCAGCACCTGTGTTCAGCAGGCCAGTAATAAAAATGCCATTTACACACACTCTCAGTTTAGGTCTTTGATCATTTATAGAAGTTTGCCAAAACACACGTAACTTATCTTTCTGATCATTATTGCTTGTAACAGTAGGCATGGGGCTTCCTAATTGTCCTGACGAGTCACGTTCTCTGCAGAAACTGGAAATGACTGAACCATGTTTGCCATGGGGGCCTGTGAGGCCCCCCCTCTCATGTTTCCCGTCTGTATCAGGTTGCCTTGTCTATCTCTTGTAGACCTGCACTCATTCGTCCAATGTCTGCCTTTTTCACATCTTCTACATAAACCTGAAGGCTGAGTCCTCCTATTCCTGTTATTTCTAGAAGATGCATTATTATTATTTCTGAAAATCCGTTGTCTACAATTCCTTTTCATATGACCCATTTTGCCACAATTAAAACATTTGGTATTCTGGTGTCTCCTTTTACCATTGGAAATTGCTTCTTCTACCCATGCTTCAGTGCCATAATCAAATGTATCAACATTCAGTGTATGCAAGACCCATTCTTCCAAGGGCACTGATCTGAGCTTTAAAGGCCCCAAAATCCTTTTGCATTCCACATTTGCATTTTCATAAGTCAAAGACTCGATCATTATACCTCTTGCTTCTGGGTCAGATATCCCTATTTGTACAGCCTTAGTTAGACTTTGTAAAAAGTCACTAAAGGGTTCTCTCTGACCCTGTTTAACTCTGACAAATGATTCCATTCTCTGTCCTGGGTCTTGTACCCTGTCCCAAGCCCTTAAGGCTGCTGTAGTACACATGGAGAGTGTGTTTTCATCCAAATTAGCTTGTTCTTGAGGGTCGGAAAAGAGCCCTTCACCTAGAATTTTATCTAGGGAAATGTCAATTCCCTTCACTTTTTCCTGCTGTTCTAAAAGTCTAGCCTCTTGCCTGAATAAGCATTTCCATTTCAATTGCGGTCCACTCTCAAGTACCGCAGAGCTCAGCTGGAGCTAGTCCGAGGGGGTTGCTCTGCTTGTCGTGGCCCAAGATTTTAGCATCTCTTTAACAAAAGAGGCGTGCATCCCAAAAGTCATGACAGCCTGTTTAATTTCTTTGAGATCATTCATCCGGACAGGCTCCCATGTATCTTCCTTGATCACCCTAGGGTTTCTGGAACCAATCATCTTCTCTGTTGTTATTACTGGAAAGGCAGGTAGAGCTGTAGGTAGAGCTTTGTGGAAAGTGTCCCGGAGAGATTTACCCACAGATGTAGTTAAAATTTGTCTTTCTACCCTTTGCTCTTCCTCATCAGAATTTAGAAATTCCTCAATCTTTTCAATGCTATTCACCATTGCCTTCTGCAATGTCTGAATCTCCTGTCCAGAATTATGTTCCAAAGCCTTCATTGAGGATTCTAAAGTATGAAGTTTGTCCATTAGAGATAACATCTCATCTTTGGACATAATTTTTATGTTATAAACCGTGCCTTCTTGTATTGACAATCTTTCCGCCAATCTGTCATAAGCTTTAGACAAAATCCGATTGTCACATTCAGCAGTTTTGATTCTCTCAGTTAATGTTTCAGTTCCTACAGAAAGGGACTGAAGCTTACGATCCAAATCAGCTGTTCCCTCTTCCATAGTAATGAATTTCTCCTTAATATCAGCCACTAATGTTTCAGTTCCTACAGAAAGGGACTGAAGCTTACGATCCAAATCAGCTGTTCCCTCTTCCATAGTAATGAATTTCTCCTTAACATCAGCCTGTACCTTTTTAAAATTTTGCTCGGTTGATCGAGTCATGTTAAACAAAGATCTGTTCTCTTCCTGGAGAACTTCAAACTGATTCTTGAGAAGATTGTTGTCATTCTCAATTGTTTTTAAGCGTTCAATCTCTGCCTTAAGAATCCTGGATTCGTCTCGTAAAGACTTTATCATATTTCTGTTATCAAACCATTTAGTGCCAATGAAAACTACGAATCCCAGAAGGATCCATAGATGTGGGGTGATAGACACCTCTTGTAAAATCTCCCACATGATACAATTAAAAAAACTGTTAAATTCTTGAATGGTAACGTGTTCAGACATTTTATTTATAAAAGTGTTTTTTTTTTTTTTTTCCTACAATGACCGGTTCCTTCCAGTGGTGGTCTCTGTGGTTTTGGAGCCTGTCCTGGAACTAGCTCTTGTAGACGAGGCTGGTCTCGAACTCACAGAGATCCGCCTGTCTCTGCCTCCCAAGTGCTGGGATTAAAGGCGTGCGCCACGACCGCCTGACCAAGTCACTTTGTATCAGACCAAATCTGCCACTGTGGCGGCTTTTGTTGCAAAACCGCAGGTACTTGAGCTTCCGCTAATTCAGGCAGTGGGGTTCCGCTGCAAACTTAGCCAAGGCAGGCAGGGAGGGGTTAATTGCTCCGGTGAGCAGGCAGGGCAGAATGGGCCTGTCTGGCCGAGTGTATCTCGGATTCGGCACTGGGGCCCGAGTCACGAACTAAAAAACGGCACCCGGGAGCGTGCTGTGTTAGCTAGCGGGCTACGTGCTTGAGTCGGGGGCAAAATCATCAAAATGTAATGGTGTAAACGAATGCAGACAGATTGTAAAAATATATACAACTTTAATGGGGAAATAGACTTACAGAACCACTGTTCCCCCGGAGACCAGGAAAGCAGAAGCAAGTGCTGCAAGCATGCTTGCCAGATTTATAGGTAAACATTAGCCCGAGATGAACATGCCCCCTAAGAGGCGGGACTTATCCCTACACGACTGTTTCCTCTGTGACATGAGGATAACCGAGTATCCGCCTCACATGGCTGCTTTGAGGCTCAGAGATGCTATTATACACAGAGTGCTTAAATGGCTTTGAAGCATAGTGAGCACTCAAGAAATACCACTTGGAATTGTTCTAGTGGCACTTAGGAAATGTAATGCCACCCCCAAAATTTATTCCCTACCCCAAAACATCTTGAGAGGTTTGGATAAGTCCATGGATCCTATTTTGGTCTGTTTCTTTTGCTGCAATGCACCCTCTGAAGCTTGGTAATCTGTGAGGAAAGAAGCCTAGTTTGACAAATGGTTTGGAGGCTGAGAAGCCTAAGGGCATGGTGCCACTTCTGCTTAGCTGCTGGTGGGGGCCTCCTGCTGCTTCAGCACATGGCATGCAGTGGAGGAGCACACAGGTGATGGCAGGCGACACAGGACACAGGAACAGCCTTGCTTTATCGCAGCTCTCTTGATAACCAATGAAGTCTCAAGGCTTCAAGAGCTCACTCTTGCGAGAAAGGCATTGACCCCGTTTATAAGGGGACACCTTCATGGCCCAGGTGCCTACCACTGTCACTCTGAGGAATTAGGGTCCCAGTGCAGACATTTTAAAAGGATACACTCAAACTTAGCAGATCATGTTTGAGGGTTTTTTTTTTTTAAGAAAACAAGCAGGATATTAATATTTTATCCACTGAGAAATGAATGGGTGCAGGGGTTCCCTTTGAGAGGCCAGGCCTGTCTTTACTCACATGCATCCTGTTTGTTGAAATATAATATTCTGAGGCATTTCCTTGTTGCCTTCCCTTTCTCAGAAAGAACCCAGATCCCTTGGGAAGTATGTTACCTGATCTTACTGCCTGACCAGTGCAAGTTTTCTAAGCTGAGAACTCAGTGTGTTGGTGACGAGACCAAGTTGTGGCAATACACCATGGCAAGGAAACAGGTCTCCGAGCATCCCAGCGAGAGGTTGAACGCTATAGTCAGGCTTAGTGCTTGAAATCTGATTGGAGTGGGTTTTTTCATCAGAGGTGGGAATTTTAAGCATGTTTCTTTTGGTTGTTTCTGAAGGCATGGCAAATTCAAGTGTGTCCTGTGGACAGTCCCTAGCCAAACCACCCAGAAACCTGTCACTCACGATAGCCTTTCCAACTCAAAACCATTTGTGAGGAAAACTGCCGCTAAGGAAAGTGAATGAATGAATAGGTAGCATGATCAGCAATAGGCAGATGAAGTCATCCCAAGCTATAAGAAACAAGAACAACAAACCATAGCCTCGAATGTGAATGTTGAGAATCCCCAAAGAGCTAAGGGAAAGAATAGCATCTATAAAAAGTAAGAAATAGTGAAATAGAGAACAGGTAGAAATGAAACAAGAACACAGGATGTAAAAAGAATCAACTAGAAATCAGCAAGTATAGATTATCATTTTGGATTCATTAATAAAACTTCAATAGATGGAATTGACTCAATCTGACATGACTGAAGAAATAGTGAATTGAAAGATTGCTCTGAGGGCTACAACAACCACGAGGGGCAGTATGAGAGAATGAAGGAGCAGCTAAGAGACTTGGAGAGTCTCTGCAAGGCTCAAGGTTCTCCATTGGGGGATGAAGAGAGTAGACAGAATGTGTAAGAATCAGTATTTGATGAGAATCAAAGGTAATTTTTTTCTCATAATTGAAAATGTAGCCCTATGATTGAAAAAGTACCATGAGTGCCATATAAAAAAATAAATCCCCATTGTAGAGGCGTGATGGTGCATGCCTTTAATTCTTATGCTGGGGAAGGGAGTCAGAGACAGGCGAATCTGTATGAGTTCCAGGCCTGACTGGTCCATGTAGTGAGACCCTGTTCCAAATCAATCAATCAATCAATCAATCAATCAATCATCAATCAATCAACCAATCCACATATCAACAGAGCGCCACTTCAGAGCCTTAAAAACACTTTCTTCGTAGCTGCAGAGAGGGTAGATAGTGTCCCTCCAAAGAAAGACAACCAAATTGACAGCGACAGCAAGGGCCAGCGGTCTCGTAGGAACCTTGACGGTTCCATCAATCTGGCCATCCATGCTAGGTTCTGCTAGCACACAGCAGCAGAGCTGAAGTCAAAGAATTTTCAGTTATTCTAAAGGAAGAACGTTCACTATGTGATGGCACCAGCGAAAAGAAACCCTCCAGGAAGGCTGGGGTTAGACATGGTTTGAGTGTGTCCTCATGGGTCATGACTAGAAAGCTTGGTCCTCAATGTTGGCACGTAGGCTGGGCCTTTGAGAGGTGTGGCATAGTAGAGCCACACTCAGAAAAGAAAAACGTAGTTTTTTTCAGGATGGATGCCAATGAGAATGAACACGATGAAAGAGCAAGCTGGGCCTTGAATCCCTCTTTCTTCTCTCTCGGTGATTTCTTCCTCTTGTGTGATGGCATTGATCACAGTGTGATACAGCCCTGGTTCCCTCGCTGGTGACTGAAGGCAGGAGGCTCCCTGATGTTGTACTTCTTCTTAGTAAGTGCTCAGCCTCGAGCATTTTGTTAACGCAATGGAATAAGGACTTGTAATAAAATATCTAGACAGTTAAAGAATATCAAGGCCAAAAGGATGGGATTAAAATAAAAAACTGAGGATGTAGCTGGGGCTGGGATGTGGCTCAGTTGGCAGAGTAGTTGTCTAGCCTGCAGGAAGCCTGCGGGTCTTTCCGAGTCTGCATAAACCAATGGAGACCCTTGTCTGTAATCCCAGCAGGAGGATTGGAAGTCTAAGGTTATCCTCAGTGACATATGAGTTCAGGGGTAGCCTGGGTTACGTGAGACACTATTGTCAACAAACAAACAAACAAATCAAACCTTGAGTCTGCGTACTGGTGAAAAAAAAGTTGCATGGCAACTGGCTGTCTTAAAAAAAAGGAAAGGAAAAGTAAGTGAAACTTTGTTTATGAAAAGCAAAACAAAAGGGTTCTAAAAAGGGGCTACAGCCCTTTCATGTGATTGTTGCTTGGGAGGAAGGAAGCCTGGTGTTTCCAGATTTCTGGTTTTTCAAGACAACCCAGAAAGCCGGAACTTTTATGTGAAATTTCTTGATGTTTGAGAACTCGCAACAAAAATATTTAGCACACCAAGCTCTTCAACACCTTGTAGGTTCAAATAGAACTTCAGACAGCTGTTTGCCCTGCAGAAAGTGACCTTTAGTGCCACCTCAGCTCTCCAGTCCTGTGAGCAGGAAAATCTTCAGAGAGGAGCTGGTGCTTGTGCTACAATTGGGAGGAAGGAACTCGAGCAGGTGAAGGGGGTGGGGATGGCCTGATGGCCTGCCAGGTAGGAGTGGTCTAGGGGCCTCTTGGGAGGAAACATATTTGCTGGGGGTGGGGTTGGTTGTGCTAGAGATATTTGAATATTATCATTTTCTTAATGCCTTTTCTCTTGTTCCCAAAATACCCCCACCTTATTGGACTGTCCCTGCGGTTGAAGAGAGGCCGATAGATCTAGTGTTCAATGTATTGAGAGACTTACTGAGGGAAGTGTGGATTGTGGCCCTGGGGGGCAGCAAGGCCAGTTGGGTCTCTGTAATTTGGGTCAGGAAGAAGGGTCCTTGGTGTGGGATGGGGGAGCTCAGGACAAAGATGTTAGTGGGAGTTGGGAAGAAAAGCTCCTGTGTGTTTAGACACATCCCCGAGAGACGTCCAGCTGGAAAACTGTACACACCAGTCTGACTGTCGTTTGCTAGGAAATTGCAGAAAAAAACCCAGTCAGGAGCAGTCAAGGCTATAGTGACTCAAGATGGCTGCAGTCATGTCAAACGGAATGCACACAAGCTGGAAACTGTTCTACGTTTTGCTGTTTAGTGACTTCGCTCATTCCCTAGGGGGTGGGTGGAGAAGAAATGAGCACTATTTAGTGACAAAAGTGAGAGAGGGGAGCAGGAGAGGGGATGGTGCGGGCCGCTTCCCGAGGTGCTGTGTCCTGGGTCCAGCCCTTTAATTGGAAACAGTGCTGTCCACAGTGTGGTGACAGTGTGGTAATTCACAGGAATTTCTCAAAAGCTCCGAGGCTCTGGCTCTGAGCTTTTCTAAACAGCAGGGTGGCTGTGCTCAAAACAGGCTCAGTTTCTTTGAAATCAAAGAGCATGCATGAGTGGCGGGGACTGAGTAGGAGTGACTAGGGGAGGCTGGAGGGCAGTCAGGAGCTCAGGTTGTCACCCTGTTCTTGCTATAGGCTTCCCCAGAGGCGGAATCTGCCTTTCTGGAAAGTCAGCATGTCAGCCCCCAATCTCTGAAGCTGCCTTCAAAATGATTTAGTGTGTATAAACCTGCACAGTAACATGTACTGCGTGCACATGTCTCACGGAGTGCCTGCAGCAAGGCAATTCATAGCATTCTTTCAGTGATCGTTTTGTTCATTTTTACATGTCTATTTGATTACATGTGATTGAAATGTTCTTGTGTTCGTATTGCTGCTTCATTTTATGACCTTGAGAATTTAAAAAATAAAGTAAAATGACATTAGTAACTGATTGGCACCCAACAATCTAATGTCACTGAATCCCTGTTCTCATTACAGGAGGCAAGGTGGAATTTGTTAAGGACACAGGTTCTGTGTTGGGCAGATTCAGTTTTCATTTTCCTCCTGTGTGACCGTGTGACTCTGGCAAAGTGGCCTTTTGTTTGTTTGTTTTGTGAATGATAGCATCTGCCTTGCAGAGGGGGCTGTTGAAGATTAAGAAAATAATATCTGGTATGTAAGATTTGCTTAGTAAATGTTACAAATTACTACGACTTTTGTTACTATCGGCCAAGGACTGCAGAAGGAGTCGCCTCAGATGAAGGTGAGTTTGGAATCTGAGAAAGCCAGGCATGGGCAGCAGGGTGGGATGTTAAGCTCTGGCCCAGCCAAGGGCTCAGCCAGTTTGAGTTGCCATGGAGCACTGTGCCGTCTTGAGTTGGAGCAGGAGTCCTGAGCCTTTATACATAATTCATCTTATATAAACATCAAAATGGACACTTAGCAAAAAAGGACAATGAAGAGGTTATTTACATAATTGTCTCTCTGCATGTTATTCCGCAATACACTAAGGTATTCACTCTGCGCATGTAAATATTACTGTATTGCATGCACTAAGTCATGATGGGCCGCAGATATGGGTGGTCACTGGAAGACAGTTTCCGCAGAAGGTTGGCAGGCACAAATAGTCTTCCAGCCATGATGGTGTCTACCATGGCCTCCAAGTTCTGAGAACAAAGCTTAGCTTGTTTTCTGTGAAGAAACTGGAAGGCTAGAAGGGAAGCTGCTCTCCTCATGTCTCTGGGCCTGGGTGTGCTGGTGTCTGTTTCTTTCTGCCCATTTTCTGTCCTCAGTCTCTGTACTGGCTCCTTCTACCTGCTTGTTTGGTGCGTGGCCACCAGCCCAGGCTCTAGTGCCCGTCACAACTGACCTCAACTCATGTCTTAATGGAATGGGCTCTGTATCACCAACCACAGTCTATGCCACGGAGGCAGCAGGATACCTATAACCTCCCCTTTCCAGTGGTTTGCCAGCTCATCCTCTGAAAACAAGGGTTTATTAAGTGCTTATGATGTACTAGAGACTCAAACAGGCACTAAGCCCTGCCCTCAGGAAGGTATATTCTCCATGGAACACGGGTGGGGTGACTGAGGGAGCTTCCCCGGGGACCCGACCTCTCCTTGCTCCTCTCCCTGTGCGAAGTCAGTCATCCCCTCCTTCCCTCTGCACTCTTTAGCCCCATCCTGGGGTCCCCTTCCTTGTCTTATCTTCGTTCTGCCATTGCTGGCCGCCTCCCAGCCGGTCTCACCATGGCTGACAGCACCCTGTCCTTCAACTAGCAGCCTCCGCTCAGTTTTCCGTTACTCTGAATATCACAGCCATCCTCACAGACACTCAACCTTCGCGTGTTGACTGTTTTTCCATCCAGTCAGCTGTCCAGTTGTGGGAATCTGTTTCTTCTCTGTCTGCTCACATCTGTCTGCTTTTCACAGTCCTGGCATGGTTCCTGGCTTTACTTTCTCCTTTCCGACCTATCTCATTAGCCGGTCAGATTAGTATTCCTGAAATGCACCCCAATGTCCTGTCCTTCAGTCTTATCTTCTGGGCAGAAGGTGCCCTCCTTCCCTGGGCTGTCTTCCCCTTTCCTTTCCAGTTGCTTTCTCATGGGTTCCCATAGTCTTTTAATTAAAAAAAATTGTTTACGGGTGTTTTACTTGCATGCATGTTTATGCACTATTAGTGTGCCTGGCACCCTAAGAAGTCAGAAGTGGTTGATGGACCTCCTTGGACTGGAGTTTTAGAAGGTTGTGATCTGCCATGTAGGTACTGGGAATTGAACCAGGGTCCCTTGTAAGAGTAGCCAGTGCTCCTAACCACTGAGCCATCTCGCTCAGCTCACTTTTCCATACCCTTGACGGCTGTGCTAAAAGATTCAGAATGAGGTGGGACTGCCCAGAACCACATCCCCTTTTCCTTCTTCTGTTCCCCTCAAGGTTTGGCTCCTCTTTCTAATTGGCTCAGCCTGGTGTGGCCTATTTTGCCTTCCTCCTCTGAGGTTCTCCAGCTCCCTCTGACTCCGTCTCTGCTCATTACTGTTTGTTAGCTACTCCATGCTACACCGTGAACCACAGGGTGGCCGGGCAACTCCAGCCCACCCTTGCCAAGCTACTCCAGGTAAATACAAAACCTAGCTGAAAACAGAGCCTTCCTGTTCTCAACCAGCTTCAAGACAAACTCCCCAGGGGCTGCTTCAGGCAAGTGCCACCTGTGCTCTGCCTTCACCGAGCATCTGGAGTGGCTTTGGTTTCTTTGAATTGGGAGGCCCGGTCATCTTTAAGTCCTTCACAGCATGCAATGGAAGGGCTTGCAAAACTGTGGGCAGCTAGAGACTGCTTGAAGCCAGATGTATGAGTGAGCGGATAAGGGAACGATGAATGCCACAGTGTGCAGCTTTCCTGGGAGTCTCTTTGCCTCCCTTTTCTCCATGAAGGTGAAGCACAGCTTTTCTTTCTTGCTGACTGGCTGCTTTAGAACAACATTTGAGATTCCAGCGCTTCTTCATTTCCTGTATCAGGCCCCATGTGAGAAACAGCAGATCTGCAGGTGCCCCTAAGGCTGGACCACTGAGTTGAAATGTGGATGTGGAATCTACCTGTTCTCTTCAGAAGGCTGCCCCTGTCAAAACTCAGCATCCTCCAGGGACTGGCTCTCAGACATGAACCCCCATCACCACCTCACCTTCGACTCCTGTCATGGATGTTCAAGCCAGGCTATCTCTATCAAGTGTGGGGTAGGATTTGCAGACAGCATAGGTTCATCTTCTGGTACAGTGTGAACCATCTCCATATAACACATACTACCCAATACAATGCACATGCTGTGTCAATAGCTGTTGTTTCATGGGGAATAATGGTGGAAAAGAAGTGTACACGTGTTCAGTGTAGACACGGCCAGCACAGGCCCAACTGCATCTTTGGTCTGCAGTTGCCTGAATCCAGGGATCTTTGGCCTGTAGCTATGGAGGGCTAGTGTGAGTATTTCAGAGGTACCTGGGCTGTCAGACTGTGTGTTTTGCTAGAATATTCTCTGCAGCATCTCTCTCCAAGTATCCCAACTCTGCCTGGTCAGGACCTATTGGAACTTTAGACTTCAGATTAGCTGTCATAGCTTTCAGGAACTCTTCTGACCTCATTTTATTAGGCTCCCCTCCCCAGAGCCACAGTGATGCTATGCTTACCCTTTCCCCAGGCTGCCACTTCCTGTCTCCCCAATGTCTCCCTGTCTCCCCAGTGCCTGCGCCGTGCTGGACACATGAAAGGGACTTAGTACACACATGGTCCATGAAAGCATTGAGGTGTGGGTGGTGCAGGAACTGGTGGGTGGTGGACGAAGCAGATGCTAAGTGGTGTGTATTGGTCAGCACCTGCCACAGCACTGTGTTCGACAGAAGCAGAACCCCGGTGGCATTTGGTTACAGGAGTCTACTCTTTGTTCTTCTGGCCTTCTTTGGGGGTCAGCTAGGCAGCGCTGTTGATCTAGGTTGGGCTGGCTTGCATGTTGAGCTTGACTTTTTTTTGTTAAAGTGGATAGAGCAATATAGTTCCACAGCTTACACTGAGAAGACCTCTGGTGATGGGCTGGGTCCGAGGGTGAGTGTGCACATGACCTCTTGGGGCCTTGGTGGGAATAGGCACACCACTTTTTCTTAAACGAAGTCCTGCTCAGATCCAAGGGCAGATGGTAAGTCTCACATGGTGCAGATGGGGTAAGATGGGGGACTGAAGGAGCCACTCCTGGAGGCTTTTGGTGTCACAGCTGTCTGCTGGGCTCCTGCGTGTCATTCACTCTTCCCATGGTATTACGTGGCTTCTGTTTGCCCTTTCTCTAGCATCCTCTCAGACTGGGGAAGGGCTGCAAACTGTAAAGTCCTGTAACAGAAGACCTAGATAGATTGCCCCCCTGAAGGCATTTGGCCAACAGCACTGACAAGGTTGTGGGGTAATGGAGAGAGGGTGTGTGGTGAGATCAAAAAC
This sequence comes from Chionomys nivalis, assembly GCF_950005125.1. Classification (NCBI taxonomy): domain Eukaryota; kingdom Metazoa; phylum Chordata; class Mammalia; order Rodentia; family Cricetidae; genus Chionomys; species Chionomys nivalis. The sequence continues at coordinate 37,645,168 of NC_080086.1, forward strand.
ATGCCCACCGGCCTGGCATCCCAGGCTCCAACAGCTAAGTTCCCTGGTAACTGAAAGCCCTGTGGGCTCTCATAAATAATAGATGTAATGAGTTTTGAAGAGCATCTCACATTGTGGTGGTGAGGTATTAGCAGGAATGGGTACCCCCTTGGCTAGAGTAGCTATTTGACAAGTCAGGCTGCACCCAATGGCACCTCCTTTGTGAAGTTGGGGCACAAATTGGCCTGTAAAGATATTCTTGTGGTCCAAGAGAAGGACAAGGAAGAAACGCTGAGTGTTTTTCTGCTATATAATCCCTGGGGTGACAGGGGGCAGAGCCGGGGGTGGAGGTGTGGAGGGTAGAGACTGCAACTCTATAAGCAAAATCGCGTGACTGTACCCTGTGTTCTTCCAGGCTCATCTACCCAGTGTATAGAGATGTTGTACTTGCTCTTCTCAGGAGTAGCTTCTCCTTCCAGGGATGCTGGTGAGGCAGGCATTTCTCCCCTCCTGAAAGTTTTTGGTTCTTGGCGATTAGCAATGACTTTCTGCAGTAGAAACAGGAGGGTCAGTTGAGCACTGGGGCTAAACTGGACCCACAGACATTTCTTCCACTGACTTTGGAGTACAGTGCTGTAAATGGGCCCTGGCTCTGGAGAAGCATGGGGGTAGAAGGCAGGGCTCGAGGCCATTCCTCCCCAGACAGAGAGAAAACATTTGGGAAGACGTCTCAGGATGGAAGGCAGAAGCCTCGTGTAGTGATCTGGGTTATGGGTTCTCAGGGTCTGGGCCACTGCTCAGTGCAGAGGCCTCTGGATGGCCCTGTGTCATCCGAGGCTGCATTCCTTTCTCCACAAGCCCTCACATATCTCCAGAGGCTGGCCCTTGGATGGCCTCGTGGAAACACCTGGGCCCAAATGTGGCCGGTTCCCGCACCACAAGAGGAAGCATCTGAGTGCTTCTTGCTGAGAGCATATTATTATTTTTCTCTCCCTTCTCGCATGAATCATTTTGCCTGGAATCTTCCCAGGGAGGGTTCAACTGGCTAATTGATTCTGTCCCCACAATCAGGGAATCCGCCTCACTAACCGAGCAGCTGAGACTTAAGGGGGGAGGGAAGTGGAGCTCTGGGCTCACCCAGTCCTGAGCTCAGTGTGGCTGAAGCATTTTAGAATTTTAGAGCCCAGCAGGCTTGGGGAAGTCTTAACAGAACTTCCCACTTTGCTTAGCCAGAAGTTCTTTAGGGTTCAAGGTCACTTTAAAGGCGTTGAGATATATGAACTGCCCCGCAAATGGGCCTGGGAACGGACTGGCCATTAGCACTTACCATTACAATTCCCTAGTCCCTGGAGGCTGCCTTGACCCCTGTCTTGCTCTTGATTTCTCTGGAAGAGGAAGTCAAACAGACAGCAGGGTCCAGCCTCTAGAAAAGAGTTTCTGTTTGTGTTGTTGTTGTGGACGGGCTCTTCTATAGCCCCGGGGCCCTGCAGCTCTTAGTGTAGGCCAGGCTGGCCTCAAAACGCACAGAGATCTGTTTGCCTCTCTGCTTCTGAAATGCCAGGATTAAAGGTGTGTGCCTCCATATCTGGCCTGGGTATTTTATTTAATTAAACTGATTAATGAATTAAACCGTGTGTGTTTGCAGCTGATTAGAGAGTGTGTGGGTGGAGAGCGAAAGTGAGGGTGTGTCCTTCACAAATTATTTCATCTCTGAACTTCAGCTTCATCTTGAAAATGGGAGTTGTAGTGCCCTCAGTACCCCTTGACCTTTCCAACAGACCACAGCAAGCAGTGGGTGGCACTGGCTTTTGTGCTTCTGCTATCTTTATTCGTTAGCACGCTCTCTATTCCCTATCCTGAAGTCTCTTTAGAGCGCAGAAGGCTTCAGTGGCACATCATCCATTCATTTCCCCAGTGAGCCAGCCCCCAGCAGTGTCTCTCATTCAGAAGGACAAATGTAAGGCAGACAGAAGGGAACATGCAGTACAGTGGAAGTTAGGATCTGTTGTTGCCGAGTTCCTGCTAGAGCAGACTGTGCTGGCACCCCACACTGGTGCTGAGGAGAAGCCAGGGGAGAGGGAGGGAGGGAGGATCTGGGAGATGGGAGCTCATGACCACGCGATAAGTGCAGTCCCTAGGCTCCTGGCTGGAGGCAGTCAGGCAGTCTACTGAACAGCACAGAGGTATGTATGTTGAGGGACTGCTCACTTGGTTCTCAATGTGTGTGTGTGTGTGTGTGTGTGTGTGTGGCGGGGATAGAACCTTCCCACTTTCTGTGTAATCTAAGGCCCACAGCTTGGTACTAGAAAGGCAACCCCCTGACCCACTGACCTAGGGCAGTAAAGCCATTTACCTGAAGTCTTCTGAAGAGTTACTGCCCAAGCAGAAAGCATGGAGACCTCTGTACAATGCTGCCAAGTGACAAGCGACACTCAAAATGCGAGTTGTTTCCACTTTGGTTCAGGACCCAAGATCTGAAATAGGAGCTTGGCAAAGAATTCCAAATTGTGCAAAAAAGACAAATGGATTTATGTTGGGGTGATGAGAGCTTACCCTGAGTGCCACTTGGAATGGCTGGATTCCAATCCGACGGTTCAAATTTGCGGCAACACTGGGAGAGATGTCTAGGAGAGAGCCCCGAACACTTCTTCATTGGCTGACCTTGGGTCATGATCATGGTTACTTAGTATGCAAACATAATTGATGCGAATCTGAAGATAGTATGCTTTTGTTTTGTTTAGAGACAAGGTCTTAGGTGGCTCATGCTGACCTCAAACTTGCTAGTTAAGGATGACCTTGAACTTCTGATTAATCCCCCCTCATCTTTACCTCCCAAAGCACTGGGGTTGCAGGTGTGCACCACCACACCTGGCTTAGATGATGCTGGGGACCAAAGCCAGTAATTAGTTTGTGCGCGCTAGACTGGCACCTTACCAGCTGAGCGACATCCCCAGCTAGAGGGGTTTTAAATAAAGTCATAACATTGCTAAAATGCCTCATTGACAGAGTAAAGAAAGTCACTCTCTCCTTCCACGGTCCCAACAACAAACTGAGGTGGGATTCCACCAAAGTTCACTCTGGAGAACAGGTGAGTTTATTAGGCTTCCTGCAGAGCAGTAGGTGAGGGGTTAGGGCAGGCACATGGGTTGCCTTGGAACAGTCCTGGTGGAAGGTTTGCACCCAGAATGGATAATGGCTCCCCCATGGCTGTGTAGACAGAGACCCCTCCCCTAGTCTTTCTCAGCCTAAAAATGCCAGCCTCTCCCAGAGGCCACATGCAATTAGGACAGACTTGCTTATAATTGGCTGAGAGGAACAGCTGGATCCTCAGGTGAGGGGCCCACAGCCCTCCCCACCCCTCCTAGGAGGGAACATCAACAGCCAACAAACCCAGCCATGATGGTCTTTTGCAAACATGCCTAGCTGAAGTCATGAAAGTGGTGACAGTTTGGCTTGGACTATAGTCCTGTACAACATATAATAAATATGCCCAGTAAACCCATTTGCATATCTTTTACTATTTAGGGAACTCTTTTATATATATATGTGTGTGTGTGTGTGTGTAGGTACATATACATACATACATACATACATACATACATACATACATATGTATCATATGCTCATATACATAGAAAACCTGGTTTAAAACTTTCCCAAAATACCTAGATAGGTATCATTAAAGTATGTCCTTGACGAGGCTCTTAGGCTTCTGGGCATTTCCTGTTTCTCTTTTCCTTTCTTGATGCCACACATTTTGGAGAAATTTCCTTTCCTGCATCTCCCCTGATTCCTTGCCCCCGGTGACCCAAAGCTGTGGGCCTAGGGACCATGCAGGGACACCTTAAAATCCAGCCCTGAAGTAAACCTTCCCTCTTTTTAAGTTGATTTATCCTGGATATTTGTTACAGTAGCAGAAACTGAGCAACATCAAGCCTTACCCGACTGTGGCACGCATGGATATTCTGCTCTCTGCTCTGGAGCTTTTAACCCATTCGTAAACTGCTAGGTGAATGACTATGGGTTTGTAATCCCCCCCCCTCCCCGCCCCAGGCTTATTCTTAAAGTTGCTGAAGTTGCAGTTTGAGGAGTCACTATCCAGACCTCTCTTATTATGTCTTACTTTACTCTGTCTATTCTCAGAGTCTCTTGAAGGGTCTCTTGAAGGCTTTGAGTGTTTAGCGATGGGCAATAGAATTTGGTAATGGTGGGTGAATGAGTTTGATTGATGTGAACTGTGAGTTAGCCCCGCTCAAATAATCAGGCGCCATTTGTTGACCTCAGAAATCTAGCCTACATTCCTGTTATGGTATGAATTGAGGTCCCCTTTGAGAATCATTGCAAACTTTTACGTTAATGAGAAAGCACACACACACACACACTACACACACACACACGAAACACAATCCTTCTTGTTTTTTCTTCTTTCCTTTCTAAGAACCAATTGAGAAGAAAGTGCACAGTTGCCAGAGTGAGAGAATGAGGTTATGGACCATAATTCATGTGGCTTTCAGAAACATAAATCACGCAGCCTGCTGGAAGGGCTTTCCATTCCAGGCGAGCCTCTGAGAGCAGTAGCCACAATATGCATAAAGTATTTGGGCTTCACCGTGAGCTTGGCTGTCCTTCCGAGTGACAGTTCCATCAGAAGGTCAAGGGAATTCATCCTTTGTCGTATTGCTGTCAGGTGAACGCACACTGACTGGAGGCGACCTGGACACAGTTCTCAGGCGGCGGGGAGACACCCTGTTCCACTTTCCCAAAGTTATAAGCTGAAGGCTCCGTATGTTAAGCATATCTGAACCTATTCAGTCCAGTCGTGTGTTCTTCATACTATTTTATACAGGTGCCTCCAGGGGGATGTTTGGAGATTTCACCCCTAGAGGAGTTACTGCCCTACGGTGCTCAGCTATAGGCTTCAAAGGGCCCACTGATATTGCAAAATTTGATGCCTCCCCTTATCAGATGAATAATGTGTGTTGTGAAGAAGCTTTGGAAAAACAAAGCAAAGCAAGACAGCAAATGGAATGGGAGTTGGTATTCTCTGTCCGTCAACCTAAATCTGACCAGTTGCCCACTTTTGTAAATAAAGTATTATTGATACAGTCGTGTATATTCATTTCTTTATTGTCTGTGGCTACTATTGTTCCACAAAAGCTATGCTAAGCAGTTGCTCCACAAGCTGTGTGTCTGCAAAGCCTAAAATATGTGTCCTCTGGGTTCAGGAGAAAATTTGCTAAACCCCGGTAGAGCACATAAATTTCCAGGAAGTATCTACCGAGGGAATGGGTTGATCTATGACCCATGCTGAAAGGTGATCATGGCTGATTTTCTGAAGTAGGCTCTTCAGTCTTCCTTTCATGTAGGCAGCATTAACCACAATCCCATTTCTGTACCTTTTCTTTGTTATATAACAATAAGTATATGAGTATATTCTAACGCCACGGACTCTTCTTATGTGACAAAGATTTTACAGCATAGGAGAATATTATGTAGGTATGCCAGGATTATTGAAGCATTCCTGTATGGATATGTCATAATTCATTTTTATCTTTTATAGACAATTCTGTGATAAATATCCTCATATATACATGTTTATTTGGGTATATAATGTCTCTGAACCCAGGTGAGGGATTATTCCATTTTAAGTCATAAATACTTTTTTTGAAATTAGGTGTGTCTCATCTTCCTATCATATAGGGACTTTCTGGGTTTGTTTGGGTTTTGTTGTTGTTCTTTAATTTTTTTTTAAATGGATCTTTACTAGCCCAGGCTTCTTTTTAACTCACTGGCTGAGGACACATTTAAACTCCTGATCTTCCTGCTCCACCTTCCTGATGCTGGGATTACAGACATATGCCATCATGCCTAGCCAGCTGGGAGTTTCTGGCAGTGCTGTTGTGTGAATGGTTATGTCTGCTCTTCCTCTCTCGTACAGATGTAGTGAGCAGTTATTAAATACTTGGTGGCATGCTTTCTACTCCGTTCACCTCTTAGACGACGACATGCTGTTTTTTGTTTGTTTTGTTTGATGGAGGTTTTCAGGATGGTGCAATATTCATTCTATTAGTTTCCAGCGGCTGTTGTTAACAGATCTGCTGATTTAAAATACACATTTATTCTTTTCTAGATCTGGAAGCCAGGAACCCCAAATCCATTTCACTAGTGCAAATCTATGTGTTATCCGTGCTTGCTTCTCTTCTTGTTGGCTACTGGCATTCCTTGGCTTGTAGCCTCATCTGGAGTCTGTTTCCTGGCTACATTACCTTCTCTTCTGTGCCAAATCTCCCTCTTCCTCTGTCCAGAGAAGACATATGTCATTGCATTAAGGATCCATTTGGACATCATTAGTCTAGTCACATCTGCAAAGTCCTTTATTGCCCCTGAAGGTAACATTTGGGTGTTCACAGAATTTGAAATGAAATGTCTTTAGGGGATCATTGTCCTACCTTGTGCACCATCTCTTATTCGTTCGAAAATATGTATAATGCTGAGTATGCTGGTAAATATTTGTAGTTCAACTATCTGGCACTTCAAGGTCAGACTGAGCCACAGTACAACATAAGCTGGTTCTGGGTCTGTGCTAACCGCCTTCTGTAACGAGGATGTCAAAAGGACTTGTGGAAGAAAACTGTGGATAAGAGCTGAACATAGGCTGTGTAGACTGTGCCTTCTGGATACCCAGGTTCTTGCACTGCCTTGGTTAAGATAAAATGTTTGCTCTGCCCTATCGTGAGCTAACGGTGCAAGCAGTCACTGTTAACTGAGGTGAAGGACAGGTATGTAGGATGGCATTTTGCAGGGTGATCTTAGGTGGTCTGCAGAGACACAGCTGGCCTCACTGGCTCACACAAAGGGACAGTTCCTTCATCTCTCTGCTTACTCAACAGAGTCTCTGCTTGCTTTCAGCATGTCCTTCAACATTTCTCACCCTTGCCAACCTCTTCTGTCAAAAAAGAAAGCAGATCACGGGCTGCAGAATTCTAGAGAACTTACTAACCTTATTTTATGTTTGCTGTGTTTATCTTTACAGCTACCCCCTTCTTCCCCTGATGGCAGTACCATAGAGCATCCCATAAGAAAGAAAATACAGCTCCGTGGTAGAGCATTTCCCTGGCATTTGAGAAGTCCTAGGTTCAGTGTCTAGTACTGAAAAATAAGATGAAAGGTAATGATTTACAAATCCGAATAGAGCTGGGCATAGTGGTGCACATCTTTAATCCCAGCGCTTGAGAGGCAGAGGCGGGTGGAGAGCTGTGAGTTCAAGGTCAGCCTGCTACACATAGTAAGTTTCAGGACAGCCAGAGCTATATAGAGAGAACCTGTCTTGAAGCCCCCTCCCCACAATTCAAACAAACAAAACCCTCACGGGTTAAGCAAATACAGGACACGTCTTTCCTACAGCGATCACCTGATGACTGCGGTGAGGTCTGATAGACTCAGGAGCCTCGAGCCTGGCCCTCCGCTCTCTGCTTCTTCCACATCAAGTGAGGCATCCTGAGTCCGAGGCCACAGCTGGATGCTCTCCGCGTTAATGACCTTCTCATTTTCTCTCATTTCAATGCATCTGATCCTTTAGGGACCACTGAGCATCAGAGTTGTGAATATTAATCTCGTGTTGAGATTGATCACAGCCTACTTTAACTCAGGGCCTTGGGCAGGAGGAGGCCTGGCTTCACCCTGCCTGTCCTTTGCCTTTCAATGAACATCTGGAACACAGAGAAGTCTGACTTCAAGGCAGGGACTGGCTGTTATTTGGACGCAGCACAGATGTTAGGGGAAACTCTCTCTCCCCGGCTCATCAGATTTCCATGGCATCTTTTTGCTGACTGCTTCCTGCTTTCAGGACTGCAGAACTGGATTTCCCTGTTTGGATGGTTGTAGGAAGTGTGAATCTCCTGTACCGGTCCCCTCCCCCCCTCCAGTTTCCTGGCCTCAGATATATGAGTGGGGGGGGTGAGGCGTGGGGACCATATCACTTCCCCTTAAGTGAGGAAGATCTTCCTTGTTAACCTCTCCATCATCATCACAAAAGAACTCTTGTTATTTTAAAATGCTAGCCCACAGACCGTGCTTCTTTTTTGGGGTGGGGGTGAGAAATAGAGCAATAGGTACACGTTTTATCACCCAGCGCCTTCCTGGCCTGTGTGCACCCCACTCCTCAGAAAGCTGCAAGCAGATAGGATTTGCTTCAACAGCGCCCCTGGAGTTGCTAGGCTCTGACTCCCCGCTTCCCCAAGGAATGATGGTGTGTAAGCAAGCTGATGGGTAGCACATCTGATGTGTTTGAGAAGCATCTCTGGCAGTCACCTCGTGCCTGTGCCTTTCTCTTCTGTGAAATGGAAAGCTGCCTCCCATGGCTTTAGCAGACATCCACAGAAAATACTGAACTCCACAAATGCCTGCTTTTAATTCCTTCCCATTTGCAAATGGGAAAACCAGGGGCCAGAGATGAACTGGCTTGCTCGAGGTCACATGTCCAGGCCTAGCTCCGAGTGCAGTCACATTTGATGCCAGACCTAGCATTGGCCGCTGTAGCACCCATTTATCCGGACTAGAGAAACAGCTTCATCCTGGGGCTGATTCTTTTGGGAGCCTGGGGAGCCCTGCTAAACCCAGGCAGTACCAGGTGGAGCCTCCAGGGGATTCGGGTCAGTTCGGTTTGTGTCCTGTGAATTCTTTGCTCTGTTTTGCTCAGTTTTCTCAGCTTTGGAATGGTGTGACAATTACCTCTTCCATGGTCAGAGTGGTGGCGGCTGCTAACCTGCCTGGCTTGCTAAGGCTAATGACGAAAAGTAGAGATCCTTGATCAGAGGAAGGAGGGAGAGGAGACAGTCCAAAGTGCCAGGAACTGGCTAGCCCAGGCAAAGAAAGATTTTGAAAGGAGCCACTCACAGAGGGGTACTTTCCTGGTCTCTTGGGTTGCTCCCCGCTGCTCAAAGACAAAGCAGATGCATCTGGGCCTGGGCCCAGGTTGCCAGGGTAACTGCTGCAGCAGCTGCCTTGGACCTTGCAGCTGAGGCCCTTGGTTGCCAGGGAGGCCACAGAGCTGGAGCAAACGGGCAGGGGGCTGCCGGAGGAAAGCTGCTTCTCCATGTAAGGGAGGCTGGAGAAAGGCCGTTCGTGGGATCACACAACCTTCTTTGTCGGGTTGTGGACAACTGAGACAGAAGTGGACCCTGGGAGGCAGCTCTGAGACCAGAAACCTTGGTGCTCATTGTACCTGATGACAGCAGTGATGTCTCCTTTACTGCAGCCCTACTAGGTGTCAGGCTCTGTGTGAAATGCTTTATGCAGCTCTCACCATTGACAAGCAGGTTTAGAAGTCAGGCTGGCTGTCCCCGGAGCCTGTGAGCATGTAACCATTGTTCTATGTCAGGCTACCTCTGTAGAGATGCTGTGTGCCGAGAGTCCCTTAGGTGCCTGGCATGTTCTTTCTAGTCTGGCTGGCATCAACCCCGCAGGACAAGACAGGAGGACTCACCTGCCCTCTACAGTAACTGGACATCCAGGCTTTATAGTGTATACACCTGGTGAGGAGAGATAAGGTACTTTTCAGAGACATTGGCTGGATGATTTTTTTTTTAATTTTTTTTTAATTTTATTTAATGCACATTGGTATCTTGCCATGGGTGTCAGGTCCCTTGGAATGAGAATTCTGGACAGTTGAGCTGCCATATAGGTGCTGGGAATTGAACCTGGGTCCTCTGGAAGAGCAGCCAGTGCTGTTACCCACTGAGCCATCTCTCAAGCCCCCTGGCTGGATGATTTCATTGGTCACACTATTTCCTCTGGGTTTGGCATGAGAGGGAGGGTCTTCATCACCTTGACGTTCTAGGAGCTTGTGGACCCCACCACCTGCTCTTGTCAGAGCATACGTGCACACATGTGAGTCGTAGGGTCCAGTGCTGTCCTGCCCTCTCTGTTTCTATTCAAGGAAGTGGGGGGAGATAATAGTAACAGTCTTGCAAGATATCATGGCAACCAGGAGAGGTACACATGCAGGTAAGGCCCCGTTATCTTGCCGTCCTGATTAGCTCCGGGAAACTGAGACTGGGAAGGGCATGCTGTCTTGCTTTCCTGGATGTTCAAACCATGAAAGACCTTTCAGTGTAAGGGTACAGAATGACCCCTGTATTCCCAAGACAGGGTTCACAGAGCAGATCCGGCAGGGGCTGGGAGCTGTGTTTAGAATGCTCTTTTAGTGGACATTCTGTTTAGCCAGTATGTTTGTTTGTAACCCAAGAGGCTATCTGCACGCTGGGGGCAGAGGCCTTCAGGCGGAGCTGGCAGGTCTCACCTGCCAGACCTGTTCACCAGAACTCAGCCTGGCGTCAAGTTTCGGGGTTGGACTGCTGTTTTCTTCTTCTTTCTCATGGAAAATTTCAACTACTAACAAGAGCAAGGTGAGCACTGTCACTTGCCCTGCCACAACGGTACATCTGCCACACTGGCGTACTTCTAGAGTTAACTCAACTGGGGCCAGCTCTGCTTGAGTTAAAACTTCCATCCCTCATCCTCCAGCCCAGAGTTGTGATGAAGTGATTCGTGTGTGTGTGTGTGTGTGTGTGTGTGTGCGCGCGCGCGCACTAGAGGGTGGGTGGGTGAGGGCAGTGGGTACATGGGCATACGCAGATCAGAGGACGATTTGCAGGTTAGTGGATTCCGAGGGTTGAATTGCCAGGAGTGGCGGCATGCGTCTTTATCAGCTCGGCTCAGAATTTTCGTGCTGGAATGTATGGGACTGAGAAGAGGATGAGAATGTTTTCCTTTGTAGAAAATTAGTACTACTGGAGATGACCGTGTTAATCATTTATAGAACTGTCTTATTTTTCTATTGAGGAGTACGAAGGTGGCTGAAAGGCTCGGTGGTTCAGAGCACTGGCCGCTCTTGCAGAGGACCCGGGTTCAGCTTCCAGCACCACATGGTGGCCCACACCATCTGCGGCTCCAGTTCTGTGGAGCCAATGCTTTCTTCTGATCTCTGTGTGCCGGTAGCAGGCATGCACATGGTGAACACGTGTACATGCAGGCAAAACATTCACACAAATGAAAGAAATTAACCTGAAATGTTAGAAAAGTACAATTTCTTTTTGTGTGTGTGTGTGTGAACCTAAAAAAAATTGAATCTTCTTTTGTTTTTGGCTTTGGTTTTGGTTTTTTCAAGACAGGGTTTCTCTGTGTAACAGTCCTAGCTATCCTGGAACTAGCTCTTGTAGGCCTTGAACTCACAGAGATCCGCTTGCCTCTGCCTCTGCTGGGATTAAAGGCGTGCACCACCACAGCCCTGCAGGTTTTTTTTTTCTTTCTGAGACAGAGTCTTGCTGTGTAGCCCTGGGTAGCCTGGAACTCGCTACACAGATCAAGCTGACTTCAGGCTCATAGAGCTCTCTGCCTGCCTTTATCTCCTGAGTGTTGGAATCAAAGGTGTGCACCACCGTGAACCACTTATTTTGAAAGGATATTTTGCCCAAATTAATTGAAGATGTATGTTTATTCAAATACCTTCATCCAGATATTGTGACAGCTCGTTCATTGTTGCCCACAATAGGGAATGCTCAACCGCCCTTCAATGGACAAGCAAATAAACAAAGTGAACAGTCATCTGTACATTGGAGTATTATTCTGTCATTTGATATGGGCACACTCTAAATGCATAGTGCTGAGAAAGAGCTGGGCAGGAAGGCAGCCTGCTGCAAGGGACAAGCCCTAGACATTCTGGGGAACGTAAGACTGAGGATTCAGGAAAACACACGGGTGGTGAGCGGATAAGACGGACACAGGAAGGGGTGACTAGGCAAACCACAGGGGACTCTGAGGGCAGTGAAACTGCTGTTTGGGCTGATAATGGTGGCACTTGTCAATTAAAGACTTGTCTAAACTCTTCAGGAGACAGAGCATTGAGAGAGGACCCCAAGGTAAAATATGGGCTCAAAATAGGAGTGTATCTGCACCAGTTCTTCAGTGGTAACAAATGGGGTGCACCAGTAAAAATGTCGGTGAGCCGGGAAGCTGCAGGGGGTGGAGTAGACAGGAGCTCTCTGCACCTCCTGGCCAGTGTCTGGGAAAACCTGAATTTGCTCCAGTGTAGTTTGTTTATTAAGAAGAGCTTGAGTGGGGTGTGATGGCGCACACCTTTAATCCCAGTGCTCAGAAAACAGAGACTCTGTGAGTTCAAGGCCAGCCTGGTCTATAATGTGATTTCCTTGACAGCCAAGGATACACAGAGAACCCCACTCTTGAAAAACAAAAAGCAAAACAAACAAACAAAAAGAAAGAAAGAAGGAAAGAAAGAAAAAAGGCAAAGCAAAGCTTGAATTCCTACTTCCCTGGATCCTCTGCTGCTAGGGAGCGTGTGGCTATGACGCACAGCGTGGCCCTGGCTGTTGCCGTGGGCAGCAGCTTTGGTGAGACTGTGGCCTGGAGAGTGAGCTGGACCATGACTAGATGGGCAACTGTGGATTCTTAGGCTATGGATGCCAGAGAAATATGGCCTTTACCCTATAAGCAGTGTGTGTGGGGGGGAGGGGTGTACTGAGAAGAACATCAGGAGAGTGGATGCTTCAGGAGGCCTGGGTTGTCTTATCCCTCCTCCCAACTTCGTGCCCTCTGTAGAACTGGAAGATCATACTAGTACTCAGGGAAGTTGTCTTCAGTCTGAAGGGTCTGGGGCCAAAACCTGGCCCAGCTTCCCAACCCCTTCCTCTCCCTGCCCCACCCCCTTCATTTTTCTGTCACATTGTGCCACGCTTTGGTTGGCTGCTTCCCCTCAGGGGACATCTACTATAAGAGTCTGTGCCTGGGGAGCAGCTCCATTTGATTTGATTTGATTTCTCTCTTTGAAGTCTCCAAGGAGGGGAGGCAGAAATCAGGAGACTGGGAAGCAACTCTCTTGGGGCTGAAGAGTGGGATAGACTGCAGAGGCTGAATGGGAGGTGGTCTCTGACTGCTAGACACCTTGATTTCCAGCTAGTCAAACTCAGAAGGTTCTCCATGTATCCCTGCTTTGGAGGCTCTGGTTGGCTGTGTGTGTTAGGAGAGGTGTCTCTGCCCCTTTCAAACTGTCTCCTGTCACTGCAGTATGATTTATGCGCTTTTCCTCTAAAATGAGAACACTGGCTACCGACGCTGCCCTGTAGTCTGTCTAATAAGCGGTATCTTCTTGTTATGCATAGGATGCCAGGGGCCAGAAGATGGGGGAGGGGCATTCACAGTGAGCTGTGCTTTGTTTTGTTTTATCATGGAAAACACCAAGTTCTTGGTGGATCCCAGTCTATCATAGTGTCCAAGGCTTAGTTGTCACCTTCTGAGGGCTGCGAGTTTGATTCCTAGCTCAACTTTGCACTAGTTTTTAGGACCATAGCCTGATGGTGTCCTCTGAGCCACCCCCCCGCCCCGCCCGCCATCACCTACAGAGGTGAAGTTGGGGACGCCATAGTACCCTCCTTCTAGGGATGTCCTGTGGTTGACATGAGAGAAACACAGAACATGAGCCCTTGAAACACTAGCGTCATTGAGATAATTCTAACAGCGGAGGGGTTGGAAGTTTTAGCGGGATATCTGTCGTGGCTGTGTGTTGATACAGCTGCTGGGTCTTACAAGAGTGACGGCATTTCCATCCGTTTATACACACAGGCCTGGGAATGCACATGCCTGTGCAGCTGTGATATTTCATAGAACATAGTGTGGTCTTTGCCACACCTCCTAGCTTAGTTTACGTGAATCCTTTGTTCTTCCTCTGTAGAAACTGATAATGAGTGAGACCCACACTCATGTGCTTATGTGTAAAAACTGATAGTGAGTGAGAGCCACACCAAGTGTGTGTGTTGTATGCACATGTGTATATGTGTTTGTATCTGTGGGGCGTGTGTATCTGTGTGTGCATGTATGTATGCCATGTATGTGCATGTGGTGTGTTTGTGTGTGTGAATGTTGCATGTGTGTGTATATATTTGTGTGTGTGTGTGTGAATGTTGCATGTGTGTATATATATGTGTGTGTGTGTGTGCATATATGTCATGTGCTGGAATGTAACTTTTGTCTAAGTGTGTCTGGTATGTGAGGTTGGTGAGTAGGGTGTGGTTAATGGTGCGTATGTGGCATGCACTATGTTCTGTGTATGAACTTTGTGTTTATCTGTGTGTTGATGTGAGTGTGTGTGTGTGTCAGGTGAGGTGCTCACAGCTGCTTCATGGCCTGAGCAGAGGAACGTGAAAAGCATTAGTAGCAATTTGTTGGACAGGAACTGTTTTCTGATGGATCTATTTTGCTCTGGGAGAATTCACTCGCTGGGCTTAGATTTCACTTGTGGAGACTTCAGATGCTGTGTGTAAGAATGAAAACAACCAGCATCCAAAACTTATCCTGGTGATGTGTGGTGCCAGGAGTCCCATAGTGTGATGGGAATGGTGGCGGGACTTGTCCGCAAGGCCTTGTTGGAAGGAGGCCCTTCCCACCAGGGCTGCTGAGCAGTAGTGTGGGCCTCCTGCTGTCTACCCTCAGGATGAACTTAAAACTCTCTGCTGTCCCAAAATGTTTGAGTCTGAGTGTTAGTAGTTACAAAAGGATATATTTCTACCCTGTTTTAAATATTGGCACTTTAGAATAACATTGCACCACTCTCTTAAAAGCAGATCAAACTGAAACTCAATAACATTACAGTTTAAAAAGCTGTCTTCTCATGAGGTGTTATATAATCCAGAAGAATGCACATATGGGGTGCAGCTCCATTTATCTGACCCGGGTTCCGCCCAGATCAAGGTTCTGGGCATGCCCAGAACCCCAGAAGGCAACCTTGTCTTCCTCTGAGTCAACACGCCCCTAAAGGTGACTATTCCTCCCTCTAACACTGTAAACTACCTGGTCTCATGTTTCCTGGCTGATTCAACAACAAAGTCCACACATTTCAAGCCTGTGCGGTATGTAGCCCGTACTTTCTCTGCATAGCACTCCCTGAACAAATGCCTCACTTTGAAACATCACTTCTATTCTTACTCGATTTTTGGAGCTTAATTCGAACGCTTAGTTATAAAGCTCTGATTCTTGAACAGATTTTCAGCTGGATATAAGCATTGACTTCTTTTGGGTCTTTATCTGTGAGTGGAACTCTCAGGTCTTGGCAAGAATTCTGCAATCTATCACTATTCTCCACTGTCCATTCAAAGGCATAAAGCTTTTGACATCACTTCTTATCTTTTTGAATTTATAATTCTCTTCAATTTCCTTCACAGAATTTTATCTTAATATAGTTTTATGCTTAAAACTTATAAATTGATTATCATAGTTCTTTTCAACATATATACAAATTGAAATAGACATTTTGATTTTTAAAGTTACATTTATTAATTAATTAATCTGAGCACAAATGGTTTGTGGTCCTTTGAATCAATGAAGGTTTTCTTTTCTTTTTTTCTTTATTATTTTTTATTGGTTTTTATTGATTTTTATTGAGCTCTACATTTTCCTCTGCTCCCCTTCCTGCCTCATCCCTCCCCTTCAACCCTCTCCCAAGGTCCATATGCTCCCAATTTACTCAGGAGATCTTGTCTTTTTCTATTTCTCAAGTAGATTAGATCCATGTATGTCTCTTTTAGAGTCCTCATTGTTGTCTAGGTTCTTTGAGGTTGTGACTTGTAGCCTGGTTTTCTTTGCTTTATGTTTAAAAACCACTTATGAATGAGTACATATGATAATTGTCTTTCTGGGTCTATGCTTTTGTTTTTTGTTTGATTGATTTTAATTTTTTAGTTGCAGGATATATACACCATAAACAATCCTCTCTTTGGTACTTTTCCAAGGGCCTTAAACTACAGCAAGAAGTCTAAAAGGCTTTCTTTTAAAATAATAGGTAGAGAGTGGGTGGGAGAGAATATAGGTGCTACAGACCCACGGAAGTTAAAGGAAAGACACAGGAAACTTCAGCTTTGAAAGCTTGCCCTATATTCTCAGTCATAAGATGGCCACACAGCCCAGAGAGAGAGAGAGCCACCATAGGTCACACACCAATTCCAGAAGTGAGATTAGAGCTTGGGTCTTATCATTGATTTCAGCTTTCAATTTGATTATTTCCTGCTGTCTAGTTTTCTTGGGTGAGTTTGCTTCTTTTTGTTCTAAAGTTTTCAAATGTTCTGTTATTTCACTAGTGTGGAATTTTTCCAGCTTCTTTATGTAGGCATTTAGTGCTATGAATTTTCCTCTTAACACTGCTTTCATTGTGTCCCATAAATTTGGGTATTTTGTGTGGTCATTTTCATTGATGTTTAGAAAGTCTTTAATTTCTCCCTGTATTTCTTCCTTGACCCATTGATGATTCAGGTGAGCATTGCTTAATTTCCATGTGTTTGTGGGCTTTCTGAAATTAGAATTACTGTTGAAGTCTAGCTTTAAGTCATGGTGATCTGATAAGATATTTGGGGTTATTCCAATTTTTTGTATCTGTTGAGGTTTATTTTGTTACCGGTCAATTTTTCAGAAGGTTCCATGAAGTACTGAGAAGAAGGTATATTCTTTTATGTTTGGATGGAATATTTGTAGAAGTCTGTGAAGTCCATTTGAGTCATAACATCTATTAGTTCCCTTATTTCTCTGTTAATTTTTTGTCTGACAGATCTGTCCAGTGGTGAGAGTGGAGTGTTGAAGTCTCCCACTATTAGTGTGTGGGCTTTAATGTATGATTTAAGCTTTAGAAGTGTTTCTTTTAAATATGAGGGTACCCTTGTATTTGGGGCATAGATGTTCAGTATTGAGATTTCTTCTGAATGTATTTTTCCTCTGACTAATATGAAATATCCTTCTTTGTCTCTTTTGATTGATTTAATTTGAAGTCTATTTTGTTAGATATTAGGATAGCTACAGCAGCTTGTTTCTTAGGTCTGTTTGATTGGAAATTTTTTCCCAACCCTTTATTCTGAGGCGATGTCTATCTTTGAGGTTGAGGTGTGTTTCTTTTATGCAGCAGAAGGATGGATTCTGGTTTTGTATCCAATATGTTAGCCTGTGTCTTTTTATAGGTGAGTTGAGTTCATTTATATTAAGGGATATTAATGATCAGTGATTGCTATCTCCTGTTAATTTAGTTTTTGTTGTTGGTGCTGTTAATTTGTGTGTTTTTCCTTTTGCTGCTATGATATTATCAACTGTCTTTTTGTTGATGTAGCCAACTTCCTTAGGTTGGAGTTTTCCTTCTAGTACTTGGTGTAGGGCTGGGTCTGTATTGGTTAAATCTGGTTTTGTCGTGGAATATCTTGTTTTGTCCATCTATGGTGATTGAAAGTCTCGCTGGGTATATAGTGTTGGCATCCTTGGTCTCTTAATGTTGCATAACGCTTGACCACGACCCATTGTGTCCGATGAGAAGTCAGGTGTAATTCTGATAGGCCTGCCTTTATATGTTACTTAGCCTTTTTCCTTTTCAGCTCTTAATATTATTTATTCTGTATGTTTAGTGTTTTGATTATTATGTGGTGAGGGGACTTTTTTTTATCCAGTCTATTTGATGTTCTGTATGCTTCTGTATCTGCAGAGACATATATTTCTTTAGGTTGGGAAAGTTTACCTCTATGATTTTGTTAAATATATGTTCTGTGCTTTTGAGTTGAACTTCTCCTTCTTCTGTACCTATTATTCTAAGATTTGGTCTTTTCATGGTATCCCATATTTCCTGGATATTTTGTGTTAAGCTTTTGTTAGATTTAATGTTTTTTTGACTGATGATTCTATTTCCTTTATTATATCTTCAGTGCTTGAGATTCTCTCTTCTATGTCTTCTATTCTGCTGTTTATGCTTACATTTGTGGTTCCTGATCACTTTCTCATGATATCTGTTTCTTTAATTCCCTCAGCTTATGTTTTCTTTATTGTCTCTATTTCAATTTTCAAGTCTTGAATACTTTCTTTCATATGTTTGATTGCTTTTTCTTGGTTTTCTTTAAATGATTTGCTGATGCCTTCCAATTATTTGTTTGTCTTTTCCTCCATTTCTTTGAGGGAATTTCTCATTTCCTCTTTAAGATTTTCAAGCATTCTCCTGAAGTTATTTTTTAGGTCATTTTCTTCTGTTTCATCTATATTTGGTTGTTCAAGTCTTGCTGTTATAGGGTCTCTAGATTTTACTGGTGTTGTTTTGCTCTTTGTGGTGTTGCATGTGTTCTTACCTTGTCTACCCATCTTTTCCTCTGGTTGGTGTAGTTGGGGCTGTCTGTGACTCTGATGATTAATCTTCTGGGTGCCGGTGGATCCGAGGCTCAGATGGTTGTTCTTCGTGGTACAGTCAGTGTCATGGTTCTAGTTATCCCATTGGAGGTCACTCAGTGCTCCCAGGGTTTGCTGTGCTCCCATGGAGTTTGCTGTCTTAGGCCTGCTCTGGTATAGATTCCCGGCTCAGACTCAGTTTCTGTAAATGTCCCTGGTCTGGATCTGCTCCACGGGAGATCCCTGGCTTAGGGTTGGTCCTGCAAAGGTCTCTGGCTCTGATCTTCTCCCTCAGAGGTCCCAGACTCAGGTGTGCCAGACCCTTAGAAGACCTGGCTCAGGCCTACTCCCTCGAAGGTCCCAGATTTACACCAGGACCTGCAGAGGTCTCTGACTCTGGCCCACTCGCTTAGTAGTTGCTCCCCTCTATCTGCTCCTGAGGAGTTAGCTGTTTCAGGTCTGCTCCAGTCCAGGTCGCTGACCCAGTCCTGCCTCCGCAAATGTCCCTGATCTGGATCGGCCTCAGCCCACGTCACTGGTTCAGTCCTACTCCTGTGGAATTTGTTGCCTCAGGCCCTCTCTTGCCTAGGTCACTGGCAGTCCTGCTACTGTGGAGTTCACTGCCTCAGGCTGCTCTGGCCTAGGTCACTGGCTCAGTCCTACTCCTGTGGAATTTGCTGCCCCAGGCTTGCTTTGCCCTAGATAGCTAGCTCAGTCCCTCGATGAAGGTTTTCTAGCACCAATATTTGAAATTGATCTTTTTCTAACACCCAGACATTTTTGACATTTTTGGGGTCTTCCATCATAGTTAGACTCTGGATGAATTCAGCCTTGGTTTTTCTTCTGGAAATAGGGAGCAAGACCATTTTTGA